>NW_028274812.1:51609063-51912093 GCF_037043125.1 Eumetopias jubatus
CAAGTTGAGAACCACCATACTGAAGGGATAGGGTATCCCCATGATCTTCATAGAGTTCCTCAAATAACCTAAACCAAAGAAAACCAAACATTACAAAATTTTACCAGAAGTATTACACACGTTGTTCAGTTAGCCACATATGAACTCCTATGAGCCTTTCAAGTAGACTCTTGATGATAAATCCACATGCAAAATATATGTATAGTAATAGTCTAATAAGTAAAAAAAGTCATAGAAAACACTAAAATGGAAGTAGGAGCACCAAAAACCACTACCACCAAAGCCAGACCAAGGTGGTTCTAACCTTACCGAAAGACTCCTAACTTTCTTCAGGCTGCCAGATCAATTTACCTCCCACAACAGAATTTTCCACCTTTCTGGAAAAAGGACATGCTCTTGTCTCTGACAGATAAACCATATTCTTTCCTAAAAACATAAGTTTGAAACTTGTATTTCTTCAAGTGCCTGTTAAGATTTTCAGTGCTGTGATATCTGTGGATCTGGCCATTTGGAAGTTGTTCATTTTCCTCGACAGAGCCTTTATGACTACCTCAGATGACCAATAACAACCGTTATTGTATTTTCAAGAAATAGCACTTCATGCAATGCCATAGATCCAATGGACAGTGAAGAAACAGTAATCCTTAATGAAGAATCAATCTTTCATGTATCTTATATTTTTAGTTCAAAATGTATGAAGGCACGTGATTTTTTCTTTCTAATGCAGTCTGGATTTGGTTGGGTTTTTTTAAAGATTTTATTTATTTATTTATTTATTTATTTATTTGAGAGAGCACGCATGAGCAGGGCCGGTGGCAGCGGGGGGGGGGGGAGGCAGAATACAAGGGGGAAGGAAAAGGAGGGGAAAAGAATCTCAAGCCAACTCCATGCTGAGCACGGAGCCCAACATGGGGCTTGATCTCATGACCCTGAGATCATGACCTGAGCCAAAGCCAAGAGTCAATGCTTAACCAACAGAGCCACCCAGGCACCCCTGGATTTGTTTTTGGAAAAACCCACGAGTTTGTATTTATCTAAAGCACTTTGGATTTATATAAAGAGCACAGCATTTATTCATAATCAACACAAAAAAATAAAAACCATGGCAACAACACACAGGTCTTTAATGGAAATATTTATTACAGAATTAATTTGAAAAATATCTTTTGGCAACATAATTTGTGAGAAGTTAAAAGAAGAAATAAGTTCATAGAAGTCCTTATTATTAATCAGTTTTGCTTTCTGTCATTACCAGCATTCAAAAGGTAGAAAATAAGATTTACCTAACTGCGTCTGTATCAAACTGCAGATTAGGCTTGTCGATCAGTCCCAAGGAGTACAGCTGGTAAGCCAGAGCACATTTTCCCACCATAAACTGTGCTGTGTTGGTGCGGTCTAAGCAGTCCACACAGTTGGTTCGAAGAACACCCGTCTGAAGAGAAATACCGTAAGACTTTCAACCATTATTCAGTGGCCAAACCTGCTTCTATCCCACTTTAGATTTCTTTTCTTAAAAAATAGAAGAAAAACCGTAGGCAGGGTATTACTCCTGAACAAATAATGAAGAACGTTATAAAAAGGTTCTATTTGCTGCCCACTTAATATTGCTGCAATGGCATCCTTACACCTTCTAGTCTATATTTGAATTTTCTTCCTGAGCTTAAAATAAAATAGGTAGTGAATATTTTCCTCATGTACCAATAGGTAAAATATATGCTTTTTTCCCTGATACACCTCCTTTATTGTACAAACCAAATATTCAGTGGTTGAGGCTGTATCTTTCTTAAAGCATAATTAATATATATATATATAGTGATTGTTTCTGGCTCATTTTCCAAAGTGATTCTAATTTATTCTTTTCCCATTTCTGTTAATGTTTTGATTTCCAATAATAAAATTTATTATGTATAGAAAAACTCCACAGGCATTATTTTAGCTGTATATCATTTGTAAGAGTTAAATACTAGCAATTAGGCTTTTAAACATTATCCCAAACAGTTAATAATTTTGCATTAAGTAAGAAGTATCTCTCTCTCACGGCTGCTTTCAGAAAACATCATACACCAGGAATACAGATTCTTTTTATTATTAATATAGTATCATCTATACCTGCAGGCGACCAGTGGCAATGACACATCCTCCTAGTTCATTCCACCTGTGTTTAAAAATAGATGTTTAAGAAAAAAGTTAATAGCATAATCTACATTCATTTTTGGTTCCAGCTCTTTATAAAGAACCAAAGTAATAGGGCCGAATGCGCCGGAATAATCAACTGATTCTGCTTACTTTCATACTTTCTGGTAAGTGAATATGCAAATAACTGAGATGGAATGCTATCCATGCTCTCTTTCCTCACAGGGAACCCAGAAAAGAAGCATCTTATCTTGCCCCAGTGTCCCACACTCAGGCATTTGTCACCCATGTTCAACCAAAATCTCTCTTGCTTTAATTTAAGCCCATTTCCTGTTTGGTTTCTACAGACATGAAGAGTAATTGCAGGGCATTAAGCCTTATCCTTCTCCCCTCAACATTAAGATTCTCCACCTCCTCCAGCATTTCTTCGTGGAGCTTTGTTGCATTCCTTTGGTTGTTTTTACAGATCTCCTTATTATTCTTCCTACTTATTTTCTCCATGTGCTAATGAATGCCTGGGAATATGTTCTAAGTACTATATAATGATATTGATATTTTATTTTAATGAGTTAAAGCATTTTAATGATTTAAAACCTTTTAATTTCTTAAAATATCATTATTTCAAAGAAGGTGCAGTACAGAGAACAGTTAACACAACAGGCCTAACTGCTATCCTCAGAAAGGCCTGCTTATACGGTTGGCCCTTGCCTGGCATCTGGGAACTTGTGTTCCCACCATTCTCAGATGGACAAGAGTGGCTCACTGTGCCTCAACTGTCTGTTGAAACAATGTGTTTTGCTGAACATCCTCTTTCCTTATGGGAGTCAGGAATTTTGGTATGTGCCAAGCAGAAGCTGCCTAGAGGACCAGCCTCCAATGAAAAACCCTGGCACTGATTATCTAATCATCTCCTCTGGTTGGCAACATTTCACACATGCTGTGACAACAAGTTGCTGGGGAATTAAGCATGTTCTGTGTGACTCCATTAGGAGAGGACTCTCCGAAAGCTTCACCTATTTCCTCTGGACTTTGCCACATGTGCCTTTTCCCTGTGCTAATTTTGCTTTGTATCCTTTAATCTTAATAAATCACAGCCATGAGAACAACAATATGCTGAGTGCTTTGAGTCTTCCTAGTGCATCACTGAGCCTGGGAACGGTCTTGTGAACCACTGTCACAGGTACCCTAAAATTCAAACTATAACAAAAGGATCACTTCTGAAGACATACACACTATATATAGTTGGGTGTTTTTTCGCTCTTTGCTTTTTTTTTTTTAAACTATTATCGTTAACTTTGTTAGCTGAAAATAAAATGCTGGGGATATACAATATTAGTTCCTTAAAAGATAAATAAAACCTGATCCTTGATCTGAAGAAGCTCACAGAGTAGTAATGAAGAAAGATTTGTGAGCAAATAATTATAATACAATGATAAACATTATTTTCATAAAAATGTTAGTATTTAGTCAATAGAAAAGAATTCCTGTTCCTATTTAATGCTGAAAAATAGAATTCACTGCAGAAAATTTTACTTTACAGAAAAATTTTATGTAATGTTTATTCCACAAAGTAAGAGATAAAGATTCTGTGGCTTCCATCTCAAGATATAAAACCAGAGGAAACCCTGTGCCCATAGTGAATGTTCATTCCACAATCACCTGAATATCTTGTCTGCCCCAATAAATTCATCCATCTTTCAAGAAGTACAAACTGCTCATATTTAGAATATTTTTATCCATAAGAGCAAAATGTTTGATTTCAGTTTTTAAATACCATACGTACTTTTCATCTGGCCGCAAAATGCTACAGTAAGAATCAGGGCGGTTAACAAAGAAACCTGTTTTCTTCACCACACTTTCTGCAATCACGTTCAGTCGATCAAGAACATTACACAGCTTGCTGATGAGGGGAGGAAGAATGAGAAATGTGAGAAGAGCCCATTTAATATATTTTTACCTTTACATCTGAAGCAAATGAAGTTCATAGTAATGATATTCAGCGATTTAATTTTTAAAATCTCTGGTTTGTATCCAACAGGAACATTGTAATAATTAGTTTCTGTAGTATGATGTCTACTCAATAACAAGATTTGGTGCAAAGAGACATGAAGGCCTGTATCAACTCTTGGCAAGCCTTAATCTTGGCACATTCCATCCCCTGGAGAGCTTTTCCCAAAGCCTTTCACTACTTAAGAGTCACATCAATCAAGTCCATATGCATTCATAAGATGACTGTGAGGACAGCGTGATGCACAGTGTGGGGGGCGGGGGGAAAAAACCCCGGAGAATAAATATAAATGGTGCCCACCTGTAATCAGGCTTAGACTCTAGGAAAATGTGTGCATATGTGTGTGTGAGTGTGTGCATGGGTATCTAACTACACAAAATGATTCAGAGAAAAGTACAATGAGTTAAAGTACAAAACAATACAATAACATTAAAAAAATTAACGAGACCGCAAAATAAACCTTGTGTGTATATGATGCCTAGGAAATGCGTAAAAGGAGACTGCAAAGTTAATGAAAGAAGGTCCCTTGGATGAGATGTTTTGAGTCAGATCTTGGCAGGAAAGGAGGGGTGGGAAAGCACCCCAGGAAGGTGGGGGTCGAACAGCAGGAACAAAGGCTCAGGAATGGGACCCTGGCTGCTATGCTGGGGGCTGAACATGCAGTTTCATTTTTCAGGAACAGAATGGCCCCAGAATAAAGAAAAAGTTATTACGTTCTGGAACCAATCAGGCGATGGGGCTTTAACACTACACTGAGGAGTTTGGATTTACTATGAACACTCAGAAGTTACTGCAGGTTCATCCACAAGTGAGATCATCTGAAAGTGGTGTCTGAGAAAGTGATTAAACAGGGGACAGGATGAAACACGGAAAAGTGAAGCCAGTATCTGTGAGGGAAAGTTGTGGAGGAGGGATGTCCTGAAATGACTAGCTACTTCAAAGAGAATGTGCAAATGGTCTAAGTCGTGGGCAAAAAAAAAAAAAAAAAAAAGAGTCTGGTCAATTAATTTAAACACTCAAATTATACACCAGTAGCAAAAAAAGCCCTTCAGCAGGTTCTTGAAGGAAATTAAAAGATACCATTTATTTTTTTTAAGATTTTATTTATTTATTTGAGAGAGCAAGAGAGCAAGCGAGCGAGAGAGCACAAGCAGGAGGAAGGGGCAGAGGGAGAGGGAGAAGCAGGTTCCCCACTGAGCAGGGAGCCCGATGCAGGGCTCGATCCCAGGACCCTGAGATCATGACCTGAGCCAAAGGCAGACGCTTAACCGACTGAGTCACCCAGGCACCCACAGTTACTTTACCATAGAGGTCAGCTTCCTGCTATTTTATACCACAAGAAAAGGAAAATACCAGAACCAAACATATGAATATCTAGTCACCTTTTGGTGTACTTGGCCATATCCCAAGGGATATAAATAATCGTGTGTTCAGGAGGCAAAAACTGGTTGAGGTACGTCACAGCGGCCACAAGCTCTTCACTCAGAATTCTCTCATGCTTTCTTTTCTCTCGTTCCTTTATCAAAAATTTAACATTTTCAGGGTTCTAATTACTTTAAATCAGAGGAACAGACTTTTAACATTTTTACTTTTCAGCTAAGACAAGAAGCCTAAGTCTTAAATATACTGAAATAAAACCTAAAATAAAAATAATATAAATGCAAAGAAATAAACACTTCATTGAATTAAAATCAACAGATAATTAGCTTCAAAAATTCAAGGAGATGAGATTTCTTTTTAATAACTTCCTGTAGCCCTAAGAAGCCCTGTTCACCCTCCTGGGCCTGGTCTACACAGTCCACATCTCACTCTGGCAGAGAACTCCCCAAGTACCAGAAGAAGGAAACCCCCAATTCCAGCCAGGCAAGAACCACACAGAAATCAACTGGGTCTGGATGGATCATCCCTCAACTGGCTGAGAGTGCTTCTGCAGCCTACATGTGTTTTTAAATTTAACTCTCATAAAACACCCTGTGAGGTAGCCAAGGCAGGCCCTTTTCCCCCCTTTTACACTGTGGTTGAATGAGGTAGTAAGAGGAGTTCACGGGACCGAATCTTACCTTCTGCCTCTGCCTGCTGTACCCCCTTACATATGACATGCCTCTCATTCCAGAGCTCTGGGGCTGGAATGCTGGCTCTGTTACCTGCTAGCCACATAGTCTTGGGCAAGGTTCTCAACTTTCCTAGTCCTCTAATTCTTCATCTATAAAATGGGCACAATACAATACATGGATACAATAGTATTTTCCTTACAGCAATAATGTGAGGTTTACAAGAGATAAAACACGATACTCTCTTATCAGAGCACCTGGCACATGGGAACTATTCATCAAAATTAACTCTTCTTATTGTTATCCTGTTCAGGACTTCACTTAGAAACAAGGTAGTACCACTGACATGGTGTGGGGCACTATTGCTGGCATCAAAACGGGTCTCGGCTGTTTTCAGTCATGGTGATTAGTTATCAGTTGTCATGAATTTAATTAGATAACCACTGTGGAAACAAAAAGGGTAACTATTTTGCACAGCTGAGTAAATCAAATGGAGGAATTAGAAAAGAGCTGATTAAGAATGGTGTTAAATCAGTTTAGGACGAACATGTAGTTAGCTTTTTACATCTGAGAAAATTAAATTATATCTCCGGAATTTTTCTCAAAAGCACCTTAAATCAACTAGGTAAACAAAAGCCATTTGAAATTCTTTGATCAAATCTGACATTTCATGAGATGGAGAGAACAGGTTATCTAATCAACCTTTGGTCATCTGTGTGTAAAGAATCTGTTCTGTGCACTGTCTGACCATCGTGGATTAGCATTAGTGGGTTGTTTAGCCAACCTCCTTAGGGTCACAGACCCCTTTACAACCAAATGAAAACATCACATGTACAAGTGGTTTTGCCTGTCATCCCAAGGGTTCAGAGACTGCCTCAATGACCATCCATGGCCCTCGGACTAAAAACCTCCAAATGCAGTTACTGCTTGACTCCAGGCTGACTTCCTATTGATTCCCCAGTAACAGCACCAAAGGTGCGTGGATTGCTACCTAATGTCAAGCAGCGCCTCAAACTTCCACAACCAAGGAAGGAGGGGAGAGGGATGGTTCACAACACATGGTAAGAGAGAAAAGAAATCAAGGAAAGTATTCTACTTTAGTGACTTCATATGGAGGCAGAATAAAGAGTGAGGATCCCTCAGTATCATTCCACATACAAATGCATTCTTTGACTCTAATCACAAATTAATACTATCCCGACTGAACTGAATAAACATCTTCTTTTGTCCTATGAATAAAATAATGACAAAAACAACAAAAAAACCTTTTTTTCTATTCCACAAAACAGCAGCTTAATCTCTAAACTCTTTTCTAGTTAATATCCAGTTATTACCCGGATTTTTATGGCAATGGAATGAGAAACAAGTACAATTTTGAAGTCCACCGACTAGCCTTTAAAGATTAAAAAATAAACGTACATTTGAGAAACCTGGGCAAGAACACTTCACAATCACATGTATCGGATATTATGTTTTGAATCTGTGTATTTAATGCAGAATTATTTCAAACATCATAGACTGAATCTCCATTTAGCCATAGCTTTTGATGGCAGTATAAGGACTCTGTAAAACATGGAGAAAAGTCACTGCTCCATTTCGGTGAATGGCATCACCATCCAGCCACCTGAGTAACCAGAAACCTCGGAGTCAAGCCAGACCTCTCCCTCTCCTTCAGCTCACAGCCAGCCCATCACTGAGTCTCCGGCCTCCACACGCTTCTCTCTAGCTCTACCACACCATCCTGGTTTAAGCCAGGGTCACCCCTTCCCTGGACAATTAGCATAGCCTTCTATGTAGTCTTCCAGCACTCTTTAACCTTCTGCCAATCCATATGTTCTCTTTGTTGAGGTCAGGATAGTCTTTTTAAAATAAAAATCTGATCACAATCTTCTCAGTCATGCGAAACCTTCAATGGCTTCCCATTATACTCTCAGGATAAAGACCGGACTCATCGACACACCCTACAAGGCTCTGCATGGTCTGGCCATAGCTATCTCTTCAGCCTCATCCCACAACAGTACGCTCACCATCTCTCTGGCCCTCATCGGCAGGACCCCTACCATATGGCCTTTCCTTCCTCAAACACACCATATCCCCTCCTGACCCAGGGCCTTGGAACCTGCTATTCTGAATTGAATACTATTCTCTCTCTTCTTGGCCTAGTTAACGCCTCTTCCTTCAGTCTGCACAGACTCATCACCGCCTCAGGGGAAACTTCTCTGCCGTTATAAGCTCTCATGGCACCGCTTAGCTGGTGTTGGTACCTCTGCATTACTTTACCCTGACACTGTTAGCTCTGTGAAGGCATGAATTATTTCTATGACCACCTTGGCACAAAGGAAACCTTCAAGAATACTTGTTAAATAATGAACTAAATGGACACAGGATTCCTTGTTTTTTTATTCAATTGAGTTACATTTATTAATCAACCTCTCAGAATAATCTCAGCTCTAAGTCGTTGGCCACTGCTACAACCATAACATAACAAAACCCTTGCTTTTCCTCCTTTCAGGGTTTTCTTGGCTGTGGACTGAAATTCTTTCAATGCACACAGTTGTGGCAGATACAGATACAATTTATTATCTGGTCCCCCTGCTCTCCATCCTAGGCTGTTGACCCGAAGGCCTACTCATATACACGAGCTATGTTGACCAGACAGTGTACTCTCACAAGGAAGCACAGAACCATAAGGCCAAGCCACAACTTTGTCCACCTGGTTCTTGAACCATGGCAACACCCCAATTTCTGAATCCAGCCTTCAGATCTTACTACTACATATTAACCTTCCTAAGAGATCTCTGGACTGTCAAGGAAATGGGTTGTATCAAGGTTAGGCTGTGGCTCTGTGATCTCCATGTTTCCTTCTCCAGGCTCTCCTGGAAACTAAGGCAGAATTTCACTCATCTCCAGTTCACCCAAGGAAATCAGAAGACTGACAGCAAAACTTTCTTCCCTTGGAAATATACTGCTGCTTCTCCCAGGTACCCAGGGAAGAAGCCACACTGAACCTAAGGCTTAGACGGTGGCTTAGACGGTCAGACACAGTGCTCTGTCACAACACAGAAAGTCTATAAACCTCTCCTCTGGGGAGAGGTAAAGCAGGCTACAAGAATAACCCCTTTGTGCTGAGGAAAAAATTTTCCAGTGTGACTGAATTTCATAACCAAACAGATGAGCACATCATACCTTCACTAAATTCAAGATGATGATGGGGGAGCCAAACCTTTGAAGCATCTGGTCGAAGTGAAGGGCAGCCACATGTGCAAATGGGTCTGCCTGATCCACTGAGGGAGATAAAAAGGATGAATAAATACCAGAATGAAGATCATAAAGCAAGAATAAAAGAAGTATAGGGTTTCATTTTCTTTTTTAATGTTTAAAGAAATGCAATTCAGCTAATCTAGTAGTTCCACTTCCCAAGTTCCTCCTGAGCTTATCAGATACTCATTCTTCATGCATTTACTGAATTTGACTGATTCTTACATTTCTGAAGTAAAATATAATTTACTAGCAGCCAAAACAAAAGAAAAATGATAAAGTTATTGAATAAAGTTAACAGAAGTCCTTCTTCTAAATTATCTACTTTCCAGTACTAAAACTTTGTTAGCATCTAAGAATTTATGGATTTCTGTGACAACAGTTCATCATCTCAAAGTGTGGGTAAAGAAGAGTCACAATTAAAAAGACTGCTGCACGCACATGTAATGGGTGGTTTCGGCATCATAGTTGAAATGTCCTGAGACCAGTATAAAGGGACAGATCCTCTAACTTGGACATAAGAAGAATAACTTCCTGCAGTAAAAGACATCACAGAAGCATCACAGAGTATTTGTTCAGTCTCCACTTCATTTGCAACATCACCCTGAAAAGAAAGGGGGCATTTAAAGATATTTTATGTTCTTAGAATTTTTTAGTGGAAAAAATTTCCAAGGATATAATGAAATTATAATTCCCATCCTTAGAGCATTTTAAAAGAGGTAAATGTTGATCAATATTCAATGTGCACATTAGGAAAGGAAAACCATTAAAATGCAACAAAGAAAGGCAATTAAAAATAGCCGAGAATAGACTAGGAAAAAATCAAATTAAATAGCTAATAATACAAGTAGCAGACAGAGAACAGCTTGAGTGATATAAATGGCAGAGAGGGAGAGAAAAGGAAAACAATTACATGAAATTATACAGGAGGTTAGGAAGACCAGCAGAATATAAAACCTCAATTCTGAAGACCAGGGAGGAATGAAAGGACAAAAGAGTGAGATTCAAGTAATTCCTGACGGACAGAAGGGGGAAAAAAGGTCTTGAGTTAGCTTGACTTATAAAAGTATAGAAGGATACGACAAAGAATAATTTGAGGCATTAATAACATGTCTGCTTGATTATCTGTGAAATATTAAAAAACAAGTAACATAGCAAAACTGTGAATTTTCTTAGGGCACCAGTTATAACTATTTTCATTGTTGATATAGTTTTAAGAACAATGTTGCTATTTTAACCCAGGATTCCAACCCAGTGTCTCACTCAGTCTGTCTACCCAATCACACATCTGCGTAAGACTCAAGCTGTCTACTGCAAATAGAGATGAAACATTTGGAGGAGATGACATGACTGGTGGCAGGATAGGACTTCTGTTGTGGTTATTTTCCAGGGCCGAGCAGAATAGGAGCCTCCCTGGAGCCAAACTAAAGCAGAGGCAAGGGGGGAAGGGGCTTCCATACCTCGCTCTACCTTGTCTTCTCATCAAGGATGCATTTCCAATGAGTGCTCCCCTCCACTTACTCCTCTGATGGAGGTGCTTTGCTATTTTAGTCACTACACTAAATATGCACTACATTTTTTCATATCTTACAGAAATGGCTCATTCTCCAAAACATGAGACAAGTCATAACTCCCCAAGGCAATGCATAACCGGCTCCAAGATAGTTGATTTTTCAGAACATCCGTATACTAGTCACATTCCTCACAAGTTTCAGATACTCCAGAGCATTAAATATTCTCTTGATCATGTCCCTTGGCTTCCTCTGTCAGCAAGGTTGATGTGAAAGGTTAAGATGGCAGCAGTGCCATTGCTTCTCCACCTTACCTCACAGTTTGCACCTCTCTTGAGAAAGCGGGTCCCAGCAAACTTACTGGATCTTCTAGCTATTAGAGTCACATAGACTGGTCGTCCGTAGATCAACAGCTCTTAGAAATCAAGTTAAAGCTGTTTGAGCATTCACACCGAACTGTTACACCACACCAAGAGAATCCTTAGACCTTAAATATGCATTTAAATATATCTTGTTTGGAAGGTTAAAGAACATCAAAAAGTTCTACCCAAGAATGGAACAGCATTGCGTCTAACTGTTCTTCCAAATGAGGCAGGTATTAAAGCAAAAACAGGCCTCCCTAAGGAGTGGTTTCCATGAATTTCAGAGGAAATGGTAAAAAGGTGTAGGGTTAGCGGCCAAGGGAAGATCTGGTCTCTCCTTATTGCCAACTAAACGATGTAAATGGGTACAACTAATCCTTCTTTAGTCTTCAGAGATCATACACCTCTCAAAGAGAGCATATGTCATTTAACAGGGGGTTAAATATGAAGGAATATATAATACTTAGGGAATGGAGTAAGTATAATACTGTAAAAGTTACCCAAATTTGTCACCTAATTGCGAAAACTAAACACTGTGAATTATTTAACTGATATGCAGGTTATCAATTATGTCACCTTATTTAGCTTTCTGAGCCTCAGTTTCATCTTCTGTAAAATGGTGTAAGTACTAGTAAAGTAACTAACTTTATGAGGTGGTTAGGAGGACTAGGTTAGGTAATGTGTGTAAACCAGTGCCTGTCCTATAGTGAGTGCTGAATATATAGCAATTTCTTTTATCACCATAAAGACTTCTGGAATTCATTAAATGCTTGACAACTAGGAAACTAGTTTCATCATCTAAACTAATGAGCTTTAAAATTATAATCCATGGTGCTATTCGCTATTTTAAAAACACCAACATTTACTGTGCTTAATATATGCCTGGCCCTGAGTTAGCTCTTGATGATACAAAATAGTTTAGAACTACCTCTTGGAAAACGCCATTAGAAACTGTAGCACATTCTTCTTGGTGTCCTTGGTGGTGAAGACCTTGTGTTCTTTCCAGGTTCATTTCACTTTTGGAAGCAGAAAAAGTAATTCAGGGCCAAATCTCATTATTCAGTGAACAAACCAAGCAGATAATACTACTCACTGCTTGGAAATGATTATAAAGTAATGAGCCTTACTTGCAAGTGTGGTGCATAAATCTCACTCATCCTCATTTTAAGCTTCCTTTGTGTCTTCATCTAGCCTCTCTTCTTCCTCATTTGCCAGAAAGAAAGCACCACCAGTCCTCTTTAGGACTAACCTCTCCGGCTATACCCCTTGATCCCACTCCTCCCAAATGTTCTAGTGCAAGAAAAAAATATCAGTAATCACGTTTACCCACTTAATGATCTCAAAACGACCACTCCTTTAAAGTTTTCACCATAGGCCTTAAACAACCTAAGACACAAGAAAGAATGTCAACTGGAAAACAAGCTAGGTGTACAAATGCCCTACATGATCTCAAAAAGGGACAGGAAACTACTCCTAGAAAGTATACACTGCCTCTCTAAGCCTCATAGCATAACAGCACTTTCTGGAAAAGTTTAAACCATAGCTAGAAATTAAATAAAAGGAAAAAAGTATTTGTAAAATTGAACTCAAAATCAGCGTAACCCAAGGTTCAACCTACATCTATTTAATCTCTTTTGTCCCTTTCCAATCTAGGGCTTTATCACATTATGCCTGAACCACAGCAATCTTTTCCTAACTCATGCCCCCTGTTCTAGTCACATTTTATTTAATCCAGCTTGAAAATAGCTGTCAACTCAACTTTTCTAAGTACTCCCCTCTACATTACCCTCTTGAAAAAAACTTTCAAATGTTCAGGCACCAAACCCAAAATGCTTACGCAGTCTGACCACCAAAGCAATCTGGTGAATTGCAATCTGACTCCCCACAACCCACTACATTGTACCTCCCAAGGATTTTATACCCAAGGCAAAACACTCCCATGAACTTTTCTACCCCTACACTCATGGTGCTTTCCCCACCTAGGAGCTTGCTCCCTGCTTCCTGCTAAGGTCTGACTTTTGTTTAGAGCCCAGGCCAAGCCTGCTTTTTCCTATGAGCCTGCCCCATCCTCCCCACCCATCAGTGATTCTGTGCCTCCTCTCAGGTATGAATGATACTCATTGCCTATATCACTTCCTGTGCACATAGATTTTCTTTCCTGATGTTTATCTTTCTGTGTACATAAGAGATCTGGTCAAATGATCTGCATTCCTCTTTGTATTTCTACTATCTGATATCATCAGTAAGTTTTCCTGCTGGGTGCACAGAACGGTAATTAACAATCTTATAATTCCTATACAGTCTTCTACAGATTGATACAGCATAAGTTTAATAATATATACCTTAGTTTTTTTTAAAAAAGGATACTTGACTGCCCACAGAACCCATGAATAATATACAACAGCCAGTCACGATGCACAGTATTTTTAATTATATCCAGAAGTTCACCGTTCCACACATACTTCATATAAGGCTCACTAGAGATCCCAAATACACCTGAAAAATAAAAGTTGGTACCAGAAATATAAGGAAATTGGTCTATATTCATCTTTAAGTTTTTGTTTTTAACTTCAAAATAAAATGCCTGATTAATAGAATTGCCATTTTCAGTGGATATAACCCATATTATCACCTAGAACACTGCGCTGATTCTGTACAAAGTAAGAGAATAAACACATTTTTCTGATTTGTGAGAGTTTTTTAACCTAAGAGGAAAGTAAACAAGAGGGAAATTAAGGACACATGGACAAATACATGACTAAGGCTGAGAGAGAGCATTGGGCAGTGGCTGGAAGCACTGCTCCTGGGTCCAAGTGCCTGGGTCCAAATACAGGCCCTGACTCTCGTCAGCAGGGTGACAGCTGTGACCGAGAGTGTTACTTACTGCCTCAGTGCCCATTTCCTCATCTGTACCTGTATCACGTGGTTGTTGTAAAGATGGTAATGTTGGTAATGCACACAAAGTGCTTCAAACAAGCCTGGTGCCTTACTGATACTTCTGTAAGTGGTAGTTATTACCATATCAGGCTTTTTCTATATGAAGAAATTAATTTCATCAAACATCATTTCAACATATCCAGATACGTTTATTAAACATTGATGACTTTTACAAAACTTATATAAAGGGCAAAATAAGAAATAAGTATATTTATGATTATGGCTTAAAAGACTGTAACAGTGGGACACCTGGGTGGTTCAGTTGGTTATGTGTCCAACTCTTGATTTCAGCTCAGGTCATGATCTCAGAGTCCTGAGATCGAGCCCTGGGCCAGGCTCTGAGCTCAGTGGGGAATCTGCTTGAGGATTTCTCTCCTTCTCCCTCTGCCCCTCCCCCTGTTCATGCCCATTCTCTCTCTCTCTCTCAAATAAATAAATAAATATTTTTTTAAAAAAAGACTGTAACAGTTCTGGATAGCAGGCTATTTTTCTGCTCAAAACATGGTATGTTAAGTGTTTATATACTGTGTCAAATACACTTGGTTTGATTCCTAAAAACTGAACCTTCTCTGCCCTTTCAATGCTTTACACAGAGCACAAATAGTACACACAAGAACTAGAGTCCTGTCTTTGCCATTTACTAGTCTCTGTAACCTCTGGCAAGTTATTTAACATCTCTGAACTTCAATTTTCTGAACTGTAAAACAATGATACTACTATTCACCTCAGAGATAGGTTCAGATTAAATAATACATGCAAAGTGCACTGCCTGACATAGTAGAGACTTTTTAAAAAATGTATTATTTTCCTTTTCTACCTACCCCTCTATCTTCTACCCTCACTCTGTTTCCTATCAGTTTCCCCCTGTGTGATAGAAGAATAGTGCCCCCCCAAAGATGTTATGTCCTAATCACTAAAACATGTGAATATGTTATGTTACATGGCAAGGAAGAATTAAATTTGCAGATGGAACTAAGACTGTTAATCAGATGACCTTGAGATTGGGAGAGTATTTTGAATTATCCAGGTGGGCCCAATGTAATCACAGGGTCATCATCTGTAAGTGAAAGAGGAAAACAGGAATGTTAAGTATCAGAGCGATGTAATGAAAGAAAAGCCTCGGCTGGCCATTATATTACTGACTTTGAACATGGAAGAGGCCCGAAGCCAGGGAATGTGGGCAGTCTCTAGAAGATGGAATGGCAAGAAAATGTCTGCACAGTCTCAAAAAAGGAACGCAGCCCTGCCAACACGCTAATTTTAGTCCACTGAGACCTATTTTGGACTTCTGACTTCTGTAACAGTTAATCTGTCTAGCTTTAAGTCACTAAGTTTGTTGTTAATTTGTTATAGCAGCTATAAAAACCTAATACACACTGTTATTCATATCCATCACGTAGAACTGCTCCAGAGATAGTAAAAAAATTAAGTAGCTTTTAGAGGCTTAATTCAGATTCCAGAACAAATATTCAAATTCAGATTTGGGATGACATCCAGTGCAAATTTAGTAATACCTTTAGCTTTCCTATTCCTAAGTGGGATATTTAGAAGAAACGATGCAAGCAAATATTTAGGCACAAATTATTTTGATCTCCACCTGTCTCTAGTAGTATAGGTTACAATTTGGGAGTCTAAACCAGGGCAAATTTAGGTTCTGAGGCAGGGAGGGTGCACTGAGTTTGGCCTTAGTGCAAGGGACAGTCAATCTAATAGATTAAGGGCAATGCCAGGGATAGCATCCAGTTTAAATAACACTCTAAGTTTTCTTAGAGTGAACAAGAACCTTTGGCAGGGCGCCTGAGTGGCTCAGATGGTTAAGCATCTGCCTTCGGCTCAGGTCATGATCCCAGGGTCCTGGGATCGAGTCCCACATTGGACTCCCTGCTCCTTGGGAGCCTGCTTCTCCCTTTGCTTCTCCCTCTCTCTCTCTCTCTCCCCCCTTCTGTCTCTCATGAATAAATAAATAAAATCTTCCAAAAAAAAAAAAGAACCTTTGGCAAAATGGTAAGAGAGCACAGGCTTTTTGAGAGTACTGCAAGGACAAACCTTTTGGAACTTTATATTACATGCTAACTCTGCACCCACATTGTCATCACTATTATTCAGGTTGCACAGAGCAAGGTGCCCAAGACATTATTGACCTACCATGTTTCCAAAGTACATCCAAGTCAGCTAAACAGCTTTAAGTCTGAAATGATTCCTTCCCAACATTCATTTTAGCAATGCCTCAGGCTTTAAAGTTCTAGGCCAACCCAAAAATCTAGGGATAAAAGGTAACCATCCTGTTGTGTGACGGGTTCATTTAGGATCTCCAGGATGACCCCCACATGTGGTTCTGTAGTGATCCTACAGTGGTCCTAACAGAAGCAAGGCCTGTGAGGGACACCTGGGTCAAGCTGGGACCAATCAAAATAAGAACAACCTCTGACCCGCTGCATTGGTTCCTTGGCACATTGGCCATGTGATCTTAATCTCTACGCCTCAGTTTCCTACTTAGTCTTTATTTCTTTAAAAGTGGCATCATACCAACTGAGCAGAGTTTTTATAAGAATTAGAGATATTGTAGTAAATTTCTAGGATGCAAGAGATAATCCATGGTGAATCTTTGCCAAAACTCTCTATGAAGGAAAATAAGGTGGTGGTGTGTATTCTCCAATATTCAAAAAAACCAATTCTCCATTCAAACTTCACCAAAAGCCTAGACCTAAATGTATTCCATTAAAAATACATGAATATTTGCTAGGAAATGTCAGCATACAATTTTCTGGCTGGCCCACAAATGAAATCACATCATAATTAATGAGTTCTATAAAAATGAATTGGTCAAGTTTATATATCCAAAACAACATCATATAAGGACACAGAGCAATAAGGGACAGAGAAATATGAAGGAAATGTGAGTTAATTTAATGAGATGCCATTTCACGGATGCTGTATTAACCTACATTAGATGTGCTGAAAACCACCTACCGCTTCCACCCTGTGTAATTAATCCTTCATCTTCAAAGATGTCGAAACTCTCCTGGCGAGGCTGGGTTGTTTCTGACTTTAACATCTCCAGGGGCATTCGCAAGACAGTGAGATTATACTGAAGTGAGTGGGACAAATCATAGCTGTAACTGAGAACATAACTGAAACTTAGTAAGAACTATAAAAGCAAAACATATTTCAGTCTTGGCTCCTATATGGAATTAAAAACTGAACCACATTAGCACCTGTTCAATTACTTGGAAGCAAAACTATTCAAATAAACACTATAAAACACAGTAAACCATGAATATAATTAGAAACTTAAAAATCACTACATCCTCAAAAAATTAAAAATAGAAATACTATACATCCAGTAATTCCAGTTCTGGGTATTTACCAATTGAAAACAAAAACACTAATTTGAAAAGATATATGCACCCCTATGTTTCCTGCAGCATTATCTACAATAATCATGATATAGATATGGAAGCAACCTAAGTGTCCACTGATAGACGAATGGATAAAGAAGATGTGGTATATCTATACAATGGAATATTACTCAGCCATTAAAAAAATGAGCTCTTACCATTTGCAACAACATAGATGGACCTAGAGGGCATTAAATCAGTGATATATAAGTCATATAAGTCAGACGGAGAAAGACAAATACTGCACCATTTCACTTATATGTGGAATCTAAAAACCAACACAAACAAACAAAAAAAACAGAAATAAACCCACAAATACAGAGAACTGGTGGTTGCCAGATGGGAGGGGATGGGGGATGGGCAAAACAGGTAAAGGATATCAAGTGGTACAAACTTCCAGTTATAAAATAAGTCACAGTGATGAAAAGAACAGCACAGGGAATATAGTCAACAATATCGTAATAATGTTGTATGATGACAGATGACTATATCATTGTGAACACTGAGAAATATAAAGAATTGTCAACTCACTATGTTGTACACCTGAAACTAACATAATACTATATGTCTACTATGCTTCAATTAAAAAAATTATTGCATGGCTTAGGCATTTGCACAATTAGAAATATACAATACAATGTGAATGATCAACATTCACTGACTTGCAATTTGCAGTTTTTGCTTCACAGTGAAATCACTCTAACTTCACAGCCTTGTGTAAAGGGGTCACACTCTCATACATATCTGAATGGAATTCCATAGATGTTACAATATCCACAATATCTAATAGTGCACGGTCTGTACTCTAGTTTACATATGAACAAAAATAATTCTATTAATTATTAGTGGCAGTACCATAACTGACTTCATAATAAAACAGGAATAAGCAATCAATACAAGCCATTACGATAAAACATGTTGTAGGAGAGTAACAACCATCCAAAAAGTTATAAGTCTTTGCAAATAAAATTTGGCCTTGAGGCCAAAAGAAACCCATTTTACAATCCTGATTTCACATAATTAATAATTTTTAAAGTATCTCTAGCTATATATTTTAGCACAGAATTTCAGAAGGTATCTAGAATTCTTTAGATTTACACAAATTCATAAAGTACTTTAATAATATTTCAAGGTGGTTACAATTTTGCCTGGAGACTTACATATTATTTCAATTATTATTTCTTCTTTAATTTATTCATATAATTTGACTGAAATTAATTTGGTTCATCTGTGAAATTCAATTTTACCATATTTGCTAGATGGAGCCATTAATTTTACTAGCATCTAATCTCAGGGATAAATATTGTATTAAGACATTGACTTTTCAATCACATTTACAATAACATCAAAAAAAATAAAATACTTAGGAATAAATTTAACCAAGGAGGAGAAAGATTTTACACTGAAAATTTATAAGATACTGAGGAAATAAACTGAAGACACACAAAAAAATGGAAAGATACCTCATGTTCATAGAGCAAAAGAATTAATGTTGTTTAAATGTCCATACTCCCCAAAGCCATCCATAGATCCCTATCAAAATTCCAATAACATTTTTCACAGAAATAGAAAAAACAATCCTAATAGCCAAAGCAATCTTAAGAAAGAACAAAGATGGAGGCATCACACTTTCAGATTTCCAACTCTTTTACAAAGCTACAGAATTCAAAGTAGCATGACATAAAAACAGACACATAGATCAGTGGAACAGAACTGAAAGCCCAGAATAAACCCATGCATAGAGAGTCAACTATTTAGCAAGGGAGCCAAGAAGACACATGGGGAAAGGATAATCTCTTCAATAAGTAGTGCTGGGAAAACTGGGTACCCATATGCAAAGAATGAATTGGACCCTTGTCTTAACAACATTCACAAAAATTAACTCAAGATGGATTAAATATTTGAATATAAGACAAAAACTATAAAACTACTAGATGAAGACAAAGGGGAAAAGCTCTTGACATTGCTATTAGCAAAGATTTTATGGATATGACACCAAAAACACAAGCAACAAAAGCAAAAATAAACAAGTGGGACAACAAGCAAACTAAAAAGTTTCTGCACAGGAAAAAAAGTTAAAATAAAAAGGCAACCTATGTAAAGGGACAATATATTTACAAACCATCTATCTGATCAGGAGTTAATGTCCAAAATACATAAGGAACTCATAAAACTCAAGAGCAAAACAAAACAAACAACAAAAAACCCCCAAAATCCAATTAAAAAAGGGCAAAGGACCTGAATAGACATTTTTCCAAAGAAAATAGCCAACAGATACGTGAAAAAATGTTCACCATCACATCAGAGAAATGCAAATTAAAGCCACAATGAGATAGCAAATCATACCTCCTATAATGGTTATTATCAAAAAGATAAGAGACACGCGTTGGCTAAGCTGTGGAGAAAAAGGAACCCTTGTGCACTGTTGGTGGGAATGAAAATTGGTGCAGCCACTATAGAAAACAGTATGGAGGTTCTTAAAAATTTTAAAAATACAACTACCATATAATCCTGCAGTCCCACTTCTGAGTATATAGCCCAAAGAAATGAAATCACCCTCTTGAAGAGATATCTGCAGCCCCCTGTTGACTGTAAGCATTATTCACAATAGCCAAGCCATGGAAACATCCTAAGAGTCCAGCAATAGATGAATGGATATAGGATATTACTCAACCATAAAAAAAGAAAGAAATCCTGCTATTTGCAACAACATGGGATGGAATTTGAGCGCAGTATGCTAAGGGAAATAAGTCTAATTATTTCTATATGTTCTTCACTTCTATGCAGAACCTAAAAAAGCCAAACTCATAGAAATAGAAAGTAGAATGGTAGTTGCCAGGGGCTGGGGCACGGGAAAAGGGTAGGGTGGGACAAATTGGAAGATGCTGGTTACATGGTACAAACTCCCAGCTATAAGATAAATAGTATCTGGGGATCTCATGCATAGCATGGTAACTGTAATTAACATTAATGAATTATAACTTGAAGTCTCTTGAGAGTACATCTTGAATGTTTTTACCACACACACACACACACACACACACACACACAATTATGTGAGGGGATGGAGGTGCTGACTAACCTTATTGTGGTAATATGTCACAATACATATGTGTATCTAATCATCACACTGTACACCTTAAACTTACACATGTTATATGTCAATAATATCGCAACAGGCGGCAGTGGGGGGAGGATGTTGATTTTTAACTTTTTTAAATATCAATTTTTCCTAGTTAGAATAATTGCTTTATTCCAGCCTAATCTTTAGAATGTAGTATATCCTTTTTTAAACTTACTTATGAGACACAAAAACCATAACTGACATACTTTTACTTCTGGGATGACTTGATCCCAGAGCTCAGTATGAGGATGCAAATGAAGTTGAAATCGTGGAGAAAACCATTTCTAACAGTACCACCAAGTTTCAGTAACAACTTGCAGATGCTATACACATAAAATGAAGCCATAAAGACAGAAAAGCAGATGACTGAGATAAACATAATGGAAATAAACATTCAACAAACATTTGTGAAAGCAAAAATTCTTTCTTTAGGAACCGTTCACTAGACCACTGTTAAAATAATGAACTTCCTTTAGCTTCACAACAATGAAGACATAACCCATTCTATATAGTAAACATGTTTTTCTTTATTTCACAGATAAATAAATGGTTAACTGTAGAAACAATTTAAAAATAAATTTAAAATAATGCAAGTACCCCATCAGTGCACAGCACCAATAGCTACTACACTCTAAGCCCTTGTTTGATCCTTGGGACTCAAGTCCTTTTTGGTACATGCTATTTTGTGTTCTCCGTTTTTAGCTTGGATATTACAGCTGATAGAATTTTCCATTTAGCACAATAACTGCATCTCCTAGGCCTACATATTGGTCACATCAGTGGTGGTATAATACTTAATGCGCTGTTAGAATTTACTTGCCCATCATTCAGTTACTGGTATTTGAGTTGTCCCTGAATTGGCTGGTTTGCTGGTTTGGGACTATCATAAATAGAGAAGCTATAAGTGTCTCTTTATAAGTAGGAATTAATATTTTCTCTCCTAATTTATTTTCTTAGGATATGTTTTCATAAATACTTTATGCCACATTCCCCTTCAGGAAAACTATTAATTTACACGCTCATTAGCGGTATGTTGGTATTATAACAATTCTTTCTATTATGGATTTATTTTTACCTAATTTTACTAGATTGTTAACTAAAACAATCTGTGAAATTGTTAAAACTCTGTATTAGAAACTGAATGCAAATTTCATTTTTGTAATTAAAAATTACAATACAAGAATATTTCATTAAAATCCTACCTAAAACAAAGATGATTTTTATAGTGAGAATAATTCCCCTGTAATTTGTCCTTTCAATATTCAAACATCAGATTTTTAAAAGGAAGAAATACCTTTATCTTTATGTTTTTAGATGAAATCATTTGGCCGATAAAAAAAATAGAGGAAGTACCACTGTGTCCTCTGATTCTGTTTTTCCACCCTGGAAAATAATATAAATACATTTCTCCTGTCAGGAGAAAAACTAAGTTCAAACTTACCTAAAGTAAAAATTGCTAGATAGGTCCACATTTTGAAAGATTCGTAGATACCTAAAAAAAAAAAAAAAGCATATCACAGTCACATAATACTATTATTTTTTCATAGCTTGACATAGACATTTATACTTGTAAATGCTCTCATTAAAACTGAGGAATTCAGGGTCTCCTGGCTGGCTCAGTCGGTAGAGCATGCAACTGATGATCTCGAGGTTAAGTTCAAGCCCCATGTTGGGTACAGAGTTTACTTAAAAATAAAATATTAAAAAAAACCAAAAACTGAGAATTCAATCCAGAACTGCAGTAGGGATTTCATCTGAAGCAATTTCTAAGTCTGTTGATTGTCCCTTCAGAGTCCCTTAACTTTACAGTTTGACCATTTCCTCATCACTGATTATGCCAGAGAGGGAAAGTCATGCACTTACATGTGTGGGTAACTTAGACTCGGGGCAAGAAGTAAACACTGTTCTTGTTACTATTATGTGCTTTGTAAATGCTGTGAGGTTGGAGAGGAGAGTAGCAAAAACAAGCAAAGATGTTTACAAAAACCATAATTTTAAATTGCAAAGTTTGCAACTGAAAAAAATGTACAGAATAAAATATCTGCCTATCTACCCCTCAGGATTAATAAATGTTAACATTTCTTTCATATTCCTTCAACTTTTTAAAGACTTTTGATCACAAATGGGTACTGAATTTGTCAAATATATTTTCTACAAATATTAAGATGATCATAATTTTTCCCAGCAATATTTTAATGTAGTGAACTGCTCTAGCAAAATTTTCCAGTGTTGATACAACCATGCGTGGCAGGAATAACCTCAACTTGTCATTATATATGAAATGTTTAGTAGTACTGTATTTTATTTCCTAATATTTTACCAAATCTTTATTTATTTATTTTTTTAGTAATCTCTACACCCAACATGCGGCTCAAACTCATGACCCTGAGATCAAGAGTCACACGTTCCTCCAACTGAGCAAGCCAGGCACCCCACCAAATCTTTTTACTTAAATGAATTATTATATTATATAGTTTTATAAATATGTTAAAAGTTTTACCTATCTAGTAATAGTACTTCAGTCTACCTATAACAAGCTATTAATATAATTTTATCCTATTCTGTATAATGTCCAGTGCTACACAGTATTAATCCTAAAATAATTTCACTCTCTAAAGAAAGTCAAATCACTACATAGAACAACATAATTTGTTTTACTACTCCTGGCTAAAGAATCATAAAGATGAGGTTTATAAATAATATAAACCTTTTCAACTTTTTCCCATCCCTTGGATTCATATGTGCTAGTCTGATTCACTGTTTTAAAAAAAATTATTACTGAAGTATAGTTGACAAAAAAATGTCATATTGGTTTCAGGTGTACAACATGGTGATTCGACAATTTTATACATTACTCAGCATTCACCATAATAAGTTTACTTACCATCTGTTGCAATAAAACATTATTATAATATTATTGACTATATTCCCTATGCTGTACTTTTCATCCTCATGAAGTTGAAAGAAACTGAAAGTTTCTACTTCTTAATTCCCTTCACCTATTTTGCCCATCCTCCCACCCCTTCCCTCTGGCAACCACCAGTTTGTTCTCTGTATTCATGAGTCTGTTTCTGTTTTTTGGTTTGTTATTTGTATTGTTTTTCAGATTCCACATATAAATGAAATCATATGTTATTTGTCTTTCTCTGTCTGATTTATTTCACTTAGCATAATACCTTCTAAGTCCATCATGTTGTCATGAATTGCAAGAGCTCTTTCTCTTTATGACTAATATTCCATTGTGTGTATTTGTGTGTGTGTGTGTGTGTGTGTGTGTGTACCACATTTTCTTTATCCATTCATCTACTGATGGATACTTGGGCTGTTTCTACATCTTGGCTATTACAGATAATGCTGCAGTAAACACTGGGGTACATGTATCTTTTCAAATCAAAGTTTTTATTTTCTTTGGGGAGTACCTAATTCAATTTTAGTTAATATACCATGCCTGCCTGTAAACTATGTAAGATATAATTTTTTCAGTTAGTGTAAGACAAAGGACCATTTTATCTATTAAATTCTTATTTTCATCTATGAAACAGATTATTTTTTAACAACCCCACTTCCAAATATCATCAAAGACAGTATCACCAGAGTCCAAAATCTACAATCTAAGAGGGCCTTAAGCAAGAGAGCCACACCACCTTTAAATTTTGGTTTGTGTATCTAGAACAACACTATAAAAGTACAGAGTATAATTAAAATCTAAACTTAAAAACTAATAAGGGGTACCTGGATGGCTCAGTCAGTTAAGCATCCAACTCTTGATTTTGGCTCAGGTCATGATCTCAAGGTCATGAGATTGAGCCCCATGTTGGGCTCCATGCTGGGGGTTGAGCCTGCTTGAGATTTTCTCTCCCTCTCCCTTTGCCCCTCCCCCACTCTCTCTTCCTTAAAAAAAATTACTAAAAAAGGAAAAAAACTAATAAGCATGCCTAACTTTGTTCCGTTTTAACCCTTATGTTTATAATAAATATATTTATGTATTAAAATAAATCAATTCTACTCTTTACCAACTTAATAGACTTTTCCCACATTCCCAAGGCTCCAATAATTTTCCTCCAAACAAATCTACAGAAAAATTGGAAGGAAAAACAGTACAATAAATTCCAGGATGTCCTTCATCTGAATTCACTATTAAATCTCTCTCACACACATATACATTCTCTCTCTTTAAATGCACAAGTTCCATTTTCTTTTCCTAAACCATTTTCAGTAAGTAGCAGACATGATGACACTTCACTCCTAAATATGAAAAAACAAAATCTCTTAAAGAAGATTATCATTTTTACACTTAAAATTTAATATTGATTCACTATCACCTGGTATATTATCCATACACAAAATGTCCCCATAAAGTTCTTTACACCTATGTGTGTGGGTGTGCATACATGCCTCAGTTATACATTTTAATCCAGGATCCAACAGATATTCAGGTGCTGCATTTGGTTGTCATGCCTGTTCTAAAATCTAGCAGTCCTTTGGCTTTTTCTGTCTTTGATGACATTGACATTTTTAAAGAGTCCAGGCCAGTTGTCTTACAGAATATCCCACAAGGATGGATTTGTCTGATTATTTCCCATGCTTAGATTTAGGTTAAATGTTTTTAGTGAAGTATTGTCAGAGGGGAGGATGGGTGAAGTAAGTGAAGGGGATTAAGAGGTACAAGCTCCCAATTATAAGTCACAGGCATGAAAAGTACAGCGCAGGGAATATGGTTAATAATATTATAATAACGTTGTATGGTGACAGATGGTAACTGCACTCACTGTGGTAAGCACAGCATAATAAAACAAAAAAATATATATTTTTAGCAAGAAAACTACACAGGTAATCTGTGTCCTTCCTGCTGCTTCATATTGAGAGGCAAATAATGTCAGTTTTCTCTCATTATTGGTGATGCTAAGTTTGAACATTTGGGTAATTATGTTTGCCATTTTTTTCTTTGTAAATAAAGAGATTCGTGAAGTATATGTTGAGACTGAGTGAATATTCTGTTCCTCAATGATAACATCTCACCTAATGGCTTTAGCAGCTTTTGCTGATTTTCACTTAAATCGATGTTATAATGGAGCTTAATAATAGACCTTGAACAAAATTATAGAATTGTGAGCTAGTATTTTACATTTTTAACATAATATCTATAATCTTTTGAGTATATTTTGTCTTCTAATTGGTCTATCACATTAAAAGAAAAAAAAAAACCAAACAGAAGCTACCACCACTACATACCGAGCTTCATCAGGATGAGTAATTCGTACAGAATCATTAGGTATATAGATCATATTTGTATCTTCAATCTTATATATTGCATGACCTCCGATATCTGCCATCTTCCTCCTTTTAGTTATTAACACAATGTAATAGCCTTCTAAAAACCTGACAAAACCTACACAAAAAGAGAGACAAATATAATGTTTCCTATACTTAGTAATGCTTTTAGATACATATTTGGAAGGTAGAAGATCTTTGACACATTTCCTACCTTATTTCTATGATTTAAAGCTATACAAATTTTCAGTCATATTATAATCTCTAGGAATATCTATACTGACATTTATCTCACTTAAAAAATATCATTCTAAACAATTTTATTTCATTCATTCTTTTATATTTAGTCTCATTCCAAATAGGATTGAGATGCTTTAAGCAAAAACATACACAAGATTAAGGGGAGTTGTTATTTAATAGGTATAGAGTTTCATTTCCCAAGATGAAAAAGTCCTAGAGATCTGTTGTACAAGGCACATATAGTTAACACTACTGTACTGTACACTTAAAAATGGCTAAGACTGTAATATACATGTAAAATAAATCAATATGTATACTAGTAAAAAGTCTATAAAAACAAACAGAAAACCAAATAGGTTCTCAGAAACTTACAGAACTGTGCTAACATGCACTGTGAACCTCAATGGGGGATAAAGATTAAGCACCTCTCTAGATTCATTTAATCATGGAACCTCATCCTATTTTTTAAAAAGAAATTAACCAATGAATAAATGTTCTGAGGAACATACTTTGGGATAACTCAAAAGTTAGAACAAACTACACAGACTCTTGATTACTAGTGGCAAAACCCAACTTGAGGCAGCTTTAAAAAAAAGAAATTTATATTAAGCATACTGAGGTGATCCATGACACCAAAAGGCAACAATATGGTTGGGCCTCAGAAAAACACCTAGTCAAGAAGCATCTCTGAACATGTGCTCTCTTCTTGTCTTTCTCCACAGACTAGCCTCCTCGATTTCTGGGTGATATGGTGGGAAACACAGCTCCTAATAGTTCTAGGCTTTATATCCAAAAGCTTCACTGGGAAGAAACAACTTTTTTTATCAAGTTCAATTCCAGAATTCCTAGGGAAGGACTTTGACTGGCCTAACTTGGGTTGGGTGCCCAGCCCTGGACCAATCAATAGTTGCCAAGCTATAGACTCACACTGCACTGGAAGCCATTTATACAATAACTAAGTGACTTAGGTGGAGCAAGGAGAGGTGGTGCCAGATCCCAGAAAAGTGGATGGTTTCAGCAAACAATATATCCAGTAAATTGCACATCCTTCATGCAATCTTCCACAAGTATCATTTGTGATAGTTAAGCTTTTTATGAATGTTGGAGAGTTATAAAGTTATATTTTATGTCAAATCATTGGAGTACACAAATGTACATTTAACACATGGTTAAAGAAAGACCATATGTATTATGTTCAGAAGCACTAAATTCTCAGCAACACACCAATTACTCTATAGTCTTGGTTAAAAAATTTTTGGCTCCCATAACTTTTGTTTTGGGAGTGAAAACTAACTCCCTTTGGGGGTAGGGGTCATTTCCAAAATGGCAACATGAGGAGCCCAGCAGAACTTCTCTCCAGTAAAACAAACATAACTGGTGAAATTTATAAAAACAAAACAAAACTGAAGTTTCTGGGAACTGTCCTAATGGCATATAGCAAATGGAGAAATATTTATTGAAGAAAACCTACTAAACCTTGGTAAGAACAGCAAGTGTGTGGTGTCTGAGTCATAACCTGCTTCTCTCCCAGTCCAGTGTGACAGAATATCTACTCCCAGCAGAAGTAGCCAAGAAGATAGTGCTTTCCCTTCTCTCCCCACTTCTCAGTCTAAGGCCAGGGTTCCTGCTCAGAAGGTGCAGGCCACCAGAATGTCTCATCTGTCTCCAGCTCAGTGTTAACTGGAACTCTATTCCCAGGCAAGCCCCTCTGGGATCAGAGGCTTCCTTCTTCTCCCCAACTCCTACTCATAAAGTGGAGGCTCTACCCCAGCAGGACTGGTCAAGAATACTGAGTCTGCATTGCCCTCACCCTAGCTCACTCATATGATGAGTCAAATAAAATCATACAGCTGACTTTCCATCAGAAACATCAGAGGCCACAAGGCTGTGGGATAACATATTCAAAGCATTGAAAGAAAAAAACCTGTCAACCAAGAATCTTATATCTAGCATAACTATCTTTCAAAACTAACTTTCTCATGTGCGTGTGTGCATGTGCTCATGCACCCTTGCACTCTCTCTCTGTTTCTCTCAGAATGTTATATTCTATAAAGTCTGAGCCAGGATCCTGATGCTATGAATTTTTGCTCTAGAAGTGACAAATTCCCAATGTGTCTTGTTCTCAGCTGACAAAAAGAGGAAACTAGTAATTGACTATATTAACATAAATGAGCTAAAATATGTAAGAAAAAGATGCCTCAAGGATTTTACGAGCCAGATTACTGAGGAAAAGATGTCGTTAAAATAGTGAAAAATACTTGTATTTCAGAGACCCACAAAGCACAAACTGCTTTAAAAATGTTCATTTAGTCCTTTCTTTGCCTTAGAGACTAGCAAAAAATTCCCTGATTAAAGATAAAGGACATAGGAATAGGGAGGAAAAAAGCTGATGACAATCTCATTAAAAGCAAGTTAGAAAAAAGCTATCCTTTTAGAAGGATAAAACTTATAAAAATAAAGCCCTTGGAAGCAGCATAAAAACACTCAAGGGCTTAAATAATAAATATTTCCAAAATGAATGAGTTTCCCTTTTATTTTTGTTATACTTACTTTTTATACAAAAAAAAATCTCTGCAATAATTTCTCAACCTACATTCTAACTGAATTTTAATTTTATGTTTTTAGCTCAAGACTATTTATACCATTCTACCTTTCTCTTCATAATTTGAATAAAGGGAAGCCAATATATTGCACAAAGGAGACTCTTCTACCAGCACAAATGTCTTCAGCTTATTATAAATGAAATTATTTTCTTCTTCCTTTTTACTACCAATGGGAATTGTCGCTCTCTTTTTTAAAATGTTCCTATTAAAGATAGCCAACAATTAAAAGACTTTAGTATGGCATAGACATCTGCCAGGAGTTAGCCTATTCATCACTTTAACACACTAAAATGAGAACAAGTTTTTTCATCTTCATTCTGTGTACTTCTGACCCCAGACCAATTTCACTGAGTACTTCCAAGAAGCCAAGATGACAGTCATCATGAAAAAGTGATTTGTCTCTCTCCAAGTAGAGAAGGCTGTTTCATTTGAAATGGACACCAAGCAAAGTACATAAAAAAGGACAGTGTAAGAAGATGTAGTGAGCGTGCTGGTGGCTGGAGAGGACCCCACCAGTCCACCAACAGTGAAGAATGCAATATCCCTGCTTCAGGGGTCACCATGCCAGCTAGTCATTATCTTAAAAGCTTTCAGGGAGAATAGCACTCTGGCAGAGAAACATGAAAAACCTCCACAAGGTACATAGGACCTTTGCACAACAGAGCCCTCTAGAACCAAAGTGACTCTCTAACACCACATCTACTGCTTCCTCACTAGCCTGAGGCTCACACTTTGTTGTTGTTGTCTTCATTATTATCTTGGATCTGCAATCCATTTCTAAGGGTGTTGCTTTAAATAACAACTGAGTCCACCACTTAGTCGGCTACAAGGATACTTATTTTACCACTCCCCCTCAACATACTAGCAGCTTAAAAAGACTATCCTCTGACAGGTGACATTGGCAGAAAAAGGCCATAAACCTGAAGCTATGTACCAAAAGGGGCTGGGATGGTCACAGAGCTAAGTCTAGTGAAGACCACAGGTAACCAGGGGCACCTGGGTGGCTCAGTCAGTTGAGCATCCAACTCTTGATTTCAGCTCAGGTCATGATCTTAGGGTTGTGAGAATGAGCCCCACATTGGGCTCCATGCTGGATTCTCTCTCTCTCCCTCTCCCGCTGCCCCAACACCCCCTTCTCCCCTTCTCTTAAAAAAAAAAAAAAAGGGAAGAAAGAACGAGAGAAAGAAAGAAAGAAAGAAAGAAAAAAGAAAGTAAGAAAAGGAAGAAAGAAAGAAAGAAAGAAAGAAAGAAAGAAAGAAAGAAAAGAAAGAAAGAAAAGAAAGAAAAGAAAGAAAGAAAGAAAGAAAGAAAGAAAGAAAGAAAAGAAAGAAAAGAAAGAAAAAGAAAGAAAGAAAGAAAGAAAGAAAGAAAGAAAGAAAGAAAGAAAGAAAGAAAGAAAGAAAGAAAGAAAGAAAGAAAGTAAAAGACTACAGGTAACCATCCACCAACTCCATCCATGTGCCCCAAGACCAGATAAAACAACTTTAGGAGGGAGGCTCATGATCCCATTCAGTGGTTTCCCAAACCTCCTACTGGCCATCAAATAACAATGGAGCAGGTCAAAAATGTACAAGGTAGACAAATGTCCCATGTCTAGGGACCAGCAATGATCTGTGAGCTTTTCATGGGTACTAAGCCCATGAAAAGACAAGTAAATAAAAAGTAAGAGTTTAGAAACTTTAGAGCAATTTGAGATTGCTACAACATCCAAGCGCATGACCAATGAACTTGCTTTGAATAGGGCATAGACTAGTTTGGGGATTACTGAACTTGTAACTGTAACATGTGATGTGTCACATGTGCTCCAAGCTGCAGACCAGTAGGATCATGTGTTGGTCTGTGACATATTGGTGGAAAAAATCTGGTCCATTACTACAGATAACTGAGACAAACTGCTCTAGGATTCTTACAGATGATGAAGTAAACTAAGCATGATAATTATCTAAACACATTCCAGCAAAATACTATTCACAAATTAAGCATGCTGAAAAAGTTAACTGAAAAATATTTTGGCCACAGAATAGAAGGCAACCATTCTAGTCATTTCTCGTAACGCATTATTCTGACAATCAGACTACACATTTTTCAAAGACAGGCATTTTGTGTTTTGCTATTATGTATCCCTCATTGTTTCTAAGACAGTACTTACTAGACAAATCATAGACTTTCATTAACTCCCTATTTACTCTTCACTCATTCTAAGCTTTATTTACATGGTTGAACAAGAATACAAAAAAATACATTTCCATAAAAATAATAAATCCTTACATAGTACATTATTGTGTCACTTTACTGGTAGGTCAGTCTTTCAGTGACTTCATTACCCAAGGACAGTCTCAATCCTAAGAGGCCTCTAACCATAAGAGAAACAGCTACCACAACATCTAAGAATGTCACCTCTCAGAGAAACAAGAAACCCTCAGCTCTCACCCAAAGTTTACTAATACTTGTGTATACAATAAATAACTGGTTATAAACCTAGTTATCAATTGATAAAAATCAAGCTTCTGGTCTTACAAGTTTAGTTATCAATAGATTTAAAATGAGGCAAAGAATACTGCTAGAAGAACTATGCCAAGAACACTGAAGGATGACTAAAGAACCATAAAAACAAAACAATAGAGCGGTCTAGAGGCCATTTAATGTAAAGGCAAACTGCCCAATACAACTCCAGAATACCCAAGGGCAGCTATTTTTAAATGGTTCAATAACTGATCTTCACTTCGTTACTCTTAATCATTCAAGGAAGGTTCAGTTTTGGATAATAAACCCTGGCTAATGAGGCATTCAATATTACATACACCTTAGGAAATTTCCACTTGAAAAAGTTATAATAAAGTATCGGCATTTAAAGAAATAAGTTTAACCTAATAAGTAACTAATACTGAAATTAAACCTACTGTATTTAAGACACATTGTATTTCCAGGTTTTTTTTTAATTTAAAATATATGCAGGGGTGCCTGGGTGGCTCAGTCGGTTAAGCATCTGCCTTCGGCTCAGGTCATGATCCCAGTGTCCTGGGATCAAGCCCCGCATTGGACTCCCTGCTCCGCGGGAAGCCTGCTTCTCCCTCTCCCACTCCCCGTGCTTGTGTTCCCTCTCTCGCTGTCTCTCTCTCTCTGTCAAATAAATAAATAAACAATCTTTAAAAAAATAAAATAAAATATATGCAACACTTAAAGTGGAACTTAACACTTAAGAGGATTTATGGAATTTGAACACATGAACTCACCTGACATCCATCTACAAGCACTTATCTGTTGAATATATAACTTCAACATACTTGTCAAGACTGAGCTGAAAATGTAGAAAAGGGGCCAGTCCCAAGAAGAAACTAAACCTCCCTACCACTCTTGACCTTCCCTAACAGCCACCTAGACACAAAATAGACCTGAAGGGATTACCTATGAAGAGCTCTGAGAGCACAATGAGAAAAACTTCAAATATGGCAGAACGTAACCAAAGTTTTAACAAATACAGAGTCACAGAATAGAAAGTGCTAATCAGAAAAATGCAAGAATTTGAAACTATATAGCATAGTTAAGTCCATATTAATTTTGTTAACATCTATAGATAACAATCATTCAACATTGCATACAGTCCAGAGGTTTAAAAAATACAAAGATAACGTTGTTAAATGTTTAAAAAAAAATCAGACTCAAAATAAGGCTCTGCCAACAGAGAAGCAGAGATATAACTGCCCTCTGTTTGACTTCCAAGGCCCCATGCAATCTGGCCTCACCCAACTCCATGCCAACATTCCAGGACCCATGGACGTCTTCACGCCTCTGCCTCTGCCGTCATCCCTACTGGGGTTCTCTCACCTCTTCCCCACATCCATCCAAATCTTGTTCCTCCTTCAGATCTAGCTGGAGTCTCATTTTTCCTAGGAAATCTTTCCTAGACGTCCCTGGTCCAAGTCATCTACCTCTTGTATAATCTCCACTCCCATTTTACTTTCACTACACAGCTTGGCTCTTAACCGCAATCTTGGCGTTACCTCGTGTATGTTAGTTTTTGTCCCTCATCCTGGTGTCGTCAGCCTAAGACTCCCAGGGACAGATCCACAGGACAGCAAAGACACGTGTATTGACTCACTGCAAAGAAAGATGGTATCCACACCAGAACTGTAGGGCATCTCACTGCTGTCCCAAAGCTAGACAACAGAATCTTTAAAAGCCAAAACCAAGTCTATATTTGTGAAAAAATGAAGTAAAGGAGTCATTATCGGATTTGAGGGAATGATGGAATTTAAGTAAACTTTAAATAGAGAGGTTCAAACCAAAGCAGAACTGTATGTAAAGTGATCAACATCAAGTCTGGGCTGTGAAGCAGATGTTTATAGTCCAAGCTAATTTTTTACTTTTTCATTCCTTATCAAGCTAGACAACAGACTTCAAAAAGGCCAAAATCACTTTTATATTAATTCATATCCTATATGAAACTGAGCAGCACATACCAGATGCTATATAAAGGCTATTTGATATCTGACTGATGGATAATGAAATTTTAAACAACCAAAGCCATAGCTGACGGGTTATAATTATAAAACTACATAAAACAATCTTTTAGTAGTCTATATAGGAAAAAAAAGAGGTAGTAAGAAGGAGGTATATTTCTTACCTACAACACCAAAAGCTGAAACAGCTCGAAATAACCCGGAGGATCCTTTCTGTCCCATCTTTGTTCTATTTCCTAGATCCAAGCGGCCAAGAAGTTCTCTCACTTCTTGTTGAGTATATACGTGCTAAAAATAAGCAAATTTAATCCAAAAGGTTGTGCTTATTCTTTATTTATTGCCTGTAAGAAACATTAGCTATTTCATAGAGAAGTACATAATAGTGCATAACCAAGTTATAATTTTAAAAGCCAACAAATTCCCTAACATTAGCAATTATGGGTGGTTACTGGATCACAAGTCGCTATACCAAAAAACTTTGTCAAAACCTCATCTTCTGGGGCGCCTGGGTGGAGCAGTCCGTTAAGCATCTAATTCTTGGTTCTGGTTCAGGTCATGATCTCTCACAGGTGTCATGGGATCGAGCCCTGTGTCGGGCTCTGTGCTCAGTGCAGAATCTGCTTTAGATTCTTTCTCCCTCCCCCTTTACCCCTCCCTGCTCGCTCATGCTCTCTCTCGCAAAGAAATAAAATCCTTAAAAATAAAAAAAAAACCCTTACCTTCTGAACCACACATTTAAAGGATTATAGATAGGCAAATTTCAAGAAATCTGTGAACTCCTTAGAACTGTGTGCAAACTTTTGATTATACATACATATGTGTATTTTTATGAGGCCCACAGCTTTTCTTAGATTCTTAAAGAAATCCCTGATCAACTGTTCCCATCCCCAAGTGAAACCAAGAATCAATACATTATACTAATAAAAATTCCCAGAATGGGGGGGAATGAAGAAAAACACCCATGAGTGCTGGAAATCACAACATACAATTTATCCAAAATTATTATAACATAGAAAATAGTTTTGCAAAGAACTTAGTGAAAATGGGTTGCAAACTGTAGCTACCAACATATTTGAGAAACCAGCAATCGACACGGATTCAAAATATTCAGACAGAACTTCAATACAAAGGGTAAGTTAGGTTCTCTCATTTGAAAGGGTTAAAATTAACTATTCAGTACCACCATGCTGTATTTCACTTTTGACTAACAGTCTCATGTTTTTGCGCTACCTGAATTAAGTCTGTATTCCTGCTTTGGATAATATAACATCTGGATAAGCTTCACATTTCTCTCATGCATAGCAAGTCACCAGAAGATCAACTAGAGGTGATTTTTAGCAGCATCATTAAAAGTCTGCAGCACAGAAGTCTGCCCTGACTTCAAGTGGCTTCATATTAAAGCACAGTAATAAATAATCTCTTCAATATATGCAATATTAAGAGTTAGATTAAATCCTTAAAATACCACTTCTTTAAAAAAATATATTCATTATCTTATCCAAAGAGTTTGCTTGGTAAAACAAATCAAAATGAAGTATAAAGTATAATTCCAGCATACTTTGTAACATCAGTAATTCCTAGAAGCCAGATTAGAGATTTAAATTCCAGCCAACCATGAAAAATAATTAAAATTTTCAGATGCCTGATGAAAAAAGGAAAAAATATATCAATAAAAGCTGTGAAGATAGTTCACACCCTTTAACAGGTACAAAAATTACTGTTTGCATTCATGTTTCCAAGATACTTACCCTATCATCAATTATGACCAAATCTTTTGGTTCTGTTCTATCAATCTTTAAAACACGGTATTTTGTTTCTGCATGATTGCTCCCAACTAGAAAGTATCTCTATAAATGAAAAGAAATGTCGTTAGTTTTTTAAGGCACTTTTCCTTTTACACATTTTAAAACCACTTTGGTTTTTGAAATTAAATACTGTAATAAAGTTGGGTTACTTTTGAAAAGAAATACTTCTGTTAAATATAACTGGCAGAGTAAAGAAAGGCTGATTCTAAAAGGTCAATTTTAAAATTGAAATATTCTTAGTGAAGTCACGATAAATATCAGTCTGGTATTTGAAATGTACCCAGTAACCAGGTCAGATTAATTTAATTATATTATATAGAGATTAACCTAACTGATTGGAGACTGATGTTTAAACTTTGCCAGGAAGAAGCAGCTCTAGTAAGAATTAGAAAGCTCAACATGTAATTAGGAATGCTCAGACAATTATAGCTATGAAAATATTGAAATTTTATCAAATAAATCTTTATAAATTTTCTGCAAAACATTGAAAATGCCTTTAATATAGCAACTATAAGAACCCCAAGGTCCTATAAAAGATTTAAATAAGTGTAGCTTCTGAGATGGCTTTTTACAGATAAGCTACAGGAAATAATTAATATTCTTTCTTTTCTGAATACTTCCTTGGTGCATTTTACCTGAGCACATTAGTCTTCTTAAATAAACACTAAGAATAAAATTAATAATTAAAATATAAAAAAATAATCTTAAATTTAAAGAAAATGTTTTTAAGAGAATTTAAACAAGGTAAGTAATTTTTAAGAAAATAAGTAAAACCCATTAGGAAAAATACATAAAGATATTTCGCTCTAAAAATGTCCTTAAAAGTGGCGCTTTTTCAACATAGCAAAAACTGAGAAAACATTGCTACAATCAACTGGCATCTTACCATCTCATTGGTCAGTTAAGATTTAGATCCACAAAACAAATAACAAATAAGATCCTCTAGATTAATGGCCAAACTTAAGTATGTAGACCATGGGCATTCAGAGCAGGAAAGATTAATGTGCAGTACTATAGGTATAGAAAATGTCAGAGGAGTCTGGACTTGAATTGAGCCTTAAAGGATGGGGAAGATTTTTAAAAGTAAGATTTTAGTGTACATCAAAAGATGAGCACTTAGTTATATTGTTTTAACACCAGATCTGCAGAAATAGGTGAATTTTTTATTAAGTATAAATCTGTTTACAAAGGTCTGTTCTAGACTTCCAGGCTATACAGAACAAAACTATATATTAAAAGATGATTGGTTCTGGGGGCATATGCCCCAGGCCCTGCACCACCCCTGCTAACGCGTGGATGGGAGGTTGCGGGGGGAGGCATGGTGCCTGTAATTATTAAACACAAATTCAATTAAAAGATGATTGATTAGCCCAATCTTAAGAGGAAAGCTAGCCAAAAAAAAAAAAAAAAGGAATCCCTTATCTCCTAGGAAGGGGTACAGTCTGAAGGACACGACCAGTTATAATGAAGTATAAATACAGCAATTTTAATAAAAATTAGTAAACTAACTTGAGACATCCAGTGACCAGGACTTGATGCACGGGGGGGGGGGGGGGCGCGTGGGGAGCAACCAGAAGGGCGGGGACAATGAGAGGGAGGAGGTCAAAGATTCTTGGCCTGGCCTCAGCTAATTCCTGCCCCTGTGATCCGCCCCCACTGGGGGGGGGGGGGTGGTAACCAACCTAATAAAATTAACTTCAGAAGGGGGTTTGTAAACTATACATGTTTGTTAGCAATAAAGGAAGCCACCTTCTTGAGGACTTGAGGAAAACAGTCCCCACTAGAGGAAACAGCAAATGCAAAGACCTAAAAGACAAGAAGCTTGGTGTGTTTGTTAGAGGAACAAGGTTAAGTGAGGAAATGCTCATAAAACAGCTAACACGGTGAATAGCATTTAACACAAAGAAGGCACTCAGTGGCTGTTAGTTCCTTTTCTCCGCTTTACTTTTTAAGATGTCAGTGAGTCTATGCCATTGCATTTAGAAAGTGATAGAAAAACAGAAGGAAAAAAGAGAGTACTTTAGAGAAAGAAAAACATGTACAGGACCAGAATGGAGCCAGAATAGGAGAATGCACAAATCTACTAGGAATCAGTCTTTGTCCTCAGAAAAGAACAACTGCAAATGAACAACCGTGAATAGCATGCTGTAATAGACAGATGAACTGGATGGTGACAACACAGGAAGGGCACTTAACTCATCTGGGGATGGTCAGAACAAGCGATCCAGTGGCTAGTGTCCTGACGCTGAGTTTGGCCTTGAAGGACCTCTCAAAAGGACTCCATGTCTGGAGCCAAGGTAAGATGAGTGATACCTACCATCTCCGCCTGCAACAATCCTCTCTCATCACCTGCTCCCTCCCGAAGCACTTTCATTTATATCTATAGCACTTACTTCTGTAGGCCTTATCTAAATTCATTTAGGATGTCTGCCCCCTTCACTTAATTATATGCACTGGAGAGACGGGGGCTAACTCCCTAATCTCTGTGGTTGTTACCCCTGGTCTGGTAGCACAGTCTGGTTCCTCAGGCATTGAGTAAATATTAGGTAAAGAGCAGCACCCACCACGGATGAATCATTTAATTTGCTGGGTAACTTTCTACAAGGTTTGCGTGAACCCATCTTCTTTGTTACGGTAAGTCAGTCTCTCAGGAAGGAAGCACATCACAGCTTTAAGAGAGGTAAAATCCCTGAATGAAATTCCTAGAATTTTAATAGATCCTAGGAAATTTAGGGAGTAATTACAGTAGGACTATGATTTGGCAGCTTCTCGTAAAAAGACAGTTGTGATTCCTGAGTACTAGTGGGCCAATGATTTATGGGCTGTTAGAGCACCCACATGGGAGGGCAGACCTACACCTAACATATCCAGACTCTTCCAAAGACTCCATGAAGCAGAGGAACCAAGGGCTAAAATCCACAGAATTTACAAATAGATTTGAGTGGGGAAAAAGAAACAGGAAGCAGTTTAACTATCCACATTGTTTCTTCCAAAGTGGTCCAAGAAGCCTAAAAATGTTTTGTGCAGAGAAGAGCGACCTCTTGGGGAGCCAGTTATGTGGGAAAGAAAATCACAATTCTCATTTGGCCTGCTGCGGATAGAATCACTTGCCTGCACTGCCCTCTGGTGGGCAGTTGACCATCAACTTTTACACCAATTTTTTTTTAAGCGCCTAGTCAATCCAATTACTTTTGTTTGAGCCTGGTGGTGACACTTACTGATTTAGGGATGGACTGCAGGGAGGCAGATTTGAGGGGAAACCAAGAGTTCTGTTACAACATGCCCAAAGAGGTCAAGTGAGAACTTCTGAGTCTCTGAGAGGAGACTTCTGCAAGGAGAGATCTTAGAGTGTGTCAGCAGCACATACACGGCCTTTAAAGTCATGGGACTGGATTAAACCTAGTATGGAGAGTGAAGATAGAGAGAGAGCCCCAAAAAACTAGCCTGAAGCACTCTATATAAAATTATTCAGAGGATGGATATAGAGAAGGAACCAGGTTAGAAGACTGACAAAAATGGCCAGTGTTTTTGAGAAAACCCCAGGACAGCATGGAGTCATCAAAGCAAAGGGAGGAGACCATTTGGAAAAGGAGGGAGAAGTCACATCCACATCAAATGCTGCTGAGACTGGGTGCAACCACTCCAGAAACCAGTAGGGAGGGTCCTCAAAGAGTTAAAAATAGAGCTACCCTGTGACGCAGCAATTGCACTACTAGGTATTTATACAAAGGGTACAAACATAGTGATTTGAAGGGGCACATGCACCCCAATGTTTATAGCAGCAATGTCCACAAAGAATAGCTAAGCTATGGAAAGAGCCCAGATGTCCATCGACAGATGAATGGATAAAGATGTGGTACACACACACACACACACACACACACAATGGAATATGACTCAGCCATCAGAAAGAATGAAATCTTACCATTTGCAACAACATGGATGGAGCTAGAGAGTATTATGCTAAGTGAACAAAGTCAGTCAGAGAAAGACAAATACCATATGATTTCACTCATATGTGGAATGTAAGAAACAGAACAGATGAACACAGGGGAAGGGAAGTAAAAATAAAATAAGATTAAAAACAGAGAGGGAGACAAACCATAAGATAGACTCTTAACTCTGGGAAACAAACTGAGGGTTGCTGGGATGGGGAGGTGGGTGGGGGATGGGGTAACTGGGTGATGGGCATTAAGGAGGGCACTTGATGTAATGAGCACTGGGTGTTCTATGCAACTGATGAATCACTAAATTCTATTCCTGAAACTAATAATATACTATATGTTAACTATATTGAATTTAAATAAAAAAAATTTTTAAAAAGGAAATGAAACAGAGAAAAACAAAAACGAAAACAAAAAATGCTCCCGAGAGGTCAAGGAAGATGAAGACACAGAAATGCCCAGGGAATCTAACAACAGGATCTTTTGAGTGGCCATTCTGTAGGCAATCTCAGTGATACGGTGGGGACAAAATGCACAACGCAGGTGTTTGAAGGGCAAATGAATAGTCATCTGGATAAAGATGAAGAAGTGAACACCTCTGTTCCTCCCAAACCTTACTAAAACTATAGTAAAGTTTTTTATGTTCATTTTTTTAGACATAAGGCCCAAGGGCAAAGAGAAGAGTGGAGATAGCAATAAAAAAAAAATCATTTGAAACTGAAAAGCACGCCCAAGAAAGCTGAACTCTAAGCCGGCAGTGGAGAAGTCTAGAAACAATCCAATTTACACTACAGAACTTCCAAAAGGCGTGGAAATGTGTGGCATCTCTTATCTCTGGTGGTAGGAGTATAAAATTTCAGAAAATTGAAGATAAAAAGAAGATAGCTCAAGCTTCTAAAGAGGAAAAAACAAAGAACATGCTTCAAACCAAACATCAAGAACAGAATGATATTAGAAATTCTCAATGGCAACAATCAAATGTGAGGATGGGATAAGGACATTTTTAGAATGTACAGGCTCAAAAAAAGTTCTGCCCATGAACCGTTTCTCATGAAGCAATTGGAGGAGGTACACCACCAAAATGAGGGCGTAAATCAGGAAAGAGGAAGATGTAGGATCTGGGAAATCATTCCAGCTGGACTGCCCGAGTGCACACGCACATGCAGGTACGTATGACCCAACACCCACTGGGGAAAACACTTGTGTGTGTGTTTGTATATATGCCGGGGGAGTGGGGGTTGGCAGGAATGGCGGTGGAGAAGTAAGATACCCCAAGAAAGCTGCATTAAATGCCCATTAAGATGGAAGATGATCTGAGCTGGCCCTCTTCTGAGAGTGAAGTATCACTGTTCAAGAAAAAGCTTAACATTTTAATATGTAGCTTTAACAGTGGTGACTTAGTATGAAGATGAAGGTGTTTCTAAAATATATACAGGAACTGCAAATGGAATATAATAGGTAATCCATTTAACAGGAAATTCAGTATCTACTAACATTATTATCTCCTTTTATAATGACAGGCTAATTAATCACTCACTTTTCATCTGAGGGAAGAAAATCAGCTTTCTTCAAAGAGAGGAAATTTTAGGTTGCCTGACAGCTTCAATTAATGTTAAACTTCACTTGAACTTTTGGAATAAAAGTATTATTTTTAAAGATCACCATGAAGTTCCTTCTCACAACCTAACAGTATTGCAGGCCCGCCTCTTCACCTATTCCAGCAATCCCACAAGCAGTAATGCAGCTCGAAAGAAATGAGCCTCTGAGAGTCAAAAAGTAAGGAAATGACGGAAAAAAAAAAAACCCTACTAGAACTAATAAGTCAAAAAGGATGTCTCCAGCTTCACTCTTTATAGCTTCAGGGTTTTACTGTTGGAGAAGCTTCAAATCCCCTCTAGAAATAAGTGGAAACTTGGTCACCTTCAACCTTACCTTCTAAATCAGCTAGAATCACTCTGCTTCTCTCTCCCGTTTTATATCCTTTGATTTCCTGCTCCAATCCCTTAGCCAACCACATCTTATATTGTTCTCTCCTGTTCCCTCACTACACAAACTGAGGCTGACATCTGGGCTAAGTAAGCTTGCATTCTTCATGATGTGGTTCTTACTTATTTTATTCTATTTTGTATGATAGGATGGAGAGGAGGGAGAAGCTTCCTTGAATCCTTTTGAACAAGGTAGGAATTAAATAAACACACACACATACATACATACTAACAATTTTGAACTAGTAAGAGTAAAGATCATCCTAACAACTTCATCCCTACACATACAGACACAAAAATCCACCTCAGTTCTGTTCAGCTACCAATTTTAAACTCAACCACTATATGTTAATTTGTTAGAAAATGGTCACTTATTGCAATGTAAGACCCCTAGGGCATTATATATTAAGTAAGGGCTATAAATTGGAAATGACCTAAGGTAAACTGCACTTTCACCCAGCACAACTTCAGGCTGCTAAATCCCCTGTGGGCAACTCGTAGTTGCACTGGACTGTATGAGCAGTAGGGCTGGATCTGACCTTAGTTTACCTGAAAGCTTTGGTCACAGGACAGACAAGGGCCCAGGGCATCAGCACGGAAGCCAAAGGGCAGCATGAGGGCTGGGCGCCAGAGAGAACAGGTAAGTTTTGGGAGGAAGCAGACCCCCAAGAAGGTGGCTTCCTTTATTGCTAACAAACATGTATAGTTTACAAACCCCCTTGTGAAGTTAATTTTATTAGGTTGGTTACCACCCCCCCGCCAGTGGGCCAGAAGTACAACTCCTGCATGCTATCTACCAACCCCTTTCCTCTCCAGCGTCCTCAAAATCCACCTCCAAACACAGGTAACAATGACCACCTGATTGTCACCTCAGGAGCAGTTCTGCCCAGTTATCCTTCTAAACGAAGGCTCAGGACAAGAGCAGCCCATTTTGTCCATTGTCTCGTCTGTTCTTTTGTTCCCCTAATTCTTTCATAACCAATTAATACACTCCCATCAACCAAAATAAGAATGCCCTTATTCTGACTCATACACTTGCCAACAATGACTTTTGTCAATCTTTCACATCTCTGCCATTCTGACAGGTGAAAATGGGAATCTATTTTCATTTTATTGCTTTAATTATTAGCAAGTTGAATTATCTTTTTATATTCATACTTCTTTTTTTCAGATTGCCTATTCATGTCCTTGTCCTTCTTTGGTGGGTGTTTTATTTTTCAGAATGGTTTACAAAACTTTCTGTATATAGGAATATACTGCTTTATTTGTTGTTCAGGCTACTAATACTTTCTTCATAGTCTTTTGACTCTTCTACATTTATAGTTTTAAATGCCTTCTATTAGAAAAGAAAAAATCTCAATGATCTAAATTTCTACCTTATAAATAAAGTTAGAAAAAGATCAACTCATTAATCTGAAATCCATAAGAGGAAAAAAATAATAAGCCTAAGAACAGAAACTGATTAAATAAAAAACAATAGAGAAAATTAACTGAGTCAAAAGTTGATTCTTTCAAAAGAGTAGTAAAATTGATAAATGCCTAGCAAAATGGATCAATAATAAATGAGAGAGAACACAAAATACCAATATCAGAACAAAAGTGGAAGTTTTACTACAAATCCTAGAGACATCAAAAGTTTAATAAGAGGGGCACCTGAGTGTCTCAGTCAGTTAAGCATCTGCCTTCGGCTCAGGTCATGATTTCAGGGTCCTGGGATTGAGCCCCATGTCTCCTTGCTCATTGGGAAGTCTGCTTCTCCCTCTCCCTCTGCCCCTACCCCCTGCTAGTGCTCACGTGCCCTCTCTCTCTGTCAAATAAATAAATAAAATCTTTAAAAAATTAGAATAAAATAAAAAAGTGTAATAGGAGAATATTATGAACAACTTGGCGCCAATAAATTCAACAACTAAGATGAACTGGACAAATTTCTTGAAAAATACAATTTATCAAATGTGATTCAAGAGGCACCTGGGTGGCTCAGTCAGTTAAGAGTCTGACTCTTGATTTTGGCTCAGGTCATGATCTCAGGGTTGTGAGACTGTGCCCTGCCTCGGGCATAGAGTCTGCTTAAGATTCTCTCTCTTCCTCTCCCTCTGCCCCTCCCCCACTAAAAAAAATGTGATTCAAGACCCACTGGAAATCTTCACGGCCCTATAGCTGCTATAGAAATTGATGATCAAAATTTGTCCCACAAAGCAACTCCAAGCACTTTCAGTAGTAAATTCTAGCAAACATTTAAACAAAGAAATAATATCAATCTTACACAACCACTTTCAGAAAATAAAAGGAACACTTCTCAACTCATTTTATGAGACCCAAGTTACCCCAAAACCAAAATCAGACAAAAGATGTTAAAGAAAATGATAGACTAATATCCTGAACATAAAAATCCCTGCAAACTATCAGTAAATAGAATCTAGCAATGTATGAAAACAATAATCGGGCATAATGGAGAAGAGTATATCCCCCAAATTCAAGGTTCTTGTAACCTTTGTGAATGAATTAATGTAATCCACCATACTAAGCAAATAAAGGAAATGCCATATGCAGATGCAGAAAAAAACATGCAACAAAATTCAGTATCTATTCATGATTTAAAAAAACTCAGCAAACTAGGAACAGAAAAGAATCCTTCTCAATCTGATAAAGGGCATCTCTGAAAACCTACAGCTAATATCACATTTAATGGTGAGACTGTTTTCCCCATAAGATCAGGAACTAACAAGAAAATGTCTGTTCTTGCCACTTCTATTCAACTTTGTACTAGAGATCCTAGACAATGCCAGAAGGCAAAAAAAAAAAAAGGTAACCAGATTGGGAAGGAAGAAGTGTTCCTCTCCCTAAATGATATGATTATTTATGTAGAAAAAGTAAGGAAATGACGGAAAAAAAAAAAAAACCCTACTAGAACTAATAAGTGAGTGTGATGAGAAAAACAACTATTTTGTGTCAAAGCCTAGGTATTTTACAGTATGATAACCCTGTTCACACCCAGAGTCTGAACGTTTGGATTAGGACCTGAGTTTAGGATTCCCACCATCCCACTTTGCTCTTACATGATACCTTTTAAAATAACTACTTAGAGTTAAGCCCACAAAAAGTTAGTGACCTCTGTTCCTGCCACCTTTTAAGTAATAGGTACTTGCTACCTTGCTCTCTATCTGCTGCTCACATGTGACCTGTGACCTAGGACAGAGGACTGCCCTTCTCCTAAATCATTCCCTCCCACCTCTGCCACTTCTAAATCCTGTGACTTCACGTCCTTTGTGTAGGTGTATTGAAACTGTACCTTCAATCAAAATGACCCCGTGGGTTTCACTTCCCAAAGTGAAAGTTCAGTGTTGAGGGAGCTATCTGCTGACCCCATGTGAGTGGCTTGTGCCCCCCAATTCGGCAGGTCATAATCCACATATTTTTAATTCAACACACCAGCTACAGCTTCTCAACATGGTGACTTTAGTAAAGTTTCAGGATATAAGGTCAATATATAAAAATCAACTCAATATCTGTATACTAGTAACAAGCAATTGTCAAATCAAATTTAAAATCCCATTTGCAATAGTATCAAAACTCATAAAATACTCAGGAGTAGTAAAATTTCTACACTGAAAATTACAACATATTGCTAAGAGAAAGTAAACACCTAATAAATGGATAGATATACCATGGATTAAAAGATTCAATATTATACCATCCCAAAATGTATAATTTTAGATAGTCCCAATTACAAACATTTTAATCTGTAATGCAGAGTCCATGTGTTCTAAACTGACTGAAAGAAAATAGTCTCTATATACATGGTTTGAGTGTCCTTCTAGCATATTATCACCTAAAGGTAACTTTATTTTTCTTTTTCCTTTATCAATGTTTGCTATGCTCTGTTTTTCTTTCCCTGCTCCTATTTTCTTCACTATTACTCTTACAAGAGAGGTTTTTGGTTTCATCTTGTTAGTTTGCTTGCTTGCTTAAATTTCTATATGAAAAAAAGTGCCCTATGTATGAAGCAAAAATGAAAAGAAGAAAATCTTCTTGTAGTAGGTCATGGGCATAGAGTTTCATTTTATATAAACTTGAATTATACAGATTTGAAATATCTTAATAATTCAAATATTAATAAATCTTCATTTTAAATAATTTTAATTTATAGAAATATTTCAATTAAAATAATAATCTCATAATTTCAAAAAAGATTCAATGTTACTAAGATTCAGTTTTCCCCAAATGGATCTATAAATTCAATGAAACCCAAATCCCAATCCCAATAGGCTTATTAGAAATTGACAAGCTGATTGTAAAATTCATATGTAAATGCCTATGATCTAGAGTAGCAAAAACAACTTTGGAAAAGAAAGTTGGAAAACTTGTACTTCCTGATTTCAAGACTTATTATCAAGCTGTAATAATAAAGACAAGGTGGTAATGCCATGAAGAAAAGTAAACTGATCAAGAGAACAAAATAGCTTAAGAATCAACTCACATTTCTCCAACTAATTTTTCACAAGAGTACCAAAGGAATTCAATAAAGAAAGAGTGATCTTTTCAATAAATGAGGCTGGACAATTGATGTATGGAACCTCAAGCCCTGTGGCTGCCACCTCCAAGAATCCTTAATGATTCTCATCTCCTGGTATTCATGTCCTTACATAGTCCTCTCCCACTAAACAGAGCTGACCTGCATAACCAACAGAAATTGTGGAAATGATGGAGTGTGAATCCTGCGGCTAAGTCACAAAAGACATTGTAGCATCATCCTTCTTTCTTAGAACAGATCATCCTTCTTTCTTAGAACACCCTGTCTGGCCAAACAAATCCAGCTACCACATCATAAAGACACTACAGGAGTCCTGTGGAAATGTCCATGAGGTAAGAAACTGAAGCCTCATCAACAACCAGCTCAACCCGCCAAGCATGTGAAGTGAGCTATCTTGGAAGTAAATCCTCTAGCCCAGTCAAGCCTTCAGATGACTGTAGCCTGGATGACATCTTAACTGCAACTTCATGAGACCCTGAGCAAGAACCACTCAGCTAAGTCCTGAGTGGTTATACATATAATAACTCCCAGGCTCCTGACCTGCTGAAACTGTGAAATATTATTTATTGTTGTCTGAAGCCACTAAGTTTAGGACTAATTTGTTACACCACATTAGATAAGTAATACAACCACATACAAAATTATTTTAATATAAAACTCACCTCTAAATGTAAAAGTTAAAAGTATGAATCTTTCAGAGAAACCATTGGAAAATATCTTTGTGCTCTGGGAGTGGGTAAAGATTTCTTAGGACACAGAAAGCAATAAACACAAAAGAAAAACTTGATAAATTCAACTTCATTGAAATGAAAAACTTTAGCTCATCAAAAGATCACTTTAAATACCTTACAATTTTGTCAGTTATATCACAGTAATGCTGAAAAAAAATTAAGAAAATGGAGTAGGCAAGTCACTGACTGCAAGAAAATATTCACAAAACATATATCACATAGGACTTGATTCCAGAATATATAAAAAACCACAAATCAAAAATAAAAAGACAAACAGCCCAATTATTTTTAAGTGGGCAAAAGACTTTGACACTTCACAAAGGAAGATATAAAAATGGCCAATAAGCACATGAAAAGATGCTCAATATCATCAGTCATTAGGGGAATGCAAATCAAAACCATAATGAGATACCGCTATACAGGCACGAGAATAACTAAAGCTAAAAAGACTAACAACACCAAATCCTGGCAAGGATATGGAGCAATGAAGATTTTCATACCTTGCTGTTGTAAGCACCTAACATCACTTCTGTGAGTAGCAATTTCATTCTTAGGTATTTACGAAAAGAAATGAAAAGTTACGTCCACAAACATACTTGTTCAAGACTGTCCATAGCTGGCCTGACAACAGCCTAAATGTGGAAACAAGTCTAAATCAATAAGGAAAATGGATAAACCAACTGTGGAATATGTATACAATGGACTACTACTCAATAATAAAAAGGAACAAACTACTGATACAATATGGATGAACTTTAAAGACATGCTGAGCAAAAAAAGCTAGACTCAACAGAGTATGTACTGTATAAATCCACCCATATGAAATTTTTCAATAGGCCTATCTATTCTAAGGTTAAAAAGGAAAGAATATTAGTTGTCAGTAAGGAAAAGGGGGCAATTGACCAGATAGGGATGCAACGCAACTTTCTGGGGCAAGACAGGGGTATGGTTAACATATGTGTATACTTTCTGTCCAAATTTTACAGCTTAGATTTGTGCATTTCAATTTATCTAAATTTTAAAGAAAAAGAAACTTATAATAAAATAAGTGGTGGGTGGGGAGTGGAACGAGTTATAGCTAATAAAGGTAATTTTGAGGGCACCTGGGTGGCCCAGTTGGTTGAGTGTCTGACTCTTGGTTTCAGCTCAGGTGGTGGTCTCGGGGTCTTGAGATCAAGCCCGGCATCGGGTTCTGCACTCAGCATGGACTCTGCTTAGGACTCACCCCCTCCCTCTGCCCCTTTCCCCTGCAGTGCTCTGTCTCTCTGTCTCTGTCTCTCTCTCTCTCTCAAAAATAAATAAATCTTCTTAAAAAATAAAGGTAATTTTGGAGCTGGTGATAGATATGTGGGAGTTTATTATATTATTCTGTTTATTTTGTATTTGTTCAAAATTTCCATAATAAAAAAGCTAAAAACAAAAAACCCAAAGACACACAAACCACAAATTCAATGTTCTAAATTATTTGGTTCATCAGGAATACAATTACTCTGTCAAACAGCCATAAAAGTTTCTAACCACTGACTCTCAGTTTCTAAATATAATCTGTCCCAGTCCAGTTATAAACTATCTATGCCTGGCACCAGGTATCAGCCCATACTCTCAATAGCACAGTCCTCTCTGCCTCATTCTTTTCTTCGCTGAATAATAGTGAATAGTAATCATAGTAGTAGTACCAGGATTTACTTCTTCGAGGTTTTATGAGGATTAAATAATAAAATATATGTTGAGTTCTTTGGCCAGTGGCTGGCATAGAAGTTCCATAGACACTAGCTATTCTTCTCATTAATAAAACCTGCTACAGTTTTTTTTTTTTAATTCCTAGGATCTATTTAGTTGCCAGTAATTTTATGCCTTTTTCTGAATTATCTATGTCCCTTAAACTTTGAGCTTATTACTCAAATAAATCTTTCTGCTTAAATTTTTAAGTCAAAAATATAAAAAAGAAAAGTCACATACTTTTACTGATGAGGAAACTGAGGTTCAAAGATTAAATGCAGCAGACATTTCTCAGGGTGGTTGCCCTGGTTCCAACCATTCCTCGGAACAAAGTCAGTACTACCAGACTTTGGCAGATTCCCAATCATAGCTGAGTCAATCAGATTCCTTCTCCTAGTACCTATGGTATGCCCTTGGCAGCACTCTGAGTGGGTCCTCTTACCCTGCCTTTCCAGAAGCTAGGGAGTTAGGCTCTTCCAGTGATTCCATGCAATGGCTCCTCCAGCATCCTTCTGATAAACTCATTTTTTATCTCTAAGCTGGCTGGAGTTAGTTTCCATTCCTTAGATGACCAAGAGGGGTAACAACTAAGTTCTAGAACACAGATATCTTCATGTTAGACACTCTCAACCAGCATCTATTGGAAGCCTACTGTTTGCAAGGCCCTGTACCAGATCTGTGCTGTGAGGACCAGCAGGTTGTGACAGGAGAAGGAGGGGTGGGACTTTACAAAGAGAGAGCTGCAGAAAATACTCTGGGTAGGTATAAGGAACTGAAAGCAATATAGTTTTGCTGCAGAATAAGGCACATAAAGGCACAGAGTTAATCCTCAGTAAATATTTGTTGAATTAATATTAAATTAGATATAAGACCAGACAGGTTTTGGACAAATCACATACGGCTTTGAATGCCAAACTAATAGATTCAGAATCTACTCCCCTCAAATGGAGGCTACTGAAGGTTTCTGAGAAGAGCCCTATAATACAATTTGTGCTTTCAAAAAACACTAACATCTCAGCCAGTCCTAATGAATGCTCAGCTTATAAAGGAGCTGAAGTTTCTGTGTTTTAAGTATAGTATTTATGTTTCCTACAGGGACATTTACCAGCACTTTGTACAGAAAGCAGAAGGTTTTATTTAAATGTCAAAATACTTCTGTATGACTCTTCTCACAGAACTGAAGAATCTATGAATATTAGATAATTTCATCTTTTGGACTGGATCCAATCAAATGAAGTTGCCAACAAAATTAACTTAGGGTCAACAATGTTTCTTCACTAATTGTGACCCGAGGCAGATGTGCTATTAGAACCATGTTATAACCAAGAAACTGTTAAGTACCTACTTTATCTAATGGAAGACAACCCAAGTTCCGTTGAATATGCCTTATAAAACACTCTACAGCACAATAGGAAGGTTTCTGGCATATGCAATTCTATTACCATGAAGTGCAATTTTAAACACAGATCCTAACATCACTGTTACCTCAACTCAGAAAAGTTATACTTTATTTTCCAACCACACAAATGACAAAGTATGTACTTCTATAAACACTATTCCATTAAATCTTAGGGACCTAGAATCTAAACACAAAAACTGATCTATTCTACTCCTGTTTACATGGCCACTCGAAGTAATAAAACAAACAAAAAGTGTTGTAAAAAAGTGAAAAGCAAAATAATGTTATCCAAACAAATGTCTTTAAACAAAGTAAGTTTTCCTTTCAAATAAACAGAACCAAGTATTTTAGCAACAAAAGTGCACATAATTAACATCAATTCATAGTGACTGGTATGCCATGGAATAGGAAAACACACAAATTACCCATTCAAAGGTCAAAAATATTTTTTCATACCCTTGCCTGTACTCTAAGTATAGAACTGCAAAACACTAACAGGCTTTCTGAAAGTTTTTTTAAAAAATCCAGTAACTCGTTCAGAACTTCATAAACAGTTTCTGAGATACCACAAGCACCTGTTTCCAGTGCGTTCCAACCGTGACTTTTAAGTGGAAACATGTACAAGCAAAAGCAGCAGTGCCCTGGGTGCGATGACAAGGCGAAGCCTCCTCAGACATATGCCCAAGGCTGGGATTAGGGACCCAGGGAGGGGGATTCTACCACCGTGATCCCGCGCGCGCCCCACTGTGCCCCGCGGCGCGGGGAACTTACAGCTCTGGTTTCATAGAGAACCAGCTTCTGGACGGAGCTGATGATGGGGGCGGCGGCCGCGGGCATGGTAGGAGGAAGTTGGGGCTCCCACGACAGGGCACCAGGCCGCAGCCCAGGGTGCGGCAAGCCTCCAGACAGTCCCAGGAGGCCCGGAGAGAAGACACCTCAGACCCCCGACACTAGATCCAGCCAGAAAACACCACTTGGACACTAAACATACAGAAGACCGGGTACAGCTCAGGTGCTTCCGGATCCCAGCTCCCCCACCTCCAGGCAAGCCCCGCCCCGGGCGCGTCGGGGGCGGGACTGGAGGATATACCGTAGAGAGGTCGTGTAGAGGCTCCCAGAACCTGCGTGCTGCCTAGGGAGGAAGCTAAGGGCGCCATTTTTGGTGCGGGCAAGAGAAAAAGTGGGCGGAGAAAAAGTCGCGTGGTTAGTTTCGGTTCTCGCTTCATCTGGTCTCCCTTTTTAGAAAAGGGAGACGATTTGCGACTGGATTGCTTCTTTTGAAGCGGTTCTCCGAGTTGTAGATAGATCCAATAGAAGTTGGTCTTATTTTCTCTGCCTACTTCTGCCCTTATTTTCCTAGAAACATATCTGATAGCTCTTCCCTGAGTGTCGGTGTTTTTTTTTCCCCTTGCATCTCATTGTTATCCATTTTAACCCTTGTGAGAGCCAACAAAAACCATATTGTTTTGAGGCTGTGGGGTTCAAGGAATTTTTTAAAAATCACCTTTTTAAAAAAAAATCACCTGAAGTTGGACATTTTGGACTTTGCCACGTATTTGTGGCGGAGACTGGCCATTTGTAAATTCTACAAATGGACTGCCTGCCAAGTGTAGTGCCCTGTGGTGCGGCACTGGCTTTGGAGACGGGCAATTGTGGGTTAAAATAAGGTCTCTTCCATTTGATGTAAGTGAACAGAAGTGGGTAGTGTACACACCGTCTCTAATCGTCACCTTCTATATCTGTGAAAAGGAATGTGTTATAAATACAAAGTTAAGTGCAAAAGTGAATACGTAAATTTTTAAAAAATGAATGAATTACAGCCCCGCCTCACGAGGCCGGGTTCCCCAAGAGGCTCTGCGCGAAGCCCCGCCACGGGTTCCCTAGGCAACCGGTCCACAGACAGAGAGGCACGGGAGGCGGTTGCTGCCGCCAGCGAGTGGGTCCTGTGGGCTTCTGACGACTCTGCTGTGGCGGAGTAAGTAGTCCCCCGCCCTGACGCCTTTTGTATCAATTGAATGGAACCTCACCTCCTGCGGGGACCCCAGACCAGTTCCTTTTCTTACAAAACTGAACTTTGGGGTCTCTCGGTAAAGTACTTTTAAAGCCATTTTCCCTTCCAACGACTAATGTCTTCATTCCACAAATATTTACTGAGCACCTATTAGGAGAGTATAAGGCGTCGCCACAGCAGAAGTTACTAGGTTTCCCAGGAGAGGGGCCTCCTGTAAACCACAGAACCCACTGCTGGAGGGTTTCCCAACAGCTAAAAATGTGAGGGAACTTTTAAAAATTCTATTGAATTATAGTATAAACGCATAACGCAATGTGATATTCGAGGTTATGTTACACAACAAGAAGATGCTAGAGATCATATTGTAAATTTAAAATTGAGAGATTACCAATTTTTTAAAAAATAAATGTTTATTTAGTATTTTAATTGTCTTTCATAGTTTAGTCCTACCTTTATTAAGAACTAGAAAGATCATCACGTTAGTTCTGGCATTTTAGGTTGACCTGGATCTTTCAACTGGGAAGAATATTTAGTTCTGTTTTGTTTCCTAATGGAAACCAATTCTTCTGAATATAAGCATTAAATACTTGCACTATGTTTTTGTTTAGGATAACAACTCTTATAATAGACTTCTGGTTTCCAATATTTAGCTTTCAATTATTATGTTATACTGTAATATAGCACTTCCATTTGAACTTTGTCTTTGTTGGTTTCCCCCAGAAGCAGATCCTGAGACAAAAATTCGACGGCAAGTGCTTTATATGGGAAGTAATCCCAGGAAACATCAGTGAGCAGAAGGAAGCTGATCAAGGGAATATTATAAGCAAATTTCTCTGTGGGCTGAATTCACTGGATAATCCTGAGATGTATGTCTCAGAGTAATTCTCTCTTAAGGGCAAAAGAGCTGGGGCATTTATTCACCAACTGCCATCAATTATTGTCTGAGGCCTGCTATGGCAGAACATTAATTCCCTGGAACTTCCAGTGTGCCCTGTGCTCAGGCCGACTAGGTATGGCAGCTGGAAAGAGCCCTTAGGCAAAGAGTCACACATGCTAGCCTTTGGAAGTCAGGCTGGTCATGCATGGAAAAGGTACATGTCAAGTGGTTATGGGTACTAATAGCATCTGGTACATTCCAACCTTTGCACTACTCATATCCACCCTGCCCCCACATTAAGTTCACACCATCCCCTCACCAATTCTTCACGGTGGTGGCTGATCCCAGTTTCTAAAAGAAAAGGACTTACTAAAAGATGATTAGTGGGACAAGCTACAGAATCCACTACTGCAATTAATCCTAGGTCTGTAACTGATAATTCATCACTTCTGTCCTCTACCACCCATTCTAGATTTTTCTTACCATTGGCCAGCACTTTTGCTGGTCTCTGTTGTTTTCCCAGTAGGGTAATCAGCCTTCATCCCTGAGGGGTGTAAGCCTGTTGTTACCGTGTCTTTGTCAGGTTGTGCTTGCTATAATTACAAGAGGTGTCTTAGAGAAATCCCTGAGTTCAAGACATACATCTCCCTCCTCCAAGTATGTAGCAGCAACTCTATCCTCAGCTGCCAGTGTAGTAACTCCTTATGGGCATGTGGAACCACAGATGACCAGGCAGCAGTTTTAGGTTTAGTGAAACCTAACTAAGGGGATCCTCTGATAGAAGCATCTCTCTCCCATCAATCAAATCCAGGACCTCCAGTCCGGCAGAGCCTGAAGTCATGAGGAAAGGTGATACAAATTCCTCATGTCAATCACAGAGTGATGGTAGGAGGGACCATTCCTAACCCTTGGTTCAAAGCATATTTCTCATCTTGAAGTAGTATCTCAATCCCACGTGATCCCAAACAGAGCTTTAATTGTACCTTTAAAAGGCCATTCCAACATTCTGTCAGACCAGCAACTTCTGGATAAAGTGGTATGTAGTAGAATCAGTGGAACCTTCTTATCATATCTCCTTTACTATAAAGAGGGTCCTTTGATCCAAGGCAATATTATATGGATCTCACTGTGATAAATGAGACACACTCCAAACCCTCAGATAGTGGTGCTGGCCAAGGCATTGTGGGTAGGGAAGGCACACCCATACTAGGGACACATGTCACCTGCTGCCCTCTCCCAGGTGAAGGGGTCCCATGTAATCAGTGTTTCACTGAATGGATATACCGTATTGAGGGCTCAGCCTCAGTCTCTGCTGCAGACAGGTGAGGTGTTCAGTGGTAGAAGTGGCTAAATCAGCCTGATGAGCCCATGAATGGCCTCCATTGCCTCCATCCCCACTATCATGCCTCCTCCATTCATGAGCCATTTTGGAAGCACTGAGGTGACAAGGATAAACAATGGCTGGCATTTACTGGATAATCATCCTGCTTTGTGAGACACAAAAATCCACATATTTTGTGTCCACCTGTATTTATTTTCTATGTGACATAACAAAATTACCACAAATTTAGCAGCTTAAAACATACATATATTATCTCAAGTTTCCATGTTCAGGAGTCCTGGCATAGCTGAGCTGGGTCCTCCACTCAGGGTCTCACAGCGCTGCAGTCAGGTGTTGGCTGAGCTGCATTTTCATCTGGAAGCCTGACTAGGGAAGAACTTGCTTCCAAGCTCATTTAGATTGTTGGTAAAATTCATCTTTTTGTGGTTGTAGGACTGAGGTCCCACTTTTCTTCCTGGCTGTTGCCCAGGGGCTGCTCTCAGTGACTGGAGGCCACCCACTATTCCTTGCCATGCAGTCCTTTGACAACATGGCAGCTTAATTCAAAGCCAACCAGGAAGTCTCTCTAGTATACTAAATGGGATCTTATGTAATATAGTGTAATCATGAGAATAATATTTCTAACACTTTCACTAGATTTAGAAGCAAGTCAAAGATTCCATCCGCACGTAAGAGAAGGGAATAATCACACAGGGTGTGACTTGTTAGGGGTTACCATAGAGTGTGTTTGTACACCCCTCTCATAGTTTCATTCACGTACCTCTTCCCCAGAACTCTTTCTCTTGTCTTTCAATCTTGCTCCTCTCAGGCCCTTGACCACACCATTCAATATTGTCCTCCAAACAGAGGACCTAGGAATACTGCTTATATCTCTGCCCACAGGGGTGCCTGGGTGGCTCAGTTGGTTAAGTGTCTGCCTTTGGCTCAGGTCATGATCTCAGGGTCTTGGGATGGAGCCCCACATTAGGCTCCGTGCTCAGTGGGGAGTCTGCTGCTCCCTCTCCCTCCCTCCACTTGTGCTCTCTCTCTCTCTCTCTCTCTCACTCCCTCTCTCAAATAAATAAATAAAATCTTTAAAAAAAAATCTTTGCCCACAAGGAGGATTTTCCCTAATCATCATCATTCACGGCTACCCCCGAGTGGGATTAAAGTTTGGAAGCATTCCATTTACAGCTTGCACCAATATATCATGATGCATCTATGATTTTTAAAAATTTTCTATCAGCTATTCTTAGGGAATTCCATATGAGGTGTGAGCTGAAAGAGAGACATTGGTGAGCAAGAGATAGGTGACATGGGTTCTGGGCTGCTTATTTATGAAACTTATTTGTACTCTCCAGACCTGCTTGGAACTGAACACTTGGAAATGTTCCATTTTTATCATTTGGTGGATTGCTGCTTTGCCTGCCCAACTTGAGGACTTGATCTGACATACCCAGCTTATGATGGGCACGTCCAGTTCCATAGTCACCTGATGTCCTATGGCCAGGCATTCATTCTTTCCCGGAGCCCAGAGTATTACCAAGAGCTGCTTCTTGAAAGGGGAATGGTTCTCTGCCACAGACAGCAGTGATATACATGAGAGGTTTCTGTCGTGGCTTTGCTAAGACTCCAAAAGTATTCTTACGTACTCTCAGTACCTCCCTATTGCATCATGGGATCAGGCCAGGTATAAGGCCTAAGAAGCAGGCCTCTGGTATCATACACTAAAACTGCTGCAGAGCTCTCTCTTGCTCTGAGCTTCACTCAAAACTGATAGCTTTCCAAGTCACCCATTAAATGGATCAGAAAGTATCCCCAAGTGTGCTACGTGCTGTCTCCCAAAACTAGAGACTTATAAATACTGCCCCTCTTCTTTCAGAGGTAGAATGCGTAAGGTACAATAACTTGTCCTTTACCTTGGAGAGAATATCTCGGAATGACCCAGACCTCTGACCTTTTAAAACCTCACCAAAGTAATAGGCCTTTAAATCTTTGTAAATGTATCTTCCACTTTCTGCTGCTCATGTGTCTTATGAAGGCATCCAGAACACTTGCCACTTCCTGCTCACCCAATATTGTAGATCAACAAGACCCCTTTGTACTATATTTGCTACAGACACAGGAGAGTCCTGGTGTAAAACTGAATGTCCCTTGCTGACTGTTCAAGTGAATACAAACTGCTTCTAATCTTCTATTCTGACAGGGATTTAAAAAAACATAACACATTTGCCAGATGAATAACTACATACCAAGTACAAGAAGCTGTGTCCAACAAGTAAAGGTCTCATCTGCACAGCATTTACAAATGGGGCTATCCCTTGTTTAAGTTTTCAGTAGTCCACCATCATTTGTCATGATCTATCTTGTTTTTTCAAAAAGCCACACTGGAGAATTAAGCAGGGCTATGCATCTTTTAAATAGTTTTGGGTAGCACCTTTCCATTTCATTCATTCAGAATGATTTACTCTTATTTATCTGGCCTAGGGGCCAAGGAGCAGGTAAGCAATTTCATGACCTTCCACTTGGCTTTTCTACCACATTGGCTCTTACTCCACAGGCAGGGAACCACTGTGAAGGTTTTACCAGCTGCAATCCCCATTATGTACTCAGGGACCAGGAAAATAACCATGAGATGATTCTGCAGACCCTGTACTATAGGATAGACTTGAGCCAAGACTCCATTTATTACTGGTTCTCCATTTGCTTTCACTCCTACAGGGGGCCATGATGGCATTTTGAATCCACTGGTGTTGGTGTCAGCTCAGACCCTGTGTCCTATTGAGTTGGAAAGAGGATAGTCCCATTTCCTCAGTGTGTATTTTCCCAGTTAATGGTTGTAGGTTCTCTTGGAGAAGGATTGGGGAATTCCTATTGTGCATACTTGTTAGGTGTTGTAGGGTCTCTTCTCGAGGGCTCCTTGCCTCGCCTTCAGTAAATGGGCTTTGGAACTAAGAGTTGGGCAAGGAATCATGATTTTCCACTCTGGCTGCTGACATCAGCCTTTGATTCACTTGCCCTTTGTCATTTTTAGAAATGTAAGTTCATCAGCATTTTTGCTTACTGCTCATCTGTTTCACCCCTAGAAATTCTGTGGCTTATCAGCTGTCACCACAGATCTCTGTGGGTCTTGCTTGTTGCCATTCTGGACTTGCTGCCCATTCTAGTAATTACACCTACTTTGCAGCCTTTCTCCTACCTCCAATCCTGGCCTACAAAGGATAGCCACCACTGAGTTTATTAATGATACTAGCGCCTCCTTACTAGTTCATTCCTTGTAGCCTTAAAGAAGGGAGTATCCTCTGGCCATCCCAAAGAGCGGAGTTGGCTGATGCATTCTCTCGCCTCATTTAACGTCCTCATTTAACAAATCCATCTAACATGTCACCTCTGTGAGCCTTTCACACCCTACTCCATATTCTGCTATTCTAGAGGCATAGGTTAAATAAGGACAAGAGGCTACTTTCTGCACAAGTGCAATAAGCACAACAAACTCAACTCTTCCCCTGCTGAGATGTTGTAACTGCAAACAGACTGCTAGATGGGTGGAGAGGATGGTCCCTGGGCAGTCCTCAGTTGGGGCTCTCTGTCAGGATGTCTAAGGTCCATCCTCCTATCACTCATGCCTAGTTTCCTGCCTAACACAGGTAATCATGGGGTTCAAAGTACTTAAATATCCACCTAAATGTTCCATCCCAGGCCTTAGGGCCCTGGTTTTAGTGTACTTAATATTCTTTAATAAATGTACCATCTCTCTAAAAGGTTTAGATGCATTGTCTCCTTTATAACTACATTTTATAGTAGCATTACTTATTTTTTGGTACTAAAAATAACTTGAAATTTTAGTTCTTTTGTCATGAAGTTTTCATCTCAATCTTTTTAACATACTAGTAATAATTCTTATAATGTCTTGTTTCATAATGACATCTTAAAGTAATATTGGTATATTAAGCCCATTTGAATATTCTTAAATTCCACAGAGAAATATAAGCATATCCCATTTACCAGGAAGCATATAGCCCCCATAATACATTTTCATTGTTCCATGAACAGTGTCCCAGACCACTGGGACATAGTTTTGTTCCATTTTTGAAGTCTGCTTATTAAAGTCATTTCATAAGATTTTGTGATTTTTCCCTAAAGGGTTTATATATCTTTTATAATATTTAATCCTGGTTGCTTTATTATTTTGCTGCAAAGATAAGTCTTTTTATCTTTAGTTACATTTTCTAGCAATTCATGCTGTATAGAAATGCAACTGAATTTTGTATAATTTTGAATCCAGCAAATTGGATTATCAGATTAATTCTCAAAATTTATCTGTGATATATTAGTTTCCTATGTAGACAATCATATCAACTGGGAATAATCACAGTTTTCTTTCTTTTGTCTTGTCATGACCTGAAAAGAACATTTTTAATATTTAATCATTAAATGTAATGTTTGTCTTTTGTTAATACCTTTTATCAGATTAAAGAAATTCCCTTCTATTCCTAGTTGCTAAGAGATTTATCCTTTATTAATCATTAAAAGGTGTAGATTGTCTCATACTTTTTCTACATCTATTAAGACAATCATACAGTTTTTCTCTTTTATTTTAATATGATAAATTAATTTTTCATATTAAGCCAGACTTGAATTCCTGGGGAAAGCCCAGCTTGGTCATGATGTTATCTTGTTATATATTGCTGGATTCAATTAGCTAATTAGGATTTTGTAAATCTTGTTCATGAATGAAATTAGTACATCATTTTGCTTTTTCACACTATTCTCTGATTTAGGTAAAGGTTATATAAGATCAATAAACTGATGTAAGAAGTCTCCACTTTATTTTTTCTCTGAAAGAGTGTAAGATTCTAAGACTTGGAGCTCTTCAAAAAACCATTTGGTTTCTTTTGTGGGAAGATTTTTAGTTATTGACTCAGTTTCCTTATAGTTATAGAACCACTCAGATTTTCTCTTTTTTTTCCTGAGAAGCTGATTTTTCTAGGTATTTATCAATTTTGTTTAAATTTTCAAATTTATTTGGTATAACTTTGTTTATGATATCCTTGCCTTATCTATATTATATCTGTAGCATTGTTACTCTGTAGTCCTTCCTCCTTTCTGTGTCTAATATTGTTTGATCAAGTAGACAATAAATCAGTGGGCATTATGGAAGATTTAACCAATAAAATTCACAAACTTGATGTAAACCTCATTTAAAGAACACTACATCAAAAAAACATAAATCACATATCCTTTTCAAGGAATCAGGGAATCTTTTAAAAAACTACAGTGTACTAGGCCATAAAGCAAACCTCAACAAATTTCAAAAAATTAGTATACCATGGAGAACATTCTCTGATTCATGATAGAAATAAAAAACAACAAAATCTTAATTTTAAGATATAAGAAACCACACTTCTAAAATTGTTTAATTGTGCTTTCTATTTTCTTGATCACTCTTGACAGTTTTCTATTTATACGTTTTTTTCAAATACCACTATTTAGCTTTGGTGACTCTTTCTATATATGTTTGTTTTCTATTTCATTAACTTTTAAAATATATTTTTCTATTTTTCCTGGTTTTTTTCCCCAACATCTTAAAAGTGCTGAGCTTATCTCATGTACTTTTCAGAGTTTCTTTGGTTCTAATGTAAGTATTTAAGGTTTCTAAATATTACTTTAGCTACATCTTCTAAGTTTTGTTATATATGTTCATTTTTTTTCAGTTTACATATTTTCTAATTTCCATTCAGATTTCTGTTAGAGCCATTAGTAGTTCCTACACATGTGCACATACACACATATATATGTGTCTGTATAACATATATATGTATGTATATATATAGCATATTTAATTTGATCTTTAATTGAATATACACATCATAACATATATGTTTATGTATGTATATATGTATTTTTATCTTAATTAATCTTGCAGAAACACTTCGTTTTAGCTGTCTTTTGTACAACATATAGCTCATTTTGCTTTTTGTCTCAAACTAAGAGCCTATTATTTTTTTAATAGATAAGTTTAACTTATTTGTGAATATCGGCAAAATCTTTGTGTTTAGTGATGTGGAATGGCTTCTAGGCTAAGTAAATTCCCAGGATATTCTCATTCTCCTTCACCTGCCAGCTTCTTCCAACTAAATTAGTCACTAATAATTTTACCCTTTCTTATTGTAGTAGTTTACATTATGAATTCTCAAGAGAAGACAGAAGAGTATCCTTTTGCAGATATATTTAATGAAGATGAAGCTGAATATAACTTTTTGTTGTCTAAACCTGTTTGCTTTGTTATATTTGGGAAACCAGTAAGTTGTCTTTTCTAACTTACTATTTACTATAATTTTTATTTTTAAAGTCATAATATTATGTTACCATACAAGAATGAAAACCACATAATGTGCTAATTTTTTCGAGTGTTAGGCTTTCATTGTATGACTTAAAAACTGATATAATATTGGTTGTAAGTTCCTAACTTTATCTTGTCTTGTACACTATAATTGAAAAGGAACCTACATTGTACTTATCTTTGTTTTTATATTATGAAGAAATAGAACTCATCAAAACATTGCACCATGACAATTGTTAGTAGTCTATGATCCAAGGTTATTTCTAACATAATTTGCTTATAAAACTTTCTGTGAAATTTGTTATGAGGTTCTCTGGGTATTTGAAGAAGGGACACTACAGAGACAAACTGGGGCTCTCCCATTAATATCTGAAGCTACTGAGAGGCAATGTGCCTCACCTTTGCCCACAGTGTGTTTGCAGACCTATGTATTGTCTTTCTACAAAATAAAAAGAAACCAAAAATGGATGATATAAGATAGCCTGCTTTTCTAGGCATTTCTAGTAAGGACCTCTAAATGAGAGGTATTTTCAGCCATTGAACTAGTTGGTAGTTAGCATTAGAGAGCCTGAGCTGGTGAATTAAAGATCCTCTCCAGAACAGCAGAGACTAAGAGCTGCATCCCACCCTCAATTTAATTTTATGTAGACCCTGGGACAGGTACCAGGAAATGGTTCCAGTAACTTTCATTATGTTTCTTAACATATAATAGAGTTTTAAAAGTCAACAGTGAACATGGATGGAACTAGAGGGTATTATGCTAAGTGAAATAAGTCAATCAGAGAAAGACAATTATCATATGATCTCATTGATGGGTGGAATTTAAGGAACAAAACAGAGGATCATAGGGGAAGAGTGGAAAAAATAAAACAAGACGAAACCAGAGAGGGAGACAAACCATAAGAGACTCTTTTTTTTTTTTTTAAAGATTTATTTATTTGAGAGAGCAAGAATGAGAGAGAGAGAGTACATGAGAGGGGGGAGGGTTAGCGGGAGAAGCAGGCTCCTCGCTGAGCAGGGAGCCCGATGCGGGACTCGATCCCAGGACTCCAGGATCATGACCTGAGCCGAAGGCAGTCGCTTAACCAACTGAGCCACCCAGGTGCCCCACCATAAGAGACTCTTAATCATAGGAAACAAACTGAGGGTTGCTGGAGGGGAGGGGGTGGACGGATGAGGTAACTGAGTGATGGACATTAAGGAGGGCATGTGATATAATGAGGACTGTGTATTACATAAGACTGATGAATCACAGACCTGTACCCCTGAAACAAAAAAATACATTATATGTTAATTAATTGAATTTAAATGAAAAAATGTTCAACATAAAAGTCAACAGTGAGAACAATCAGATGCAAATATTACTACATTAAAGTGATCTTTTGTCTTGAAAATATGATACTTTTCAAAGATGTCCATTTAATAAGAATTTTTTGTTCTTGTAAGTTACTAAGTGGAAGTCTGTCAAAACATTCATGACTAAAAACTTTAGAAAAGAGATAAAGTGATGGATTTCAATATAATCACAACGATATGTATTCAAATTACAAAATTTGACAATCAAAAGAGGACAGTACCTGGAATGCCATAATGGTACAGCTGCCTGGTTTCAGGGCTATTTTCTTAATTTAAAAAATGTTATCTAAATCACTTCAAAAATGTGGCAAATGTAACAATGAGTAGAGAAAAATTAAGCTATAAATATCTAGAGTCTGCTGTTCATTTATTTTGTGGACAAAAAATTTACTTGATAATATTCATGTATTGTAACCATCAATAGAGTCTTTTAGTATATGTGCTGCTGAAGCGAGCACATCAATAGAGTCTTTGAAAATGAGAATATCTGTTTCATTGGCAAATGCCTGTGGGTTTTAAATAACATCTTTCTTTTTAAGGGGGTTGGGAAGACAACTTTAGCTCATCAAATAACACAGGCATGGAAATGTATTCGTGTAGAAGGTAAATTTTACTCTTTCCTCCCAATATTTTATTATAAAAACTTTATAAAATTTAAAGAATATATCATCTAGATTCTGTGATTAACATTTCGCTATAATTACTTTATCACACATCACTACCAACCTAGTGAATGTTATCTTCAAAATAGCATCAGGCATATTTTTGCCTTTCAGTTAGTCCTAGTTTTGTTCATAGAAGTTAGGAAGGTTTATGAAATGTCTTTGACTTCATTCTACTGCCTCCAATTCTCTAATTCCCTCATTTAGAACTACTGGGGACATGTGTGTTTTGGGTATCTCCCTATGAAAGATGAGAAGAGAAGAAACTCTCACAGCTGTTCTTCAGAACATTTTTTAAGACTTAATTATTCTTTTTAAGATTTTATTTATTTGAGAGAGAGAGAGAGCTCAAGGCAGGAGCAGGGAAGGGCAGAGGGAGAGGGAGAACCAGATTCCCCACTGAGCAGGGAGCTGGATGCAGGGCTCAATCCCGGGATCCTGTCATGACCTGAGCCGAAGGCAGATGCTTAACCTACTGAGCCACCCAGGCGCCCCAAGACTTGATTATTTTCAATGATAAATTTTATTTTTTATTATTTTGCTTTGCATTCTCTGCAGTATATAAGATGAGGACTACTAACTTTATATAAAGTATTCTTTTAATCAATAAAACTATTTTTGTTCTAATAGAAAAATAAACAAAAGAATGAATCGGCAATTCATAAAAGTAGAAATAAAAAATAGACAAATATAAGAAAAAAGTCATTATTCAAAGAAATTGTTATTCGAAGAAATGCTAATTAAAATAACACTGATCCATATTTACCTATCAAATGGACAAAGAATCTTTATAATCATTTTTGGCAAGAATGTTATGAAATGAGGATTCTATGTGGTGTTAGTGAAATTGCAATCTGGTACAATTTTGAGGAGAACAATCATAGATTACTAGCAGTGAGGGACATAATTCAGTTCCTGAGTCCTCCCATAGGTCTTGCCCCTGTCATTTCTGTCCCAGGATGTCTTCCATAAGGGATGGAATATTTCCTCTTAAAAGGAAAGAAATCATTGGAATTCCAGCCTCAGGCCCCCTTTTTCTAATCAGCGTTTATCTATTTTTACATTTTTTGACGCATACTTTCCTTTTATATAATCAGAGTGCAAAATTAATGAGCTCTGGATATAACTCTGTGGTTATAAAAGTATCTGGACTACTAATACTTAGTGTATACTTTTGAGTGACACTTTACAATTTCCCAGTCACTGTCACGGACACAATGTCATTTCATCCTCACATTCTCTTGCATACTATACAGGGCATAAGCATGCAAGGCCCAGAGGTATTTAAGTAGTTAGCTTCCTCAAGATATTTTAGCTAGCGGGTGGCAGAGACAAGTTCTCTGTGGAATACATTCTGCTGCCTCATGCTTTGGTTAGGCTTACACAACATAATGTGTATAAATATGTTTTGTAAACTCTTAAAGTGATATGCAAATATTAATCTTTGTTACCATTATAAAACAAGTATGTTTCTTAATTTGGCAATTCTAATAGCAGTTTGTGCTAATAATTTGAATTCATATTTTAGTTTTACCAATTTTGGAAGAACAGATTGCCAGGGAAACTGAATCAGGAGTTATGGTAAATCTAAGTTTCAAAATTATTATGATTTAAAAAAAAAAAGCTCTGTGTCACAGATGTATATACACTAATATACACTATCTTTTTTGGTTCTTAGTTGCAATCAATACTGCTCAGTGGTCAAAGCATTCCAGATGAACTTGTCATAAAGCTAATGTTGGAGAAGCTCAACTCCCTGGAAGTTTCTCACTTTGGTATGTTTATTTTTATAAATCGGTGGCTATCGAAGTAGCCTTAAAACTTGTGCTTTAGCTGAGGCACACATAATTTCCGGAGTTGCTCTTTCTTTTTCTGTTGTGGGAATTCCAGAGCCTGAATTCAGTTAAGCAGCTTAGATATTTTTATTTGCTTGTTTACTTCCTTTTATTCTTCAGATTCTACATTTGTAAATAAATAAATACATTTAAATGGTTCCATCTTTTTTTTTTTTTTTTTGTTCAATCTTCTTTGAGCACTCTGTTATCCAGCAAAAGCATCAACACTCTGCTGTGGTCCTTCTCACAGTGCTGACAATCTCTGCTGACTGCTTTCTCATTCACTCCGGGTTTTATTACTGAGTCCTGTCCGTGGCTAGTCTTCTCTGCATTAATCCACACTTATAATGCAGGAATTTCTTGAATGGTACCAGCTTACCCTCTGGCTCCAGATATTGGCAGGCTTCAGTCTGTTCACCCAGTCTACCCTCTCACTCTAGACCCAAGAAATCTCCCTGCACTCAAACAGATGCTGAGCAAGGGTTTGGGGCCTAATTTCTCAAGACAAACGCTACTGAAGCTCCAGAATGACTAAATAGAAAAGAGCAAACCCTATGATATTTACAAAAGAACGAAGAGGAAGAAAGATGTGCTGGGGAGAAAATCATCCACTTGAAATAGATTTATTGAATGAAAGAAGAAAAATTTAAGCTGCTTTGTATCCTTAGTAAGTTAAGAGAGGACATTGTGACTATTAAGAATATAGGGATAAAAATAAAATGCAGTAAAGTAAAAACCATGATTGCCAAAGCAAATCAATAATGGAAGTAGCAAAAGCAGATGTCACTGCAAACTATGTCTGTATCATTTATATCTATAGATAGAAAGATTTCTCTACATACAGATGGTATATAGAACAAACTACATCTATCCATCCACATATAGATAAATATCATCTCTCTATTATATATGTTGTGTGTGTGTATATCTCTATATATATATGCTTTGTCTACACATCAGTCTATCTATTGATCAGTGATAAAGAAGATGAGCTTGGGAAAACATCCAGAATGTGGGAGGTTAAATGAGTAAAAAGGTAAAAAGGACAATGACAGAATTCCGACATAGGTCAGTAAATGACCTCCAAAAGCGAAGTGATTGAAACTGAAGCATGGGGGCACCTGGGTGGTTCAGTCATTAAGCGTCTGCCTTCGGCTCAGGTCATAATCCCAGGGTCCTGGAATTGAGCCCCACATCGGGTTCCCTGCTCCGCAGGAAGCCTGCTTCTCCCTCTCCCACTCCCCCTGCTTGTGTTCCCTCTCTCGCTGTGTCTCTCTGTCAAATAAATAAAATCTTTTTAAAAAAGAAGAAGAAAGAAACAAGCATGTATGCAGAAAGGCAGGCACATATCTTCTTTATACTTTGTCTCCCCTTACCTCTTATAAAAATTAGAGTAATTTACTCACAAAAAGATGGTATAAATGATGAATATTGGCAAAAAGAGAAAAGATAATGAAAAAATAAACCTACTCAGCTATGCCATTCATGATGTTCAGAATCTTTCTAACTTCTTCTTGTGGAAGATTTCAAACAAAAGTAAAGAAAGTGATATAAAACTCACCCCATGTGTCCCTCACCCAGCTTCAATGACAACTCTTGTCTAATCTTGTTTTATGTGAACTCCTGCCCACATCCCTCCCCCAACCTACTTTATTTTGAAGCTAATTCATATCATATCAGTTCATCTGTAAATGTTTTAGTATATATCTCAAAAAGATAAGGACTATTTTTAAACCTAGTATCACATTAAGTTAATAGTAAATCATCTACTGACCACTCTGTGGTCAGATTTCATTATTTGCCTTGTTTTTTTTTTTTTTCTAGCTGATCTTTGGGTTTTTTGTTTGTTTTTTGGGGGGTTGTTTTATTTGTGTGTGTGTTGTTTGTTTGTTTTTGTTTTTGGGGGGTTTGTGGAAGGATCCAACCAGGTTTCAAATAGAGCAATTGACTGGTATGTCTCAAGTCCCTTTTAATCTATAAATTCCCTCTACCTCCTTCTATCATCTTGTGTTCTCTTTGTTGAAAAAACAAGTTATTTGTGTTTAAGAAATTTCCTGCATTTTGGATTTTGCTGACTCGCATCCCCTCGTATCATTTAATGTATTCCTCTTCCCCTAGACTTGCTGTACACTGGTGCTTGTTCTGGGAGCTGGCAGAGGAAAAGCAGTATAAATGATTTCTTGAGTCTGAGGGCCACACTATTAGCATGCAATTGCATGGCTGTGTTTTAGGCATGCACAACTGGGCTTATTTAAAGGCTATAGTGGGATGGGACCTAGAACCCCTTCTGCCCAAATTCCCTTCACCTATTCTATAGCATCCTCAAAGGAATTTCTGTGGAACCTAGCACCCTGCTAAATGCAGTTTAAAAGTCTTTGCTTGGCAAGGAGTCTTTCTGATGTTTAGTCCTACCCACCAGCCTGGTGGATGATAGAAGCAAAATTGGAAGTGATGAGCTTTCAAAACAGGGATATTAACTTGGGTCAGGTCTGGGTGAGGCTGGGTAATTGATGACTCTAAAATCCCTAAAGACAGATGTGTGCTGCTGGGCACACTGCACAACAGAATGTTGCCAAATTCAATCTTAATTTTTTTTCTGTACCAGAGCCTTTTTACAGTTGGAACTTTTTATCACTATTTAGAAATAACTTATACAATCTGTAATTACAATCCTTTCATTCACAACCTGTCATGCTGTGTTGGCCTTTGGCCAAAATCAGCTTCCATGAACTGCATCCTTACCCAAGAGAAAAAGGTAGAGCCAATGCCTGGGCATCCTGAGAAGCCCCTCTCTGCTTCCTGTTTCTAGATTCCAAAAAAACTCACTTTCTCCAGTAATGATGGACAGCCCTAGTCTGGGCATTCCTTGCCCCCGGTGTATCACATTGTGGATAGTCTCGTAAGTCACTAGTCACCAGTGTGTCCTCTCAAATCAGGCTGGCATGAGGTCAGGTACATATTAGGGCTGGAGGGACATAAGCTACCTGATATTTCTGAATCTCTCATCACTTCAATCTGAAAGAAGTAGCATGCCATCTTCAGTTTTGTGGAAATAGGAATTCATTCCACTGTAGGGGGAAAGTGATGGCATGGGCCAAGTAGTTACCCCTGGGTAGTCATATGGACAGTATTTTAAGTTTTTCCCGGGTGGGGGTGATGCAGGCTGAATACTAGCCTGCAGCGTATCTACTCTGCCAATGATAGTACATACAGAGCTTCGCTGCAAGGAGTGGCAGGAGATCTACCATTCTTCCCTCTTCAGCATTGAGGGTAGGGGCTTGATAATGGTGTCAAGGAGATATGGGACAGAGAGGGGAAGTCCTCATCTCTGCTTCCATATTCACACATGTCTCTGGGGTTAGAGAGGTTGGCAGTGGGCTTGGCAGCTCTGATATGTCTACAAAGAAGTTTCCTTGTGAGTATCCAGAATTGGGTCTAGAGAACTAAGCTCTTCCGCTCTCCCACATCTCTTCCATAGATACTTTCCTAGGGTCTGGGTGTGATGATACTGGCCACCTCTCAATGAGTAAGGCCCTAAAACTCATCACTCAGAAAATTCAGGCAGCCCAAATACTGGCCTATCAGGTGAGAACCAGACCCCATGGAAACAACCCACTCTTCTGCTGCTTCCACTAGGAAAGAGACCAAGTTTTAAACTCATTCCAATATACATGTATGCCTGAGGTTTATGATACCTACAAACAGTTGCACTTGAAATGCCTGATAAGCTGTCCAGGCAGTAGCAGTGATTGCAGTAATCTACAGGGTGCTGGAGAGCACAGCACACAGCCAAACATCCTTCTGTCATCCCTTTGTAATACACAGATGGTGGGCAGTGCTGCCAGCACAGGGAATGAAGGGGAGGTATTGTATAATCCCCTGTTGCTTGGAAGGGGAAGGCATGAACTCTGGAGACAGATGGTCTCTGGAAATGTCAAGTCAGGAGGGCTGAGCTGGGCAAGGGTTGAGTTCAGTCTAGGGCTAGGGCCCCTCACCACAGTACTCACCCTTAAAATATGTCAGACCAGAGTTTAATGCCAGCCATCCTGTCCCAAAGTCTTGACAAGTTTCCAATAAGGTTGTTAATCAAATGGAGAATAATTTAACAACAGGCTCCAAACCAAACTAGGGAAGTAGAAAGCCAGGGAAACAAAAGGCAAGAGCAGCAGGAGGTGGCAAGTAGAGGAAGGCCTGGCCCAGTTCCTGAGACAGTGCCAATGCATGCAGTGGCTAAATTTTTCCCAGGGGGTGTTGGGTTCACTTAAGGAACCTTGAATAGAACGGATGCCTTAGGATATCATCACTACTTCAAAATTTTTGAGACACAACAGCAAAAGCAAATGAGTAAGCTGAGTTGGAAACTAAAGATTATAGTAAGACAGGAGAGAATCATGATTATAGCTCACATATCCAAAACCAAAGAAAATAGGTCTTCCTTTTTGCCTTTTGAAGTTAAACTACTTAGGATTTCTTCTCTGGATAGCATCCAACACATAGTTAGCAGAAAGTGAAGTGTTTGAAATATCTTAGGAGAAATGCCTAAGGATTTGATGAGATTTTGGATTACTCTGGTAGTTGTTGGTCTGCTTTTGTAAACTAAAAAACTAATAATAATAAGCATGTGATAAGCATGTTCTTAAGAGAGGATTTTGAGATTGGTTTATTAGGCACATTCATTTATTCATCTATCAACAGATGCTTAATACCTTTTTTTAATCATACTATTCTAGGCATTGCATAGGATAGCAGTTCTCAAACTTTTTAGTCTCAAGACTCCTATATACTTATAAAAATTGTTGAGGCCCCCAAAAGAGCTTTTGCTTACTTGGGCTATATCTATCAGTATTTATCATATTAGAAATTAGAACTAAGAAATATTTAAAATATTTGCTTAAAAATCATAACAAAACCATCACATGTTCACATTAATAGCATATTTTATTAAAAAATAATTTTTTTGCAAATCTCTTTAACATCTGGCTTAAGAGAAGACCCAACTGGATTCTCATATCTCCTTCTGCCAATCTGTTGCAATATATTGTTTTTACTGAAATATATGAGGAAAATCCAGCTTCACACAGTATGTAGTTAGAAAGGGGAAGTATATTTTAATAGCCTTTAGAATAATTGTGACTATTCTTGATCCTACATTAAAACTCACCAAGGGGAACTTTCTTAAAGGTTATTTAAGAAAGTTAGGCATTTAGGCATTATAGAATCCAAAAGTTTAGGCATTATAGAATCCAAAACCACACTGAGAACTTTTCAAACTCTGTTAATTAAAATCCATTTGTCTATCTTAAACTTAGACTGAGTCTTTTACCCACGCATGATTTGCAGGCACCATCCAGTGGTTATTTTGAAAAATATTGACTAAGTTGTGCTAAGTTTTCCAAATGTTGACACTTTTCATTATGCACTGTCAAAAAATCACTTTTATTAATTTCACCACCAATATCATCAAGAAAAGTTTTAAAAATTGGGAAGTTGTTAAGCTTATGGCAGTAGATAAACATTTTCTAAAATTTGAATTTTTGCTTGAATTTTATCTTTGGCAACAAATACTATCAGTGGTTGTCCTTGTGACAGCTCACTCCACTCATTTTTTATAAAATGTCTGCCAAATATCCAAAACTGAATAACCATAATTTGTCTGTCAGTTCTTTCAAGAAAAAAAGTCCTATTAAAAATAGCAGAAAAATTGAAGTCCTTAATTCTGAGGGAATTGAGATTTTATTAATAAGAGAAAATTTTCTCAAGCAAGAGAGTGACATAATCAAAGAAATATATTAAAGAAAGTAATGTGATGATGGCAAATGGGATGAATTTCAATGATAAGATTTAGGTTTTTGGGTGGGGATGCAAGCCAATGTGCTAAGCCAAAATCATATTGATAATGTTCTGTTTTTTAAACTGTATGGGGAGAACATGGGTGTTTTATATATAAACATTATGTATGTACATATTCTATTATAAAACATTAGCTTTAGAAAGAAAATAATATACTATACACCGCCTATAATATACCTTTACGGCTTTCCTAACGTCCAAAGAATTATTAGCATGGAATTTCCTTCCCTAGACACCTCATGTGCTTAAAATAAATTGATTTGGAATTTTTAAAGTTGTCTCCTCCTAGCTCAGTGTTTTTATGATCAGAAAAACATTATTCACAGTTACACTTCATGTGGCAATAAACTTAACTATTAATTAAAAATATTTGACAGATTTTAAGATCTACATTAATATTCATCGATAAGCAAATGACATTTTATAAAGTAATAACAAATCAATGCTCTCATATATTGATAACATTATAAAACTTTAAAAATTATATTTTACTCAACAGGCTATATTATCACTGAACTACCATCACTTTCACAGGATGCCATGACTACTTTGCAGCAAATAGAATTAATTAAAAATTTAAATTTGAAACCTGATGTTATAATCAATATTAAGGTAAGAATATTAGTTCTTTTGTAACTATAGTTACCATTCTTTTTGATAGTAGTGGAATTCAAGGAACATCTTCAAGAATATTAATGAGGTGCCTGGGTGGCTCAGTTGGTTAAGCGTCTGCCTTCAGCTCAGGTCATGATTTCATGGTCTTGGGATCAAGCCCCGAGTTGGGCTCTGCACTGAGTGGGGAGTCTGCTTCTCTCTCTCTCTCAAATAAATAAATAAAATCTTAAAAATATATATTAGGTAGTTAAGGAAATAATAACTTATATATCAACCATAGGGACTACTGAGTTACACTTTCTGATACCTCTGTATTTCTGAACCTGCAGTTCCACCCACAGGAAGTATCTCTCTGTCTCTTCAACAGTCTTCAACATAGTCATCCTTTGAAAGCAGTTCAGACATGACCTGTTTCCCTGATGACCACCCCTTCCACACCAACACTACATATTAACTAACTCATTCTCTCTCTCTCACTTTCTCCTTTTCTCTCTCCCTCTTCCTTCTCCTCTTCTCTTCCTCCTTGTCCCCTATACCTTACTTACCACAGGAGAGTTAAATACTTCTCTGATGACCATTCATGTTGCTGTCTTCTATTGTATTATCTTATATATTGTACTTATCCATTTTCCTTCTGGACCCTGCCTTATTTGAAGGCAAGAACCATGTCTTACTCATATAAACATCAACTAACACAATATATGGTACCTAATAGACACCTGATAAGTTTGCCAGTTAAATAAAATGAAAGAAGGAGCAAATGAGTTGGACATATGAATGTTAAAAAACATTACTAGATTGATTAAGAATCAAGCTTGGGTTCTGTTCCCAATCTCTCCTTTATCAACAGCGTGTGGTAGATGACATTTAGGAGACTCGATTTCCTCTTTACAAAAATAATAGCTGCCTCATGGGGGTATAATAAGAATTCAGGGAGGCCAGGTCTGCTGGTTGATGTGAAAATTAATAAGCTTTTATATTCATACCTGCCTGATTCCCCATATGGTTTGACAGCTCAAAGTAAAGGAGATGATTCTCAGCTCAGATGCTGGTGCCCGGGAATGTGTTAGGGTTAGCTGTGAGAGAGAGGAGGTGTTATGGTGCTGAGCATGGTGTAATCTGCAGCCCACCACAGGCCATGGTTGGAGGCCAATCAAAATCCCTGCACGGACCTTGAGAATGTCACACATGTGAACATGTGTATAAGGGAGAGAAGAAAAGTTCTCAAACAATTAACTAAAGCCAAATATAAAGTCCAAGCCATGGAAAACATAGATTGTATAGGAAATTAACACCTGGTGGAACAAGAATACAGATATACAGGCCACTAGCTTCCAAATGCTTCCTACATTTGAAGCATAAATTTGGTTCTGAGTTTGATGAGCCAAAGTAGAAAGGGAAATGTAACCAGTTATATAAAATTCACACTGTCTGTGAAAAGATAATACATTCCTCAGGAAAAACAAAATGAGAGAAATTAGAATTAAAATTTTAAATGAGAGAAACATCTTACATGGGTCTTAATATAAAAGATCATCAAGGTAGAGAATGAAGGCCTTAACCTCATTTATATTATAAACGTGATAGCGAGTACCCAGTTTCTACACATTGACTCAAGTATAATCAGAGGGCCTAATGTGAGACAGAACTCAATACAACACACATTTCTCTGGTGGTTTGGCCTTATTTGGGGATAAACCTTGGAATTTCTAGAGCAGAAATTCTTAGCCTGAAATCCAGGAATCCTTAAATATCCATGAACCTTCTGAAATTATTTTATTATGTGTATCTGTTTTTTCTGAAGCAAAAGCCAATAGCTTTCCTCATATTCTAATGGGGTCTGTACTACCAAAAAAAAAAAAAAAAAGATTAAGGGTCAGTGATCTACTACAGCAGTGGTTCTCAGAGTACAGTCCCAGAGCCAAATGCATCAGCGGCACTCAGAAGCTTGTTAGGAATACATATTCTTAGGCCCTACCCCAGAACTATGACTCAGAAACCCTGGGGGAGAGGGGAGGGGGCGTTCAGCTATCCGTGTTGAAAAGCCCTTCACATGACTCTGATGCCCGCTGAAGGGTGAGGACCACTGCTCTGAGGCATGTCCTTCAGACTCACCCTCGTATTAGTCACTTCCTGCAAGCGAACATAGGAGACAGCTGAAGGCAGTAGTCTTTGTCAAGGACCCACAGTGTGGGTGTTCTGGGTCACTGAATAAGGAAGGGCAAACACGCATTATAAAAATGACCCAAGAGGGCTAAAATCTTTCTTGTGAAAAATTAGGAAACCTAAATGAATTTCTTGCCTCAGTAAATACCCATCCCATCTCCACATAGAGGTGGTCTGAAGAAATCTGAAAATGAGCAAGGAAGCTCCTAAGGTTTTGTTTCTCAAAGTGTGGTGCATGAACTGTCGGTGTCAGAATCACTGAGGATGCTTGTTAAAGTTACTGATGTTGTTCCTTAGTGCCCTGACTACGACCTATGCCAAAGAGTTTCTGGGCAAAGGCAGCACAGTAGTACAGGGTACATATACAGAAGAGATCAGTGGGACCCTGAAGTCATTGAGAATCGTAGGAAAAAGAGGAAGGAAGCCCAAAAAGAAGGAAAAGGAGAAGAGGAAGGTGAAGAGGAGGAAGAGCAAGAAGAAGAAGAGGTAATATCCCAATACCACATACTACACTTTTAAAATTTGCTAGAATTAAACTAAATAATAGCATGGATAAACAAAATAGTAGATACTAGAGAAAATTACATTTTAAATGTTTATTTAATCTGGGGGAAATAGAACAAATATTTCATGTTTTCAAGAACTATCAGATCATAATCTAGAGGCCATCAAGTTTAACCTTCTTGTCGGTATGGAAGTCCTTCCACATCCTCACAGCTACTCTGCTTCATTTCATAGCAACAAAAAGTTATTGGTCACCTACTGTGTGTCAAGCCCTGTGCAAGCTAGAATAAGGAGACCAAGCAATAAAAAACAGGGTAATGTGGAGAGCAAGTAGCCCAGGCAGAGTCCAATTTATGATGTTAACATAATCCCAATTCCAGTATCTAGCAAAGGGATTTTTAGAAAAAAAATCTAAAGCCCAATTTCACATATACATGTTATAATAATCCTAAAGTCAGTGCTTGTAAGCATAATTGCAATAGAACACCAAAAGAATTTCCTACCATGACTTAATGAGGAAAATTTGATGTGAAGAAATCTATTAACAGATGATGGGCTGGATTTGGCCCAGTGGGCAGGTGGGCCATAGTTTGCCAGTCCCTGCTTTACAGAAATATACCTGTGATTTCTATTATAAATTAATTTATTTATATTTTTAAGGAATTTTATGTATTTTTGTAATTGCTACAATTTATAATTTATTATAAATGTATAAATACTATTTTTATTAGACCTACACTCTGCAAAATCAGATGTTAACTTAAAATGGATACATTGCAAATCATTTGTCCGGTAGAAAAGATAACCCTCAAAGGTTACAATTCTATTGCCCTGTAGGATATTAAACAGCCTGTATCCAACTTTGCAATCTGATTTCAGTGATTATATATACTTCAGCTTTGTCATCCTGTTGGTTTTCTCACTAACAGGCTAAATGAATCTTTGACATTTGTTCTTTATTAATAGCTAGATCTTAAAAGTTCTCATCACAAGAAAAAGAATTAACTGTGTATGGTGAAGAATGTTAACCAGACTTATCGTGGTGGTCATTTCCCAATATATACAAATATCAAATCATTATATTGTACACCTGAAACTAATCTAATATTATGTGTCAATTATATCTCAATTTATAAAACCTATTAATATAAGAGAACTCATTTAAAAACATTAAATAATCTTCCCTGTGCAAATAAGGCATTAGATAATAACCAGCATCTGTTTCTATTTTCTTTTTAAAAAGGAAGAAAACCTCAGGGTGCCTGGGTGGCCAGTCGGTTAAGTGTCTGACTCCTGGTTTCAGCTCAGGTCATGATCTCAGGGGCACGTGATCGAGCCCCACGTGGGGCTCCACGCTCAGTGGGGAGTCTCCTTGAGATTCTCTCTCCCCCTCCCTCTGTCCCTCCCGCTTGTGTGTACATGCTTTCTCTCACTCTAAGATAAATACATCTTTTTTTTTTTAAAAGGAAAACCTCATAGCAAATGGGAATAAAAGTGTGTCGTTTTAGCATGAATAAAGTATTCTGTCTTAAATCAAAAATGGTAAGATAGAGGAGTCACAGCTCACTTAGTTACAGGGACCATGGTCAGGTCAGTTTGTGATGTCAGCCAGGAACATACTCGGGAAGGGTGAGAACGAGTAGGCAAGGACTGCACTGTCCAAGATAGTAGCCACTGTCCTATGTGACTATTTAAATTAATTAAAATTATATAAAATTTAAAATTTAGTTCCTCAGTAGTACTAGCCACATTTCAAGTGCTCATGACAAAATATGGCTGTTTCTTCCAAACTGGACAACACAGATACACAACATTTCCATCACCGCTGAAAGTTCCACTGGACAGCTAGTGGGTGCCTGCCCTTCTTCAGAAGACAGCTGCCTCTCAGCTCCAGCCCAGCCAACTCTTGCCATGTGGGAATGCTAGCCTATTTTTACCAGGTAGTCTGATTTTTCCAAAGAAGCCAAAATCAGCATTTTAAAATATAAGTAGTTGGCAACTAATCCAAAATTTTAAAAACACAGTGTAGGCCAATGCTATGGGATAGAATCAAATTAATGTCTTCAGACTGAATTCAGCCCCATGGGGCTCTGGTGTCTACCTAGTAGCATAGCCGTGTTCAGAAGCCAGACCTGTGAACATGTCACCCACATGGGTTGATGGCCAATAATTTCATGAAACTGTTCACCCTTATATACACACAAATGTTAATCTCCCTGAACTGCTGTAATACCTTTGTATATGTCCTTTTGGCTTCCACTTTCCTCTCCATCCCCATTCCATCTTTACAAAAGCCAGAGCCATGTTTTAAAAATATGACCCTTAGTGACTTTCTATTACGTGTAGATGAAAGTTCAAACACCCTCGCATGGTTTACAAGGCCATGGACCTGGTCTCACTATCTCATCCCTGGCTGTCTCGCCTTTCTTGCTCACTGTATTCCAGCTACTCCACTGGCCTTCCAGCTAGTCCTCAACTATGCTGGACGCAATCTACCTCCAGCCTTTGCACTTACTATTTCCTCTCCCCTCTGCTTACCACACTTTCCCCCAGATCTTCATGTGCCTACATCCTTCTTCTTGCCTATGTCCCACCCCAGGGTTGACATCCTCGAGGCCCAAGCGACTCTAACCCAGCACTGTGGTAGAAATATACTCCTGCCATGTGTAATTTTAAATGTGTTAATAGCTACTTTTTTAAACAGCAAAAAGAAACAGGTAAAAATAATTTTAATAATATATTTTATTTAATACAATATATCCAAAATATTATGTCAGCATATAATCAACAGAATCAGAATCAACAAATTCTGAGATACATCTTTTTTTCATGCTAAGCTTTTGAAATTTGGTGTGTACTTTCCACTTACAGTACGTTCCAATTCACACTTGCCACATTTCAAGTGCTCAGTAGGTCTGTGTGGGTAGCAACTATTGTGCTGGACAGCAAAGGTCCAACCCCTTTACCCTGCTTTATTTTCCTCATAGCACTTACCACTTTCTGAAATTATGCTATTTGTTTACTTGCTTATTATCTGTCTACCCCCTGAATATAAGCTCTGTGAAGCAAGTACCTTATCCCCTGTGCCTGTAACAGTGCTTGGCATACAGTAGGTGCCTAATAAGAAGCTGTGTCTTGACTGAACACATGAGGATATGCCAGTGAAGCCCTCTGCTGGAGAGAGAAGAATGATAGCATCTTTTGAAAAAGATAGTATATATTAAGCCATTTTGAAATGTGTAATCTTTGGTCCAGTAATTCTACTTTTAGGAACTATTCTAAGGGAGAATATTAGCAGTGTAAAGATTTATCTACAAAGCTATTCAGTGAAACATTATTTATAATTGTGAAACATTTGAAACAGTCTTCATCAACTATAGAATAATGATTAAATAGTAATGTTTTTAGGGCGCCTGGGTGGCTCAGTTGGTTAAGCGACTGCCTTCGGCTCAGGTCGTGATCCCAGAGTCCTGAGATCGAGTCCCACATCAGGCTCCCGGCTCAGTGGGGAGCCTGCTTCTCTGACCCTCTCCCCTCTCATGCTGTTTCTCTCTGCCTGTCTCATAAATAAATAAATAAAATCTTAAAAAAATAGTAATGTTTTTAGGGATATTAATATATTTTTTGACCATTAAAATAGTATTTAAAACATTTCAAAAAATTTATAAAGTGGCTTACTTAATAGATAATATGATTCAAATAGTATAAAATGTGGATTTATGTGCATTGATAAAGACTAGAATTAATAATTAGATAATAAATTATAATAATAATAGGATAAATATGATCTTGAACACCAACCAACTCACCAACTCAGCCTTGGGCTGAGAACCTTTACATGTAGTATTCCCTCTGCCTTCCAACGTCACTTCCTCAGAGAACCCTTTCATGACCACCTGATATAAAATAGCACTCTTAGCCATCACTCCTCATCTCCTCTACTCTGCATTTTTTTCCTAGTACTTACCACCACCCAACATGTTATATATTTACTTGTCTAGTTGTTTCTGCTCTGTCTTCCTCAACTGGAATGTGTGCTCCATGAGGCCCAGGGTCTTAGTTGATTTTGTTCACTAGTTTATCTCAAACTCCTACAACAGTGCCTGGCACTCACCAATCTTGAATGAATGAATGAATGAATGAATGAATGAATGAATTACAAGCTCAGGTATTCAGAGTAAATCTAATTTCTTGATTCTGTCTCTAAAAATCAGATATTCTTCCCCTACTCTTCCCTACTTATTGAGGAGGAAAAAAAATTAAGAAGTATCCAAGTTAACTTAAAGTTTTATTCCATCTGATAAAGGCCCCTTAGGGTGTTCAGTGTCTCTAAAATAAATATCCTCAGTCTCCGTTCTACCTGCTTCTTATTCCAAAAAGGCATGTAGTTATAAGGAGGGAGAGATGTGGCTTGTTAATTAAGTAATCATTAACATAAAGATTCTGAAAATCTCTTCTTTTCCATTTAGGCATTTATTGCAGAAATGCAGATGGTGGCTGAAATTCTTCAACATGTAGTTCAGAGACCTGAGGATTATTTGGAAAATATTGACAACATTGTTAAACTTTATAAGGAAATAATTCTTCATCCTTTAGAAGTAAGAACAAGATATAGTGATAAAAATAGAAATATTGATATTTGTGTTCTCTCACTGGTTAAATAGCTTTCACATTTTTTCATCCCTCTGTATTATCTGATTCTCCACCACTTAAGTTTGATAGAATGCTGTTAGAATAAGGCTTCCATTCCAAAGGCTGTTTCACAGAACAATATCAATTGACTCTTAAAAAAGCAGCAATATTGTTGAAAAGTGATAAATGAACTGCATTTTTCAAAAGTCACTAGGGGAATTTATTTATGGTTGGAGGTTGAAAAACCCATGTTAAGAGACTATTTTGTAAAAACATTTTCAATCCATAATTTATGGGTTTATCAAAATAAATGTGCATTTAAGATGCATCTTTCATTCTAAAAGGGATTGTAATTTATTTAAATTGCAATTATCCCCAGATTGGTTTCTGTGGTTATCCCATTCAAAGTTGATTATATGTAAACATGATTAAGTCCATTACATATTGAAATAGGAAGGTTTTAATTAAAATAATTAGCATTTAAAAATATGATTACTAAAATTACAATTATGTGAAAAGCATATTTTATACGGTCAAAAGTCCAGGGCAGACTCTGCCAAATTTGTGTTGGAGATTTATTCAACAAACATTTATCAGACTTGGGTATTTGTCCACTACACCATGCTGAACAATGGAACTACAAAGACAAAAAACAGTCCTCAACTTGCCTCTTCCCATCTGATAGAGAAACTAAAAGGATTTGTTTCATGCTCTCTTATAAGGCTTATATATTTTTATAGACAAATGAGTGGATCATTTTCATTCTCATTGTCCACCCACAAAAGGGGACCAAATTTAATTTCTTTCTTATGTATGACTTTTATTCCTCCCTACCTCCTCTTCTATTCCTGGCCTTTAAACATAGCTTCTTAAGAGTACTTTGCATGTCTATCTATAATGTTCTTTCTTCCTTCAAACAGAAATATCCTGCAAACTCCTTAAATGGCTGGCACTGAGGTTGAAATAAAGCATGATTAAAATAAGGTTCAGAAAATTAGGAAACTATATTCACAGGCATGAGATAGTCTAAGGATAAGGACCAGGTCTCGCATCCTGGAAGCCAAAAACCTACATGACACTTGCTGAATAGTAAGATAATTGCCTTTTATGATAATTCCAGGGTACTGGTGTGTGTAGAGGAAGGGGGAGAAAAGCCATAAAAGGTAGGAGCCTGCAATTCTAGTCTCCTCTGACCTGGCTGAGATGTCAATTCACTTAGGAGGCCAAATCACCAACATTCAGTGCTCCTCAAAAAGACATGAGAAAAGCAAATAGAAGCATCATTTTCTGGTTTATAGTCTGTTTCAGGAGTAATCCAAGGCCAAGTTCTCATTCCTATCTGTCTTGGAATCCCAACTTGACTTGTCGTCTGATTTGGTGTATATATTTTTAGTCTTAGGAATGTTTATACCCTTTGACTTAATAAGTCCGCTCTTAAGATTCTAGCTTAAGAAAAGAATCTGAATATAGAAAAGCAGTATGTACTTTCTTGTTCAGAACGTGGCTATTTATGTTTAAATAAATAATACTGGCATAATGTACCATCTAAAAGAAAAAGAAGCACTTAGAATCCAACCTCACATAATATTGTGAAAAACAAAATGCCCTGGACAGTTAAGGAGATGATTTTGTTCAAACTATTGTAATAGGGGGAACATTAGCTAATAGGGAGAACATTAACATTAACTAATTTCGTTTCTCAAGGAAAAGGAGTGGAACCTAGGGGTTTTATGGAGGCAGGTAAACAAGGGAGATATCCTCAAGTCTTAGGGAATGATGGAGAAGGATGAAGACAGATCTTATCCGAATTCTTGAGGAAAAGTAGAGATGTGTCTTATCTCTCAATCTTCCCTACTTTCTGGGAATACAGGGCTCAAATAGAGTTCAACATTGCCAATGTACAAACACAAAATCGGGTGGATTTTAGATTTTAATATTAAAAACAATAGTGGAAGAAAATTTAGAACAACATTAATATAATCTTGAGATAGAGAAAATCTAATTTAAGCAAGAAAGGCAATCCAGAAACAATGAAAGCATATAATTTATTATAAAAGTGTTTTCTATTGTGGAAGATTCCATAAACAAAGTCAAAAAGATAAATCCTTTTTATCGTTAATGGTAAAATACTGGTAATTGATATGGGTTAAAGACTGTCCATGAATGTTAGGGCAAAGAAACAAACTGATAAAAAAAACTGCACAGATGTTATGGTTAAATGGTGTACAGAGATAGATATCTAAATATTGAACTTCACCCATAGCTAGGGGAATAAAATGTAAAACAAACCAATTTCATTTTCAATTATCAGATTGGTAGAAATTATTCTATGAATATATGCAGAGAGATAGATGCCCCCAGACATTTTCTATTTGGAAGGACTCTAAAACATCAATGTAAAGAAAAACTGAAAAGAAAAAAATCAGAAAGAGAATAAAATTCACGATAAGACTAATTTAGTCTTTTGCAAAAGAGCACTTAAAATAATATACCTTATATCATGTATAAAGCAAACAACTTAGCTTTAAAGATTTCTTCATAGTATGTTAAGATTCTGATCTTGTGTTCAGTTTTGCCAGTGATCCTGGATTATAAGGTTTCTATTTTCTGCAGGAAGTAATGGCTGAACACAATTCCCAGTATCTCATTGAGCTAGATGGAAATAAACCCCCAGAGGAGCTCTTCATGGTAAGTGCAATGTTCATAAGAATATCCCAAGGTTTGGAAAATCAAAAAGTTACTGACTGGATTGTACTTATTTTAACAAACATCAAAAATATATTTACATTTTAACACCACTTACTTTTGGAAAATTCCTCTTGACCCTTAAATATATGATGTTATCCCTGTTCCTCTGTCCATGTTTAAATCAAAACTACATTTGAATTTAAAATCTCTGTGTAACAAAAAGTGCCTCAAAGAAAAGTAAAAGCAAATAATGGCCAATAAGCACATGATAAGATGCCTACCATGAGTCATTAGGGAAATGCAAACAAAAACCATAATGAGTTACCACTTCACACCCACTAAGATGGCTAAAAATCAAAAACAAACAAACAAAAACCACACAATAGCAAGTGTTTGTGAGGATGTGGAAAAATTGGAGCTCTCATATGTTGCTGGTGGGATTGTAAAATGGTGTGGCTGCTTTGGAAAATAGTTTGGTAGATCCTCATAAGTTAAACATGGAATTACCACACAACTCAGCAATCAACTTCTTAGTATATATACCCAAAATAATTAAAAACAGGTGTTCAAATGAAAACATACATGAAGATTCATGGCAGCACTATTTACAATAGCCAAAAGGTAGAAATAAGCCAAATGTCCATATACTGATGAATGGAAAAGTAAAATGTGGTGTATCTATACATTGGAACATCATTCAGCAATAAAACAGAATGAAGCTTTGATACATGCTACAACATAGATGAATCTTGAACACATACTAAGTAAAAGAAAAGTTACTAAAGGTCCCATATCATATGATTCCATTTATATAAAATATCCAAAATAGGCAGACCTATCAAAATGGAAAATAGACTAGTGGTTGCCTGGGGTGAGGGTTACCACAATGGGAGATCTCAGAATTAACTTGGAGTGACTACTAATGGGTAAAGGGTTTCTTTTTGGGGCAATGAAAGTGTTCTAAGATTCATTGTGGTGATAGTTGTGCAAATCTATACTAAAAACCACTGAACTATATACTTTAAATGGGTGAATTATATGTGAATTGTTTCTCAGTGAAGCTGATTTTTTAATAAAGAATGTACTCCATGCTACTGTAGTCCATTCTACCTCACCGGACACTCTACATCTCTCATCTCTAGAGTTGGAGAATCCCACGGCTCACTCCTTGTGCTCTCTTCTCTCTCTGCCCTACTAAATGCTGGTAACTCTTAAATTCATGTTACTATCCCAGACCTTTCCCCTGAATTCCACGCCTATATAATCAACTGCTACTCAGTGTATACAATTGGATGACTAGTAATTATCTCAGATTTAAGTGTGCAAGAAAAACCCTCTGATCCACTGTCACCACCACCCGCCCCAGATATGCTCTTCCCACAGTTTTCCCCTCTTGCTAAGTGTCGAATCCCCTCTTCAAGCTGCTCTTCTCTTTTTCTCACATCCCACATCCAAGCAGGCTTTTCCTTCAAAATATATCCAGAATTTGGATTTTATAATACAAGACACACTTCTCTCAAGGTAGAGGGCAGAAGCTCCGATAGGCCTGGCTGAAACTTGCCAAGCCTTGCCAGGCCTCATTTGCCAGTGGCACCCTGGCCTTTCTGCCCATTCCATTGGCCAAAACAAGTTACATGGAGAAGTTCAATACCAGTGAGATAGGGAAGTGTATTCTACCCACAGTGAGCTAGGGAATTAACAAGTGAAGAGAGGGAAGGATAAATTATGAACAAATAATACAATCTACCACAGATGACCATTCTCCATCAGAACTTTGTCGACCCACCATCTCTCACCTCAGAGTCAATGTTTCATATCCTTCTGCAAGGTGTCCCTGTTAGTTTCTAATTCTGACATAGTAAAGTACCACAAATTAGGTGGTTTAAAATGATAGAAACTTATTTTCTTATAGTTCTGGAGGCTAAATATAAAAAATCTAGGTGTTGGCAGGGCCCTGCTCCCTCCAAAGCCTCTAGAGGATGATCCAACATTGCCTCTTCCAGCTTCTGGTGGTCCCAAGCATCTCTTGGATCATGGCAGCATAACTCTGATCTCCGCCTCCATCTTGACATGGCTGTATTCCCTCTGCCAGAACAGGTCCCACTGAGCTAGACCTCTAAGGTCATGAATATTTGGGGACCAGAGGGCAGACTTTATGGGTTGAATTGTGTTCCCCCAGAAGATATGTTGCGGTCCTAACTCCCAATACCTATGAATGTGACCTTATTTGGAAATAGGATCTTTTCAGATATAAACAAGTTAAGGTGAGTTCATACTGCATTAGTCTGGGCCCTAACCTAATATGGCAGGTATCCTTATAAGAGAAGAGACTCAGACACATAGGGAGAAGATGCCTATGTGACAACAAAGGCAGAGATTGGAGTGATACATCTACAAGCCAGGGAACACCAAAGATTGCCAGCAAACCACCGGGAGGTAGAGGCAAGGAAGTATTCTACACATAAGCTCATCACTGTTTTAGAATATTTGAGATGTTCAAATGTCAACGTATTTAAATATTTGTTCTTTAACAAATTTAGACAGTTATGGACCGACTTAAATATCTGAACCTAAAAAGAGCAGCTGTTTTGACTAAACTTCAGAGTGCAGAGGAAGAAATTACAGACATAATGGAAAATGTAAGTTATTTTTAACTGTTGGAAAGTCTATCTTTTCACTACATGTTGTGACCTTAATTTAATATATCCTTTCAAAGTATAAAAAGAGCTTCAGGTTACCTTTCATAAAAATGGATTTGATGAGAAGCTATAATATCAGCACAATATTTTTGTGAACACTAAAGAAAAGTTTTGAAACAAAGACAATAAAATCAGAACAATTTACCACAAGAATAATAAGAAAGAAACCCAAGTTCATTTTTAAAATTTTGTAACACCAAAGGAAGCAAAGACATAAAAGCCCTCAACTCTAGAAGCACTTGTTAATTCCTTCAATCATTCAACCCTTTTTTTTATAACTACTATGTTCCTGACACTGATGTATTATGGATGTGACAGTGATCAAATTATAATTGCTAAGTGCTAAATAAGCTCTCAGGCCTTTTTTTTTTAAAATAAGATGTTATTTATTTTAGAGAGAGAGAGTGAGAGAATGAGCATGAGTGGGGGCGGGGCAGGGGAGGAGAATCTTCAAGCAGACTCCCTGCTGAGTGCAGAGCCCAGCACAGGACTCCATCCCACGACCCATGAGATCCTGCCCTGAGCTGAAACCAAGAGTCAGATGCCTACCTGACTGATCCACTCAGGCCCCCCATTCTCAGGCCTTTAATTGGAGGATTTGATCCACTCTGAGAAGTTTAGTTTCATCTATATGAATAGAAATTGAAAATCAAATACTAGAATCATAAATAGATATCATAATTCAGGTAAAATAATCTTTGAAGGAAGAAGTTATTTTGTGATCCTGTACCATGTCATCACTAGATCTTAAGCACAGCTGCAATATGTACTGGGACTTTAGTTACCTAGTGCTGAAGAGGAAGAAAGGTGAGCCTGATCAGAGAGTCTGTGTGCTGAGCCTCCTCTTCCAGGTCATCATCGAAGGAAAAATTTAAAGTATCCATAAAACCTGGGGGAATTTCCCAGATAGAAATTTTGTCCTTAGAAATTATTGGATGTGGGGTGCCTGGTGACTCAGTAGAGCATGTGACTCTTGATCTCAGGGTTGTGAGTTTAAGCCCCACACAGGGCATGGAGCCTACTTAAAAAAAAATTGTTGTATGCGTAGGCCTAAGGTTATAGTTCATAAGATATATGACTGAAGATGCCTCCCCTGTTTTTCATGAAAGGGCAGAAGTTATGACTGCGTATACTGGGGTCATTATTCATATCCCTTAAGCAGTATTTCTCCCTGACAGCTCAATTCATCTCCAAAAGAATCACCTAGGAAGCTTCCTACAAATATCGATTCCTTAGACTCAGATTCCAGATCGATTGAACTAGAATGTCTGGAGGTGGGGGGCGCCTGGGTGGCTCAGATGGTTAAGCATCTGCCTTCAGCTCAGGTCATGGTCCTGGGGTCCTGGGATCGAGCCCTGCATCGGGCTCCCTGCTCAGTGGGAAGCCTGCTTCTCCCTCTCCCACTCTCCCTGCTTGTGTTCCCTCTCTCACTGTGTATCTCTCTGTCAAATAAATAAATAAAATCTTTAAAAAAAATAGAATGTCTGGAGGTGGGACCTAGAAATGTATTTTTACAAGATCCATAGAGGATTCCTATACCCACTTAAGTTTAAGAACCCCTACTTTAAGTTTGGGACACTGAGGGTTGCCTGGGTGGCTCAGTCGGTTAAGCCTCTGCCTTCTGCTCGAGTCATGATTTCCAGGTTCTGCGATCAAGCCCCACATTGGTCTTCCTGCTCAGTGGGAAGCCTGCTTCTCCCTCTCCCTCTGCCCTTGCCCCACCCCCCACCACACACACACTTGTGCTTTCTCTCTCTCTCTCTCTCATAAATAAATAAAATCTTTAAAAATAAATAAATAAATTTTGGGACACTGAGGGAGCCTGACTGATCAAGGTTGATTAAACTTGAAGCTCCTATATTTCAGAGAACTTTAAAAGGATACCCTTCAGCTAAAGGTAGGTGATTTTTAGAAAACCAGTGTAATGGGAATATATAAAGGAATGACTCCTAGCCCTGACAGCCCAGTGGTATCATCTAGGAAGCTCTTTAAATATATTAATGCCCAGACCAATTAAAACAGAATCTGGGATAGGACTCTGGCATTAATTAAAACAGGGTATCAAGTCATACCAAAGGTACAGGCAAAAAAAAAAAAAAAAATAGATAAATTGGACTTCACCAAAATAAAAAATATTTGTTCATCAAAGGACACTATCAATGGAGTGAAAAGATAGCCCACAGAATGGGAGCAGATATTTGTGAATCATATTATCTGATGAGGGATTAATATCCAGAACATATAAAGAACTCCTACAACTCAACAATAATAAAACAACCCAATTCAAAAATGCACAAAGACCTAAATAGACATTTCTCCAAAGATTTACAAATGGCTAATAAACACATGGAAAGATATTTAACATAACTAGTTATTAGGAAAATGCAAATCTAAACTATAATGAAATACTACTTTATAACCATTAGGATGGCTGTTATCCAAAAAACAGAAAATAAGTGTTGTCAAGATGGAGAAAAATTAGAATGTTTGTGCATTGTTGATGGGGATGTAAAATGATGTAACACTATGTGAAACAGTTTGGTGGGTCCTCAAAATGTTAAATACAGACTTACCATACAACCTAGCAATTCCACTCCTAGGTATATACCCAAACAAACTGAAAGCAGGGACTCAAACAGATACTTGTACACCGATGTTCATAGCCACTTTATTCACAATAGTCAGAAGGTAAAATTAACCCAAATGTCCATCAAAGGATGAATGGATAACAGTGATATAGATAGATAGATACCTACACACGCGTGAGCACACGCACACACACTGAAATGTTATTCAGCCTTAAAAAGGAATGAAATTCTGACACATGCTAAAGTATGGATGAAACTTGGAAACATGCCAAGTGATGCAAGCCAGACACAAAAGACAAATATGATTCTACTTATATGAGAAAGAGTGGAATGGGGAGTTATTGTTTAATGGGTACAGAGCTTCTGTTTGGGTTAATGAAAAAGTTCTGGAAATGGATAATGGTGATGGTCACAACGTTGTCAGTGTACTTCATGCCACTGAATTGTACACTTAAAGATATTTAAAATGGTAAAGTTCATGTTATATATATTGTACCATAATTAAAAAAATATAACCCCAAAACCTCCTTGCAGATTCTACTGTGCAACCAGGGATGGGGACCACTGGTTTAAAGGGATGAAGAGACACAAAGGTGTCATTTGTGAGCTCAAACTCCCTGGTGAAGAGTGTGAGACCTGTAACATCTGATGAGCTGTTGGAGAGGAGGGGGATGTGTGGGAGGGGAGGTGGGCGGGGATGGGGGGGTTGTGGTGGGAGGAAGGACAGTGTCAGGCTGGCACCCAGCGCAGTAGATGGTAACAGCATTGATTTTTGAATCAGACAGATCTAGATTTGAATTCCAGATCTAAAGCTTACCAGATCTGTGACTTTTCTTAACCCTACCCTTTATTCAGTCATTAAAAAAGGGATGATAGGGGTGCCTGCGTGGCTCAGTTGGCTGAGCACTTGCCTTCGGCTCAGGTCATGATTCTGGGGTCCTGGGATGAAGCCCCGCATCAGGCTCCTTGCTCGCCCAGAAGCCTGCTTCTCCCTCTGCCTGCCTCTCTCCCTCCTTGTGCTCTCTCTCTCTGACAAATAAAATCTTTTTAAAAATATTTTTTTAAAAAAAGGGATGATAACCCCTACCATACAGTGTTATTATAAGGATTATATGAGATGATGCTTGCGAAGTTCCCAGAACCAATGGTAATATTCAGAATATCAGAGAGCTGTATTGCAGGGCAAGGCTGGCTTCATGCGCTAGGAACCCATGCAGCCACGCAGGACCCCATCCTTAGCAGAGCCCCACGGTTTGCTTAATGAAATTCTTTATAACTTTAGAACAAGGGTCCTGCATTGCCATTTTGTGCTGGGCCTGGTGACTCAGCTGACGGAGAGCAGGGACTCCCACCCAACCGCAACAGCGCTGGCAGTGGAGCTGAGAATCTCTGCTGTGCTGGGCATTAACTCTCTAGTTACTGGATCATGGAAGGGTCCAGAAGTTCTTCAGCAAGAGGCTCAAGTGGAAAGAGAGCTTGAGTGTACTGGCTGTAGCTGCCAGCTCTGACCTGCCTGGCTGTGTCCGAGGGCCCTCTCACAAGATCCTCGGGGTCAGTCTCTCAGTCTATCCGGAAGGGGAGCCTCCAGTCTTCTGATGAAAGGAGAAGTGGTGGCAAGATTGAGGGAAAGTTGGCTGACTGAGTGAAATGGGGAGTAGCTCTGGCCCCTAGCACGTCCTTTTCAAGGTTTTCAACCAATGCCCCTGTCTTTTGCTCTCTGTCACCCCCTCCAGAGGTACCTGATGTCAACAGGTCCTGAATCCCTCTAGGATTTTGCAGAGTGAATCAGCTTGTTTCGTGTCCCCAGCCCATCTCACACCCATCCCTGCCACCACAGACACTGAGCCCTCACTTTTCTCCAACTTAAGTCCGTTTCCACCATCCATCTGCTTTCTAGCTTATGAAAATGTGTAGCCGTGCTGATCAGCTGTCAACTCGTCTGGTGTTCCCTCCCATCCTGTGTTCTTGCGAGTTCATTCCTTTTTGCATTCTCTACTATCAATTCTGTGAAGTTTTAGGAAAGCAGCAAATACAAATACATATGTTCAGTCGGCCTTGTTTAACCAGAGGCAGTCCTGAGCATTTTTAGACTAATATCAAACTCATTGGAAAGCTCATTTTTTTCATTGCCCCTCAGCACCTACTAGACATGCGGCCTCAGGGCTTGAGGTTGAGAGAGGAGTATGGTTTGCTATTTAAACACGTTTCCTTTGAGAGAATACCCACTGTCTGCTAGTCAAACACTTTTCCCGAGTTTGGACAAGAAATAAGGTTAAGGAAACAGTGACTGCCTTCTGTCTTAACTAGATACATTTCAGTCCCTAGTTCATTTTAGACTCCATGGAGAAGGGTGGTAGCCCAAGGTGGCCCACTGATGAGCTCCTCTGTCTCATGCACCTCCTGTAAGCATCGACAGTTTCCCTAACATTTAGCTACTTCTTTCAGCCTTCAATTCGGACATTCATGCAGCATCCCTGCAGCGTGCATGCCTCTTTGCTCTCTGATGCAACAGTGGTTCAGGCAAGACCATAGCTCCCATTGTCATCTTTCCTCCACAGTCAGCCCTGGAACCAGCAGGTACACATGATATCTATGTCTGAAGGTTGGAGAGAGCTAACCTGGACCCTTTTCCCCCAGCAGTAGCCCACCATGCCCCCTCTCCCTAATTCTCTCGTCCCCTGCAACCTGCAGTCTCGAGAAGTGGCTCTTAACTTCTCTGGAGGTCACCAACAGAAGATTGCTGAGGGAGACTTTATATTTTAAGAACAACAGAAGGGCTAAGTAAATGCAAAAAAAAAAAAAAAAGCCATCTGTATATCATCATACTATTTAAAAATTTAGTTAAATTGGCTAAGAATCTGGTACATTTTCAAACCTTTTCTTTTTTTCTTTTAGAGAGAGCATGCATGAGCATGCAAGTGGGGGTGGAGGCAGAGGAAGGAGAAGGAGAATCTTAAGCAGGCTCCATGCTGGGCATGGAGCCGGATGCAGGGCTCCATCTCACGACCCTAAGATCATGACCTGAGCTGAAATCAAGAGTCGGACACTTAACCGACCGAGCCACCCAGGTACCCCAAACCTTTCCAATAAGAATTTTTCCAAATCAGATAATAAAAAACACTCTATCTACCTTATGTTCATTCTACCTTATAATGGAAAATGCTTGATAAAATTTAAAACAAGGTCTTGGGGAACCTGGGTGGCTCAGTCATTAAGCGTCTGCCTTTGGCTCAGGTCATGATCTCAGGGTCCTGGGATCAAGCCCTGCATTGGGCTCCCTGCTGAGCAGGGAGTCTGCTTCTCCTTCTCTCCCTCTCCCCCTCTCTCTCATGAGAACTCTCTCTCAAATAAATAAATAAATTTTTAAAAAATAGTCTATTCCAAAAAAAGAAAGAAAGCAAGCAACTAAGCAAAGGCCTCATAAACCCAAATCAGGAGCACGGTTACCGCATCTTCTCCTTCTCCACTCCCCCTGCTTGTGCTCCTGCTCTTGCTATCTGTCTCTCTCTCTCTGTCAAATAAATAAAATCTTTAAAAATAAATAAATAAATAATTTATTTTTTTTAATTTGTTATTAACATATGATATGTTATTTCTTTCAGGGGTACAGGTCAGTGATTCATCAGTCTTACACAATTCACAGTGCTCGCCATAGTACCTATGCTCCCCATTGTCCATCACCCAGCCACCCCATCCCTCCCACCCCCCACAACTCCAGCAACCCTCAGTTTGTTTCCTGAGATTAAGAGTCTCTTATGGTTTGTCTCCCTCTTCAATTTCATCTTGTTTCGTTTTTCCCTCCCTTCCCCTATGATCCTCTGTCTTGTTTCTCAAATTCCTCATATCAGTGAGATGATATGATACATGTCTTTCTGATTGACTTATTTCACTTAACATAATACCCTGTAGTTCCATCCATGTCGGTGTAAATGGAAAGATTTCAGTTTTTTGGATGGCTGCATAATATTCCATTGTATATATATACCACATCTTCTTTATCCATTCATCTGTTGATGGACATCTTGGCTCTTTCCATAGTTTGACTATTGTGGACATTGCTGCTATAAACATTGGGGTGCACGTACCCCTTCGGATCACTACATTTGTATCTTTGGGGTAAATACCCAGTAGTGCAATTGCTGGGTCGTGGGGTAGCTCTATTTTCAACTGTTTGAGGAACCTCCATACTGTTTTCCAGAGTGGCTACACCAGCTTGCATTCCCACCAACAGTGTAGGAGGGTTCCCCTTTCTCCACAACCTCACCAACATCTGTCGTTTCCTGACTTGTTAATTTTAGCCATTCTGACTGGTGTGAGGTGGTATCTCATTGAGGTTTTGATTTGGATTTCCCTGGTGCCGAGCGATGTTGAGCACTTTTTCATGTGTCTGTTGGCCATTTGGATGTCTTCTTTGCAAAAATGTCTGTTCGTGTCTTCTGCCCATTTCTTGATTGGATTATTTGTTCCTTGGGTGCTGAGTTTGATAAGCTCTTTATAGATTTTGGATACTAGCCCTTTATCTGATATGTCATTTGCAAGTATCTTCTCCCATTCTGTCGGTTGTCTTTTGGTTTTGTGGACTGTTTCTTTTGCTGTGCAAAAGCTTTTTATCTTGATGAAGTCCCAATAGTTCATTTTTGCCCTTGCTTCCCTTGCCTTTGGCGATGTTTCTAGGAAGAAGTTGCTGCAGCCGAGGTCGAAGAGGTTGCTGTCTCAAGGATCTTGATGGATTCCTGTCTCACATTTAGGTCTTTCATCCATTTTGAGTCTATTTTTGTGTGTGGTGTAAGGAAATGGTCCAGTTTCATTCTTCTGCATGTGGCTGTCCAATTTTCCCAACACCATTTGTTGAAAAGACTGTCTTTTTTTCCATTGGACACTCTTTCCTGCTTTGTCGAAGATGAGTTGACCATAGAGTTGAGGGTCCATTTCTGGGCTCTCTATTCTGTTCCATTGATCTGTGTGTCTGTTTTTGTGCCAGTACCATACTGTCTTGATGATGACAGCTTTGTAATAGAGCTTGAAGTGCGGAATTGTGATGCTACCAGGTTTGCTTTTCTTTTTCAACATTCCTCTGGCTATTCGGGGTCTTTTCTGGTTCCATACAAATTTTAGGATTATTTGTTCCATTTCTTTGAAAAAAGTGGATGGTATTTTGATAGGGATTGCACTGAATGTGTAGATTGCTCTAGGTAGCATAGACATTTTCACAACATTTCTTCTTCCAATCCATGAGCATGTAACGTTTTCCATTTCTTTGTGTCTTCCTCAATTTATTTCATGAGTATTCTATAGTTTTCTGAGTATAGATCCTTTGCCTCTTTGGTTAGATTTATTCCTAGGTATCTTATGGTTTTGGGTGCAATTGTAAATGGGATCGACTCCTTAATTTCTCTTTCTTCTGTCTTGTTGTTGGTGTATAGAAATGCCACTGATTTCTGTGCATTGATTTTATATCCTGCCACTTTACTGAATTCCTGTATGAGTTCTAGCAGTTTTGGGGTGGAGTCTTTTAGGTTTTCCACATAAAGTATCGTATCATCTGCAAAAAGTGAGAGTTTAATAAATAAAATTTAAAACAAGGTCTTAACTATTTGTCTTACTAAATTTTGGACAAGTACAGAATGGTTGCAATTTTTTAAAAGATTTTATTTATTTATTTGACAGAGAGAGAGCCAAGCAGGGGGAGCAGCAGGCAGAGGGAGAAGCAGGCTCCCCACTGAGCAGGGAGCCCGATGAGGGACTCAATCCCAGGATCCTGGGATCATGACCTGAGCCGACAGCAGACACTTAATCCACTGAGCCACCCAGAATGGTTGCAATTAAGAAAAAAGCCAAAATTTGCTTTCCAAATTATCTCGTAAACAGTAAGGCACTATTAAATAAGAAAGGAAATACTTACTACTGGTAATTTTAGCAAAACTATGCCCACATTTTTAGTGTCGTATTTGTTATTAATAGGATGAGCTGTTCCGTACTCTGGCATCTTATAAACTTATCGCACCAAGATATAGATGGCAGAGAAGCCGATGGGGACGAACATGTCCTGTGACTCTCAAAGAAGGTAACATTTTTCCAGGATTACCAGATTTTTCTGTGAGGTAAGTAAGATTTTCAAAACTTAATTCGAAAACCTGCCCACACCTCTTTTCAGTTGTTTATGATTATGGCATATTTTAAGTTTTCTAGGTAAAATATACTGTCTTTCAACAGAAGAAGCATTAAAAACATTTTTATTGAACCCACGTCCCTATCTTCTTCCACCTATGCCGGCACCACCATTTAAAGTGTTCATATTTGGGCCTCAATCTTCAGGGAAAACAACACTTTGCAATTTGCTTGCAGAAAATTACAAAGGAAAGGTAACTACTTACCCAGCTAGCTAGCTACCTGTCTATACTTGATTATAATTTGTAGGACTTTGGGATTCACAGGATTTCTCCGTTTTCTTAATTTTGCACTGTCAGTTGGGTAATTGTCCCACAGGGCTCGGAGTAGGGAAGGCCTCCTTCTGGCTGCTTGTTGTGGCTGCTGAAACCACAACGTCTCCCTGCTTCCCAACAGCCCCCAGACTTCACTGGTACGTCATGCAGGCTGTGCCACCAATGACCTGCTTTGGTTTCACTCGTCTCCTATTTCCTGGGTCCCAGTTCTCCCAACTCTCTGTCCCTCTCCCCACACAGTCACTCCTGCCATCATTCTTAGTATCTGCAAAGATCCCCCTCTTTGGTGACACAAACCCTGGCTTGTCAATTCCTTGGCCTCTCTCCTCATGGATCTTGTTCTCCACCCTGAGTAAAGGGAAGAGAAATTATTTTTAGTTTAGACCAGAATGATAGCAGTAGAGGTGGTGAGAAGCAGGCAGATTGGGGATATGATTGGAAGACAGATCCCAAGTATTTCATGAGGGATTGGAATGGAGAGTATTTCTGTGAAGGCCAGAGTGCTGGAGCAGAGAGCAAAAAGGGGAAGGCCTAAGATGACGGGGCAGAAGGTCTAATCAGAGCGATGCAGCCCCGGGAAGGGCTGTGAACTGATTCCAAGTGCTATTCCTTTGAATGCAGGGATAACATTTTCTATTTGCTCTTAACTTTTTATTGTAAAATATTACAAACAGAAAAGTAAAGCTCAGTAAATTATCACAAAACAAACCCCCATATAACCACCACCCAGGTCAAATAAGGGCCACCACCCTGGAAGCCCCGTCATGTCTATTCCCAATATCAGTTCTCTTACTCCTTCCGCAAGGGTAACTGCTGCCCTGAACTTTTTATGGCATTCACTCCTGTTCTTTTCTCTTGTGGTTTTACCATGTGAGTGCACATCTAAATGTCATAGTTAGTTTTGCATATTTTCTTAACTTTCTAGACTTAAACAATGTATGTTCCTTGTGCCTGGCTTTTTTCACTTCACATTATGATTGTGATATTTATGCATGTTATTTCTACGTGTTACTGCATATAGCTACAGTTCATGCATTTTTTTTAGTATATTCTCTTGATTGAATTATACTATAATTTATTTATCCATTTGAGTATTAATAAAACTTGGGTTGATTCCAGTTTGGGTATCACAAATAATATTGCTATAAACATTCTCGTACATGTTTCATGGGGCACACATGATATCTTTATATATTCTGGAGGTATATCTAGCAGTAAAATTCCTGGGACATAGATTATGCATACATTCAACTTGTGTAAATAATGCCAAACTGTTTTCCAAACTAATTCTATCAGTTTACAACTCTATCAGCAGTGTGTGAGAGTTCTGTTATTCCACATTCCTGCCAACTTTCATTATGGTCAGTCTTTTTAATTTAAGCCATTCTAGTCGATGTATCTCAGTGGTTTTAATTTGCATTTACCTGAAAATAATGAGGTTAAACATTTTTTTCTTTTGTTTATTGGTCATTCAGATATTCTCTTTTTAAAGTATTTGTTCAAGTCTGTTACCCTTTTGAAATTTTTTTTGCATGTTATTGGTAGGAATTCCTTATATTGTCTATATAGAAGTTCTTTTTTGATAATAAGCATTATGAATATTTTCTACCACTCTGTGGTTTACCATTTCATATTATATTACAGTATGTGTCAGACAAAGTAATTATAATTTTAAAATATAAAGGGCGCTTACGAATCAATATGCAGATGAAGCCCCAATGGAAAAAAAATAGCGAATACGCAATTCACAAAATAATAGATAGAGTAGAATAGCCACTAATCATGAGAAAAGGATTATCACCTCCCTGATAACCAGAGAAGTGCCAAAAAACCAGAGAGATACCATGTTGGAGTTGAAAGAACACTATTAACACCCAATATTGATCTCCCCATCTTAGGATGGGGAGAAGTACATTTTCATATACTGCTGGTGAGACTATAACCATTAGGGATGATAATTAGAAATATGTAAGAGCCTAAAGTCCATACGTATCCTTTGAACTGTCAATTCTATTTTACAAATTTTTAAGAAACTATAAAAGATATATACATAACTGTGTTCATCATAGCCTAGTTTATAATAGCAAAAACATGTATAAGTAAGTATATATTATCAGCATTTGCGTTAAAAAGGTGTAATATGTTCATCCTGATACAATACTGTGCATCCACTAAAAAATGATGGTGTAGATGTATATTTTTTGGCATGAAATAAAGTAATACAGACATATTGAAGGAAAAGCAAAATGGAATCTAGAAGTATGGAAATATTATTTGGTTTATTGGTCATTCAGATATTCTCTTTTTAAAGTATTTGTTCAAGTCTGTTACCCATTTGAAATTTTTTTTGCATGTTATTGGTAGGAATTCCTTATATTGTCTATATAGAAGTTCTTTTTTGATAATAAGCATTATGAAGACTTTCTACCACTCTGTGGTTTACCATTTCATAAAAGGCATATAGAAATCTACTTCTAAGATCTTAATATCCAGTATGAAGTTTATTATCTACCTTACACTGGACTTATATTCAGAATATATATAGAATTTTTAAATTTTTTTTATGTTATATTAATCACCATACATTACATCATTAGTTTTTGATGTAGGGTTCCATGATTCATTGTTTGCATATAACACCCAGTGCTCTATTCAGTATGTGCCCTCTTTAATACCCATCACCAGCCTAACACATCCCCCCACCCCCTCCCCTCTAGAACCCTCAGTTTGTTTCTCAGAGTCCATAGTTTCTCATGGTTCTTCTCCCCCTCCAATGTCCCCCCCTTCATTTTCCCCTTCCTGCTATCTTCTTCTTTTTTATTTTTTTTTAACATATAATGTATTACTTGTTTCAGAGGTACAGGTCTGTGATTCAACAGTCTTACACAATTCACAGCACTCACCATAGCACATACCCTCCCCCATATCTATCACCCAGCCACCCCATCCCTCGCACCCCCCCACCACTCCAGCAACCCTCAGTTTGTTTCCTGAGATTAAGAATTCCTCATATCAGTGAGGTCATATGATAAGTGTCTTTCTCTGATTGACTTATTTCACTCAGCATAATACCCTCCAGTTCCATCCACGTCATTGCAAATGGCAAGATTTCATTCCTTTTGATGGCTGCATAATATTCCATTGTGTGTGTGTGTGTGTGTGTGTGTGTGTGTGTGTGTGTGTGTGTGTGTGTGTGTATACACCACATCTTCTTTATCCATTCATCTGTTGATGGACATCTTGGCTCTTTCCATAGTTTGACTATTGTGGACATTGCTGCTATAAACATTGGGGTGCACGTACCCCTTCGGATCACTACATTTGTATCTTTGGGGTAAATACCCAGTAGTGCAATTGCTGGGTCGTGGGGTAGCTCTATTTTCAACTGTTTGAGGAACCTCCATACTGTTTTCCAGAGTGGCTACACCAGCTTGCATTCCCACCAACAGTGTAGGAGGGTTCCCCTTTCTCCACAACCTCACCAACATCTGTCGTTTCCTGACTTGTTAATTTTAGCCATTCTGACTGGTGTGAGGTGGTATCTCATTGAGGTTTTGATTTGGATTTCCCTGGTGCCGAGCGATGTTGAGCACTTTTTCATGTGTCTGTTGGCCATTTGGATGTCTTCTTTGCAAAAATGTCTGTTCATGTCTTCTGCCCATTTCTTGACTGGATTATTTGTTCCTTGGGTGCTGAGTTTGATAAGCTCTTTATAGATTTTGGATACTAGCCCTTTATCTGATATGTCATTTGCAAGTATCTTCTCCCATTCTGTCGGTTGTCTTTTGGTTTTGTGGACTGTTTCTTTTGCTGTGCAAAAGCTTTTTATCTTGATGAAATCCCAATAGTTCATTTTTGCCCTGGCTTCCCTTGCCTTTGGCGATGTTTCTAGGAAGAAGTTGCTGCAGCCGAGGTCGAAGAGGTTGCTGTCTCAAGGATCTTGATGGATTCCTGTCTCACATTTAGGTCTTTCATCCATTTTGAGTCTATTTTTGTGTGTGGTGTAAGGAAATGGTCCAGTTTCATTCTTCTGCATGTGGCTGTCCAATTTTCCCAACACCATTTGTTGAAAAGACTGTCTTTTTTTCCATTGGACACTCTTTCCTGCTTTGTCGAAGATGAGTTGACCATAGAGTTGAGGGTCCATTTCTGGGCTCTCTATTCTGTTCCATTGATCTGTGTGTCTGTTTTTGTGCCAGTACCATACTGTCTTGATGATGACAGCTTTGTAATAGAGCTTGAAGTGCGGAATTGTGATGCTACCAGGTTTGCTTTTCTTTTTCAACATTCCTCTGGCTATTCGGGGTCTTTTCTGGTTCCATACAAATTTTAGGATTATTTGTTCCATTTCTTTGAAAAAAGTGGATGGTATTTTGATAGGGATTGCACTGAATGTGTAGATTGCTCTAGGTAGCATAGACATTTTCACAACATTTCTTCTTCCAATCCATGAGCATGTAACGTTTTCCATTTCTTTGTGTCTTCCTCAATTTATTTCATGAGTATTCTATAGTTTTCTGAGTATAGATCCTTTGCCTCTTTGGTTAGATTTATTCCTAGGTATCTTATGGTTTTGGGTGCAATTGTAAATGGGATCGACTCCTTAATTTCTCTTTCTTCTGTCTTGTTGTTGGTGTATAGAAATGCCACTGATTTCTGTGCATTGATTTTATATCCTGCCACTTTACTGAATTCCTGTATGAGTTCTAGCAGTTTTGGGGTGGAGTCCTTTAGGTTTTCCACATAAAGTATCATATCATCTGCGAAGAGTGAGAATTTGACTTCTTCTTTGCTGATTCGGATGCCTTTTATTTCTTTTTGTTGTCTAATTGCTGTGGCTAGGACTTCTAATACTATGTTGAATAGCAGTGGTGATAGTGGACATCCCTGCTGTGTTCCTGACCTTAGGGGGAAAGATCTCAGTTTTTCCCCATTGAGAATGATATTCACTGTGGGTTTTTCATAGATGGCTTTTATGATATTGAGGTATGTACCTTCTATCCCTATACTCTGAGGAGTTTTGATCAAGAAAGGATGCTGTACTTTGTCAAATGCTTTTCCTGCATCTATTGAGAGGATCATATGGTTCTTGTTCTTTCTTTTATTAATGTATTGTATCACATTGATTGATTTGTGGATATTGAACCAATCTTGCAGCCCAGGGATAAATCGCACTTGGTCGTGGTGAATAATCCTTTTAATGTACTGTTGGATCCTACTGGCTAGTATTTTGGTGAGAATTTTTGCATCCATGTTCATCAAGGATATTGGTCTGTAATTCTCCTTTTTGATAGGGTCTTTGTCTGGTTTGGGGATCAAGGTAATGGTGGCCTCATAAAACAAGTTTGGAATTTTCTTCCATTTCTATTTTTTGGAACAGTTTCAGAAGAATAGGTATTAATTCTTCTTTAAATGTTTGGTAGATTTCCCCTGGGAAGCCATCTGGCCCTGGGCTTTTTTTGGCAGACTTTTGATTACTGTTTCAATTTCCTTAGTGGTTATAGGTCTGTTCAGGTTTTCTATTTTTTCCTGGTTCAGTTTTGGTAGTTGATACAGCTCTAGGAATGCATCCATTTCTTCCAGGTTATCTAATTTGCTGGCATATAGTTGCTCATAATATGTTCTTATAATTGTTTGTATTTCTTTGGTGTTGGTTGTAATCTCTTCTCTTTCATTCATGTTTTTATTTGAGTCATTCCTTTTTTCTTTTTGATAAGTCTGGCCAGGGGTTTATCAATCTTGTTAATTCTTTCAAAGAACCAGCTCCTAGTTTCGTTGATCTGTTCTACTGTTCTTTTGGTTTCTATTTCATTGATTTCTGCTCTGATCTTTATTATTTCTCTTCTCCTGCTGGGTTTAGGCTTTATTTGCTGTTCTTTCTCCAGCTCCTTTAGGTGTAGGGTTAGGTTGTATATTTGAGACCTTTCTTGTTTCTTGAGAAAGGCTTGTATTGCTATATACTTTCCTCTCAGGACTGCCTTTGCTGCATCCCAAAGATTTTGAACAGTTGTGTTTTCATTTTCATTTGTTTCCATGAATTTTTTTAATTCTTCTTTAATTTCCTGGTTGACCCATTCATTCTTTAGTAGGATGCTCTTTAGCCTCCATGTAATTAAGTTCTTTCCAACTTTCCTCTTGTGATTGAGTTCTAGTTTCAAAGCATTGTGGTCTGAAAATATGCAGGGAATAATCCCAATCTTTTGGTATTGGTTGAGACCTGATTTGTGTCCTAGGATGTGATCTATTCTGGAGAATGTTCCATGGGCACTAGAGAAGAATGTGTATTCCGTTGCTTTGGGATGGAATGCTCTGAATATATCTGTGAAGTCCATTTGGTCCAGTGTGTCATTTAAAGTCTTTATTTCCTTGTTGATCTTTTGCTTAGATGATCTGTCCATTTCAGTGAGGGGGGTATTAAAGTCCCCCACTATTATTGTATTGTTGTCGATGGGTTTCTTTGTTTTTGTTATTAATTGGCTTATATAATTGGCTGCTCCCATGGTAGGGGCATAGATATTTACAATTGTTAGATCTTCTTGTTGGATAGCCCTTTAAGTAGGATATAGTGTCCTTCCTCATCTCTTATTACAGTCTTTGCTTTAAAATCTAATTTGTCTGATATAAGGATTGCCACCCCAGCTTTCTTTTGGTGTCCATAAGCATGGTAAATGGTTTTCCACCCCCTCACTTTCACTCTGGAGGTGTCTTTGGGTCTAAAATGAGTCTCTTGCAGGCAGCATATCGATAGGTCTTGTTTTTTTTTTTTTTATCCAATCTGATAACCTGTGTCTTTTGATTGGGGCATTTAGCCCATTTACATTCAGGGTAACTATTAAGAGATAGGAATTTAGTGCCATTGTATTGCCTGTAAGGTGACTGTTACTGTATATTGTCTGTGTTCCTTTCTGGTCCATGTTACTTTTAGGCTCTCTCTTTGCTTAGAGGACCCCTTTCAATATTTCTTGTAGGGCTGGTTTCCTGTTTGCAAATTCCTTTAGTTTTTGTTTATCCTGGAAGATTTTTATCTCTCCTTCTATTTTCAATAACAGCCTAGCTGGATATAGCATTCTTGGCTGCATATTTTTCTCATTTAGTGCTCTGGATATATCATGCCAGTCCTTTCTGGCCTGCCAGGTCTCTGTGGATAGGTCTGTTGACAATCTAATGTTTCTACCATTGTAGGTTACATATCTCTTCTCCCAAGCTGCTTTCAAGATTTTCTCTTTGTCACTGAGACTCGTAAGTTTTACTATTAGATGTCTGGGTGTTGACCTATTTTTATTGATTTTGAGGGGGGTTCTCTGTCCCTCCTGGATTTTGATGCTTGTTTCCTTCCCCAAATTAGGGAAGTTCTCTGCTATAATTTGCTCCAATATACCTTCTGCCCCTCTTTCTTCTTCTTCTGGGATCCCAATTATTCTAATATTGTTTCGTCTTATGGTATCACTTATCTCTCGAATTCTGCCCTCGTGATCCAGTAGTTGTTTATCTCTCTTTTTCTCAGCTTCTTTATTTTCCATCATTTGGTCATCTCTATCACTACTTCTCTCTTCTGCCTCCTTTATCCTAGCAGTTAGAGCCTCCATTTTTTATTGCACCTCATTAATAGCCTTTAATTTCGACTTGGTTAGATTTTAGTTCTTTTATTTCTCCAGAAAGCGTTTCTCTAATATCTTCCATGCTTTCTTCAAGCCCAGCTAGTATCTTTAAAATCGTCATTCTGATCTCTAGTTCCAACATCTTACTAATGTCTGTACCAATTAGGTCCCTGGCAGTCAGTACTGCCTCTTGTTCTTTTTTTGAGGTGATTTTTTTCTGTCTTGTCATTTTGTCCAGAGGACAATAGATGAATGAGAGAACACAATGCAACAGGGTAACAACGACCCCAGAAAAATATACACTAAACAAATCAGAAGAGACCTGAAACTGGGGGAAAAGAAAGGGAAAGAAAGAAAAATGAGAAAAAAAAGGAAAAAGAAAAAGATTAAAAAAAAAAAAAACAGAATATGATCAAATATGATTAGGCTGATGCATAGATGAGTGCCACACTCTAGATTTTGGGCATATTTTGGTCTGTTAGAAGAAAGTGCCTCCCAAAATTTTAAAGAAAGAAAAACTTATATATGTACAAAAATAAGGGTAAATACAATGAAGGGATGGAATATGATTGTAAAGATGAAAATTATAAAAGATTTTATAAAAGAAATTGGTAAGACAAGAAGTTGGTTGAAAAAAGAAAGAAGAGGATTTAAAAAAAAAAAGGAAAGAATGTGATCAGGCAGGAGACTAGAACAAAGCCATACATTAGAAATTTAGGGTATATTTTGGTCTGCTAAAAGAAACTGTATCCCAAAATTTTAAAGAGAGAACAACTTTTATACACACACACACACACACACACACACACACACACACACACCAAAAATAAGGTTAACTACTATGAAGGGATAGAATATGACTCTAAAAATGAAAAATAAAAAAGATTTTTAAAAAAGGGATTGATAAGATGTTGGTTGAAAAAGGGAAAAAGAAAAATTCAAAAAAAAGAAAAGAAAAAGAAAGTTAAAAAAGAAAAAATTAACTTTGAAAGACTAAAGAATCATGGGATAAAAGCCATGAATTCTATGTGCAGTGTATTCCCCTAGCAGTTCTGCCGTTCTCATTGATCATTAAACTTGGTCTTGGCTGGCTGTTCTTGCTGATCTTCTGGGGGAGGGGCCTGTTGCCGTGGTTCCCAAATGTCTTTGCTGGAGGCAGAATTGCCCCGCCCTTGCCGGGTCTGGGCTAAGTAATCTGCTGGGGTTGGCTCTCAGGACCTTTTGTTCCCTGCAGTCTTTTCGTACAGCTTTGCAGGACGAGAGTGAAAATGGTGGCCTCCCAATCTCCGCCCCGGAGGAGCTGAGAGCTCAGGGCCCCACTCCTCAGTGTGCCCCCAGAGAAAAGCAGTCAATCACTCCCGTCTCCCCAGCCTCCGGCTGCACTCCTTTCTCACCTGGCCTGTGACCTAGCATTTCTATCTCTGGCACCTGACCCCATGTGGAGTCTCCAAGCCCAGCAGATCCCTGCGGTGCGCTCCCGCACCATTCCTCCCAGGGGAGGAAAGGGAGTCTCCCCGGATCTGCCGCTTGTTGGGTCCCTGCTGGAGGAGCAGTGGCCCGACTGGGCCGCGGATCACAGTTTATGGCAACCCCGAGCCGAGAGCCCGCTCCTCGGCTCTGTCTCTGCAGCCGGCTTCCCCACTCCGAAATCTGGAAGCTCTGCTGCACTCAGGCACCCCCGGTCTTTCTGTGACCCCGAGGGCCCTGAGACCACAGTGTCCCAGCAAGGGTTCCAGCCCCGCTTAGCCACTGGAGCAACGTCCGTCAGCGGAGCCAACTTCTAAAAGTTCCGATTTTGTGCTCCGTGGCTCTATCACTTGCCGTAGCAGCTGACGGAGGGCCCCTCCCCCGCTGTCTATCCTCCTGAATATCGCCTCGGATTCACTTCTCCACACGTCCTACCTTCCAGAAAGTGGTCGCTTTTCTGTTCAGAGAGTTGCTGCTATTCTTTTCTTCGATCTCCTGTTGAGTTCATAGGTGTTCAGAATGGTTTGATCCCTATCCAGCTGAATTCCTGGGACCAGACGAAATTTAGGTCTCCTACTCCTCCACCATCTTGCTCCTATATGTAGAATTCTAATCCAGTTTTTTTAAATGGACAAAAGTTGAACATATGATTAAAACAGAAGGTAAGTGAATGACCAATAGCACATAAAAGAAGCTCAAACTTATTTGTGATTAGGGGACTGTAAATTTAAACTACAATGAAATACTTCTTCACACCCACTAGAATGGCTAAAATTTAAAAGATTCACAAAACCAAGTGTTGGTGAAGATGTGGAGTTAACTGCAATTTCCATAATTGCTGGTAGTAATGTAAAATAGTTTAATGGCTTATTATAAAATCAAATACACACTTACCATATGACCCATTAATTACACTTCTAGGTATTTGTCCAAGAGAAATAAAAACATATGTCCACAAAAAGACTTACTCAGAAATGTGCATTACTAGTCTATTTATAACAGCTCCAAATTGGAAAAGCCCAAATGCCCAACAAAGATGAATGGATTAAAAACAACAACAACTGTGGCATAGTCACACAGTGATACTACTCAATAATAAAAAGGAACAGATTACTGATACATACAATTACACTGGTGAATCTCAAAAACATTGTGCTAAGGGCGGGAAAGCTTGGAAAAGATTACATACTGTATGATTCCATTTATATGAAATTCTAGAAAAGGCAAAACTAATTTAGAGTGGACAAAAACAAAGTGGTAGCCAGGGGCCAGGAACTGACTATAAGGAAGCATGAGAGAACTTTTTGGGGTAATATAAATGTTCTATATCTTGATTATAGTTGTTATTATGTGTATGTATTTGTCAAAACTCATCAAACTGTATACGTAAAATGGATGCCTTTTTTTGTAAGTTATACATGCAAAATTGATTTTTTAAAAAATTTGTGTCACTTGAATATATATTACATGATACATATCTAAGTATATCATACTACATGAAAAGTATGACTGAATTTCTATGAAAGCATGTACTCAATAATCATTGAATTCTGAAAATAACATATCTCATGTGGCATTAAGATGTTTGAGGTAGATAAGTATAGATGTAGTTGAACAATGTGTTTAATATTCACAGTGATTTGTGCTTCCGTTGGTTTTCTCAAATATTCTTTGCAGGTAATTGACTATGCCAAGCTTGTTCAACCACGTTTTGATAAAGCCCTTGAAATGTTAGTGAGAGATACGATAGCGGAGGCCACTGAAGCAGCAATTAAAGCTGTGAGAGCGCAGCTCTTCATAAAACTACAAGCTAAAAGACAAGGTGAACCATCTCTGTCACATGTGTGTTCTAAGCAGAGGTCAACAATTCAACTTGGCTGCCCGAGGGCTGGGACTTGCTTTGCTCGCCCTGGTATCCCTGGCACCTTGTACAGTGCAGCCTCTTAATAATTGATTGAAGACATGAATATACATAAACCTGACTCACATAGAGAAAAGATTTCAGTCCTAGACCTCTAAGAAAAGGAATCAGAAAGAGCTTCCAAATTTGGATTTACTTTTGTGGATTTGCTTGCTGGGCAGAGACTGAATAGAATTTATACCTTTATTGACTCCACCTGATTCTTGCGGAGTTTACATTGTTGCTGCTGCTGCTGCGGCTGTTTTACTATGTAAACGTGGGTTGGCCCCAATTGTAATTAGTTTTTTCTATTTGGAGAATATTAATTTCAAGTTCAAAACAGTCATAAGGCAATGAAACTGGAAGAAGCCTTAATGATCAATTAACACAATTCTTTAACTTTACAGATAAGGAAAACTTTTTATATAAATTGGGAAGCTTCTATCATTTTCTGTGCTTGAAACTGTTTAAATAGCAAAGAAATTATCTCTTCCTACATGGGAATGTTGAGTTTTTGCTAGGAAAGAACAGGTTATTTGCCTAATAAATCTGTCTCTTCTTTCTCAGCAGCCTATAAACAAGTGAAAGAGTCTAACACGGTGCCCAAGGGATTACAAAAACAGCAAAAAGACCAGCATTAAAATTACATGCCATCCTTGGGGTGCCTGGGTGGCTCAGTTGGTTAAGTGTCTGCCTTTGACCAAGTCATGATCCTGAGCTCCTGGGATTGAGCCCTGCCTCCCAGCTCCCTGCTCAGGGGGCAGTTTGCCTCTCCCACTCCCTCTGCTCCTCCCCCCACTCCTACACACTCTTGCTCTCTCTCAAATAAATAAAATCTTTTTTAAAAAAATTAGGAATAGCATGGAGGACCACAGGGGAAAGGAGGGAAAACTAAATGGGAAGAAACCAGAGAGGGAGACAAACCATGAGAGACTCTGGACTCTGGGAAACAAACTGAAGGTTACAGAAGGGAGGGGGTGGAGGGATGGCGTACCCAGGTGATGGGTATTAAGGACAGCACGTGTTGTGATAACCACTGGGTATTATACATAACTAATGAATCATATGTAACTAATGAATCATTGAATACTACATCAAAAATTAATGATGTACTATATGTTGGCTAATTGAACATAATAAAATAAAAAATTACATGCCATCCAAACGATCATCCAGATGATCCAGATGAATTTGTTTTTAGTATATTATCTTCAAAATGAAATCCAAAAGTTTATTAAATACTCATGGACAATTCACAAACTAAAGCTTGAGAAATATTGGCAAAGACTATTAAGATGGCTTTTTATTCAACTTACTTAAGGCTGGACAAAATGAACTCATTAATTCATTCAACCTTGTACTCTGTGTTAGACATGATTCTAGGTACTGGGCTACAGAGGTGAGCAAGACACATGGAACTCCTGTCTTTGTGGTTGTTACATTTTAATGGAGGATGGGGGTCAGGGAACAAGTGAACAGATAGAAAAAATGTAACACTATACTGGGTCAGGCAGTGACTGGAGCAGGGGTGCTGGAGTGTTAGGATGAGCAGGGAAAACCTCTCTGAAAAGAGGACATTTAACTGAAACCTGGATCAAGAAGAAACTAGCTAGGCTCCAGGAGGAAGAACAGTGATTAATGATGTTTCTTGGACTCTGTAGTGATTCCTTTCACATCAAATTATGGCATGAAATCATAGATTTTAGATCTTTCCACATATTGCTTTCTCCCACCAGAATATAGAAATAGATGCCATCTCTCATACACCGCAAACTTAAAAGTCTCTTTTTCTTTTTCAAATTCCATACTTTAGAATTCGGATTTAGAATAAATCTGACAGTAGAGTTTTTAAAACTTTTCTAGTTGGAATTTTCATGCTGGTTCCACTAATTTGCTAGTTTTGCTAATTTCACTCCCAGTATACTTTTAAGAAAAATTTGTCAGTGGAGATTATTGAGGTTTTTTAACATAGAAAATTCTATAATACAGAGGAAGGCAGCTAACATGCATTAGGCTTCCTGTGTGCCAAGCATTTTCTCAGGCTTGAGTCTATTATCTCATTTAATCCTTAGAACAATGCTTTTGGCTTGATCATCCTCATTTTGCCCAGTAGAAATTGAAACAGAGAGATCAAATGATTTGCCAAAGCCACACTGCCTGAGTCAGAACTCACACTCGTCTGTCTTTAAAGCAGAAGATTTAATCACTCTTCCTGTCTGCTTACCCCCAACTATATTTTGCTAACACAGCCCATTACTGTCTTTTAGCACAGTCAACTTCAAGAATACTTGAAAGAGAATTTGAAAGGAAAGAATATGACAAGTTCCCATCTGATGCATATAAGAGTTTAGAAGAGTCACGATCTTCATTCGATGAAGATGGTAAAAAAATATATTCTGATGTTCTTGGCCAAATCTTTCCTAATCTAAACAGATTAGCTGATAAAGCATATTATTCTTTCATGCAGTGTTCACTCATGAATCTCAAAAAGATCGTTTTTTAGAAGACAATGAAGACAAAAAGATTTCAGAAAATGTCTTCGATGATCAGTCCTCTAAAACTGGTAAAGATGGTAACAAAATGGCTCAGTGCACCTCGTGGCTCAGTCGGTTAAGTGTCTGCCTTTGGCTCAGGTCATGATCCCAGGGTCTTGGGCTCGAGCCCCGCATCAGGCTCCCTGCTCAGCAGGAAGCCTGCTTCTCCCTCTCCCACTCCCCCTGCTTGTGTTCCCTCTCTCGCTGTCTCTCTCTCTCTCTGTCAGATAAGTAAATAAATTCTTAAAAAACAAAACAAAAAAAAAACAAAATGAATGGCTCATGCCATGCTTATGGATCTTATTTCCATTTATTTCATACTTTATCATGTTTAACATTGAAACTTAAAATTATCCCAAAAATTGGACACTTAGGTTGAAAAATAGTTAGCTTTTCTCTTACAGATTTAAACTGAACAGCTATAGAACAGAGATTTATTAGAATGAAGAAAAAAACTAATAAGATAATAAATTCTTAAAATCTGTCTAATGTACTGGAATCAGAACATCACAAACCTAGAGTTTGAGCTGTGAAATGTTACTATTTAGTGCTATGTACCCTTATAAAATTTTTCCATTCACATATTAACATAATTGAGAGCATACGATGTAAACTATTTTTACCTTTTTTGATTCATAATACATTTAATTATATTACTTCATTAGGAAATATTTTAATCCTCATTTTAAATTACTGCACTATTTCCCTGTTCATAGGTAATAGTTTTAAGTAGTTCTTTATGTTGTAAACTTATTTTTCAGATTTGTTTTTGCTACTACAAATAATGCTTTAATGAATTTTTTCATTGCATGTTGACATAGGTATAATCACTAGTTTAATGAGTATGAAGTTATAGACAGAGTCAAATTGCTTTGCATAAAAGTTATTCCAAATTATGTTCCCCTCAGTAATATACAAAATATGTGTTATTGTTTACTTGGTATATTCTCTATAATTTTAATTTTTATTTGATGATTTCTGAAATTTAATATTTTAATATTTGTTAATAACCATTTATATTTCTTCTTTTCTGAGGTGACCATTTTTGTCTTTTGCTCATTTTTCTAAATTGTCCTATCAGTTATATGTTTCTGTAAAAACTTTCTGTATTAGTCACTTATTTTTCATATTTTTTTCTACATTGGGTCATTTGTCTTTTAAATCACTTTGATGTTTTTGAAGTAGAGGGGCTGCCAGTCTTCTGTCTAATTAGAGGAGTAGTTGAATACTTATATCCTGATGCAGCCTATGAGCCAACGTAACTGTGTAGAGTCATTCAGCATGCAGTGAGGGCAAGCATGAAGTATAACACTTGAAAAACCAGCGTGTGCCACCTTCTCTTCCATCCCTGCCAACTTGCCTACCTCTTTTCCTCTTGCTGTTTCACGTGGTCCCATGCTTGTAATTGGAAGTATTCCTCTTGTTTTCTGATTCATTACCTTGATGCTCATGATTTAGCTTGACCCTGGAATCCTTTGGTCCCTACCTCTTCTACCTGGCTTCCTGGGTTTTGACTCCTGCTGGACATGACTTCTTACCTCATTCACTTTCATTTTGATGCACTGGCTCTAAGCCACTGCTCTGATGTTTTATGTTTCCTGACTTAACATTTCCTCCTCAATCTATTTCCCCCTTCTTGGAGCATGTACTGCAGTAACACAAAGATAGTACTTTTTGGACCAAGCATTAATAATCATGTTCTATTGCAAGTAGCATTGTCCACTAAAATTATTAACGGCATTAGGTTATTTTACTTTAGATGCATTAGAAGACTCAATAGAAGAGGTAACTGCAGAGCATCCAGAGGTTCTTTCTATGATAGAGGAGACTGTGAAAATGACAAAGGATATGAACTTTGAGCAGCCATATGAAAAACATGCTGAAATCTTAGGGGAAATCATCAAAGAGGTAAGAAGTCCAGATCCAAATGCTTATGTTCTTTGGTAGTTTTTAATGTATCAACAATTATGCAATATAATTTCATAGCTTTGAAATTAATCCTTCTTTAACTTTTATTTTCTTTGAGTTCAGTTCATTAAAATATGTTGCCTATGAAGCCAGTACCAAAGTTAGATATTTCTTCTAATTAGTTGTAAACTGAGACAAATTTCACTCCATAGCTAACTTATTTCATCCAACCACCTTAAACATGCATTCCTAGGGGAAATGGATGAACACACAAGTACTTGTCCAACCTAAGGGGAAATTAAAGCCTCAGATGCTGTGTCCTACCACTGACAAATCAGAAGGTTTATCTTTGGCTTATAAAGAACAAGATATCCACATGGGTCTATTTTGTACAGAGATCTTGAGTAAGCATTCACGGCAAAGACAACAAATCTGTTTTTGGGCTTTCAATGAACTTCTTTGGATTTTCTCTGTAATTTGAGAATTATGTAATTTAAAATTATATGAGAAGAAAATAATATTCTATGAGAGTATAGAACCACTCTATAACACATTGGGCGGGCTCCTTGAGCCCCAGGCTGTACCCAAGGTAAGTTGCTGTCCCCCTCTGAGCTTCCCATAGAGATCTTTCAACTTCTTCTGCATCTCTTCAGGTTGTTCTGTCATCAGTTGGTTCCTTCAGAAGCATTCTGAGAACCTACTCTTTGCCCCCTTAATGTGCTAAATTCTAGGGATATGAAGATGAATTAAACATAGCTTTTTAAGGAGCCATCAGTCAGGTGCAGAAGGCTGATGTATAATCCAATATTTGAGTTATCATGTACTATGTGGTAAGTAGATATATACAAGGTGTAGGACTCACCTACTGTCAGGACTGTCATCTCTGCATGTAAAGTGAGACAAAGTATCCCAGAGGAGAGATAGGCAAGTGAGGGACGTCTTTAGCACTGTGGAAGTCCCATCCTTGCCCTTCACTGAGGATTTCCTCCATTTCTTCAGAGTTTATTCTGGAGGATACAAATCTACAAGGAGTACTAAAACACCTCTGATATAGGAATGTATATGGTATCATTAGATGATAAACTGCCACTCTGAGATGGTGGAGGAGTCTAAATCACATGAGGTTGTAACATCAAATCTCATATCAGATTGTCTTTCTCAAGAGAACAGAGACCTGTGCAGGAGACTTTGACTTGTCATCAGTTTTGATGGTCTCTGTGAGTAGTAAGACTATTCTTAAAAAGTAGCTAGACTGGTGGAGGGATGGGGTGGCTGGGTGATAGATACTGGGGAGGGTATGTGCTATGGTGAGTGCTAAGTGTAAGACTGTTGAATCACAGACCTGTACCTCTGAAACAAATAATACATTATATGTTTAAAAAAATAAAAAAGAAGAAGATAGCAGGAAGGGAAAAATGAAGGGGGGGAAATCAGAGGGTGAGACAAACCATGAGAGACTATGGACTCTGAGAAACAAACTGAGGGTCCTAGAGGGGAGGGGGTTGGGGGGATGGGTTAGCCTGGTGATGGGTATTAAAGAGGGCACGTACTGAATGGAGCACTGGGTGTTATACGCAAACAATGAATCATGGAACACTACATCAAAAATTAATGATGTAATGTATGGTGATTAACATAACATCATAAAAAAAAAGTAGCTAGACTGAACCTAAAACTGCTCTAAAAAAAGAAAATAGTCCTTAAAAAAAGGTAGTGAGATAAAGTGATATGCTCCTTTATGTCATTTGCTCATTTTTAATAGTGTATCTTTGTTTTCATTTGCAGTTCTTTATGTGTTCTGCATACGAGTCCTTTGTTAGATGTATTGCAACTATCTTTACAGATATCTTCTATTCTGAATAATAGAAGTTAATTTGAATGAAGTCCAATTGATTAACTTTTTCTTTCATAGTTAGTGCTTCTTATGGCCTGTTTCAGAAATCTTTGGCTGTCCAAGGTCAGGAAGATATATATTCTCCTAGGTTTTCTTCTGTAAATTTTGCTTAGCCTTTCACATTTAGAGCTAAAATCGGTTTTGAATTAATTTTGTGTATACAAAAAATATGTCCAAATGGCCAATAAGCATATGAAAATGTACTCAACATCATTAATTATCAGAAAACTACAAATTAAAACCACATGAGGAAGGGGATGAGGTACAAACTTACAGTTATGAAATAAGTCAAGGGGATAAAAAATACAGCATAGAGAATGTAGTCAGTAATATTATAGTGACTTTGTATGGTGACAGAACAGATGGTAACTACATTTATCATGGTGAGCATTTTGTAATGTATTTAATTGTAGAAGCACTATGTTGTACACCTGAAACTAATATAATATTGTATATCAATGATACTTTGATAACAAATAATTATAATACATACATACATATATACTCTTACAGTTGTGTTCCAGCACCATTTATTGAAAAGACCAACCTTTCCCCACTATCATTTAGTGGCTATATCTGTGCGGTCTATTTCTGTATACTCCATTCTGTTCCATGGACTTATTTGTCTATCTGCACTCCACTACCACACATATTAACTACTGTAGCTTTTTAATAAATCTTGAAATCTGGAAGGCGGAATACTTCAACAGCTTGTTTCTCCTGTCACTGCATCCTTCTTTGTGTCATAAGTTGTTTCGTTCTGCTTGCTTTTTCAAGAGTATCTTGGCTATTATAGGTCCTTTTTACTTCCACATAAATTTTAGAATCATCAACTTTCACACACATGCAAACACACACACACGCACACACACACACACACCTGCTGGAATTTTGATTGTGTTGTATTGTATCTATAAATAAATTTGATGGAAACTACCATCTTCACAATATTGGGTCTTCTAATCCATGAGCATAGAATAGCCTTACTTTATCTTGGTCTTTAATTTCTCCCAGTGTTGTTTTGTAGTTTTCAGTGGAGAGGTCTTCAATGTCTCTCATTAGATTTATTTTTAGGTATTTGATGTATTTTGATCCTATTTTAGATATTGTTGTGGTCCTATTTTGGTTTCCAATTGTTGTTTCTGTAATTGTTTTTTTATCCTGTTTTCCTATTGTGCCTCCCACTAAATTTCATTTTCTGATCTAAAGCTCATAGCCCATATGCAGAACAGCTATGAATGATGCACTTGGGTCCAATGTATGATCCTGTCCAGGAAAAGTGAATAGGTTTTATTTCATTTGCAAACTGGAGAGTTAGGCATGGCTCCCTGGAGTCATGGGTTAAGGAAGATTCTGAAACACATCTGTATCTCAGCTCCTTTTAGAATCTTTTAGAATTACAGTTTAACAATATTTTGCAGCCTTAAAAATACAGAAATAATGATAGGTGTCATTTCTACCAAAGAGAAAGAAGAGTCACTGCCTTGCAATGGAGAATGCACACATTTTTTTCCCACACTAAATCATTTGCACTTTTACCTGGTTTCCGCCTTAATGAGCAACAGAGCACACAATAGAAGCAGAGGCTGGGGGACACTGGGAACTTCTTCCTGCTCCTGTTTGCTTGTGTTAACTGAAACTGTTACCTAGACTTATGCCAGAGTTATTTGCCCCATACCTCATGGAGAAATGTCACGGGGACAACATCAAGGACACTGAGGTTTGTGTCTAACCTGCCACTGTACGTTTTCTAGCCCATGACCTATCCAGCCACGCATAATTACCACGGCCTATTTCTCTAGTCACTGCAGCCTTCCCCGTGTGATACATCATTTTTGCTCTGCTTCCCTCATCTCGTGGTTTTTTTCTCAAAAACATCTCCATTTCTGCCTTTGTATCTGTGTTCTTCACATGGTTATTATGTTTTCCTGTGCCCCCCCCATGTCTCTCTGTGTTAAGTACTTTCCCTAATTCTCCCAGTCTCTTCTCTCAATCACTCTTTCCCTAGGTATGTTTTTTCACAGTGATAAGTATTTGGATATACAAGTGATGAACACATGTATGTGTGTATATCTATAATCACATATATATGTATATACATATATATTCACAAGTAGTAAAATTAAAAGTAAACATGAAATAGCATAGAATAAGGGAATGCATAAATAGCATGTTTAAATGCAGGGGAAAATTTTTTATTAAGTTAAAAATCACAAAGGGATAGAAGGATGAATAGTGCATGCAAATGTTACACCATTTTTCTAAATATTGCTTTCTCCCACTCACCCCTCCCCTGAGGATGTCCAAAGAGAATGCCACTTTATTTTCAGCTGGTCAGACATCTAAGAGCCCACTTTCATGGCTCTGGTGCCAGCCAGGCCAGACACAAACCTTGCACAAATGCTTCCCTGGGGCCCCTTCCCTACCACTTGCCCCACAAGGCTCAGAGTCCTGCCACGCCTCCTGCTGGGCCATACACTCTGGCATTCTTTCAGATATGAAATCTTAAGGAAGATTCCCTCTTCTCTCCACAATGATCTCAACTGGGGAATCTCCCTTAATAGATTCCTACACCGAAGCTGTTTCCTGATATGTCTCAAACCTGTATCCTCAGGCACTCAAGTCCTCACCCCGGAAACTTTCCTCCCCTCAGCATTGAAATGTCCAGGCCTGAGTGCCTTGTGCCCTTGCCCCCTACCTGGTGTCAGTGACCTCTTTCCCTGAGGCAATGGATGGCATGCTTCACTTCTCCCTTCCGTCTGAGTCACTTGAGATAAAGTCGGAAAGACAACTTCCACATTTGGACCTGCACTAACACAGTGGAAAAACTCTTAAAGCAAAAGCTCAATAGAGAGGCTACTTAATAATGATTCTCTCTATGAAAAAAACCATGAAAATCATAATTTTAGGACAAAGGTCAAAAAATATATATAACAAATATGATCTATTAATTCCTTAATACAAAGATTTCTTACAAATCAGGGAAAATGGAATACCCTAATATAAAAGCAGGCAAAAGATACAGATTGTTTCATCAAAGAAGAAATGCAAATGGTTAATTGAAAATTTTAATGTTCAAATTTCGAGAAAAATATAAAACTTAAAACAGTGAGATATAAATTCTTACCTATCAAATTGCCAAAGATTTTAAAAATGTATAGCAATCCATACCAGTGAGGCTATAATGAGATGGTCACATAGGAGAAGTGAAAATTGATACAGATGTTTTGGAAACAATGTGGCAGTGTGTGTGAAAGACCTTTAAAATGTTCATTCCTTTATGAACCTAAAAACACATCTTCTAGGAATCTGACCTAAAAAAATATATAACATTTGGGCATAGATTTGCATATACAGATGTTCATCACAGTGTTATATTAAAATTATAAATTATGTAAATGTTTACCAGTGAGAGAATGATTAAACAAATTAAGATCTATTCATTTGATAAAATGCTATGAAGGCATTAATTTTTTCAAAAAAATTTGAATGAGATGGAGAAATTATAAATTATATCTCAATGTTGCTTTCATTTTCATATCTTTGAAACTGGACAGTAAGATTTTCGTTAACCATTTGTATTTTTTTCAGTTTTATTGAGTTGTATTTGACATATAACATTGTATTAGTTTAAGGTGTATAACATAATGATATGATATATGTATATATTGTGAAATGTTTACCACAATAAATTTCGTTAACACCCATAGCACTTCACACATTTAGTTTTGTGTATGTGTGATCGGAATTTCTAAGATCTACTCTCTTAGCAACTTCCACATATACAATATAATATTGTTAACTGTAGTCAAACCATGCTGAATATTACACCCCCGGGACCTATTTATAACTATAAATTTGTACCTTTTGACCACCTTCACCCGTTCTCCCCACCCCCATCCCTGCCTCTGGCAACCACCAATCTGTTCTCTGTTTCTAGGAGTTCGGTTTTTTTAGGTTCTACATATAAGTGAGATTATACAGTATTTGTCTTTCTCCGACTTATTTCATTTATATTTCTTTTTTACAGTTTTCTCTTTTCCCTTAATTCTATTCAGCATTTAAAAGTGCTTAAAAAATTTTTTAGAAGACTCTTCAATCTGAAACTAATGATACACTATATGTTAACTAATTGAATTTAAATAAAATAGTTAAAAGTTAAAAAGAATTTTTAAAAAAGGACTCTTCATTCAGATGGAAATTCATAAAGTAGGTAATCTTAAATTCTGCAGAGGCCAGTGAATTATACCCTTTCTTGTGACATCTCTTCCCCTTTGACTTCAAATATCCTGTGATTACCTGATGACACACAAACTTGAACCGCTCAGAGTTGGTGTATTCACACATCCACATTACTAATTTCCATACTTGCACTGAAGCTGTAGCTACTGCTCTGCCCGAGGCGGGGTTGGGGGCAGAGTTTAGCAGAACTCCCTAAGCACCTGCAAGGTTTGTCTTGACCCGATTCCTTCCTACTGCTTTTAGTAACCGTATCAGTACCTTCTCGGCTCTCACACTGAGGAATGAAAACTGAAAGGGAAGTGAAGAGTGTTGTCACGAAAACAGGCAAGCTGGACTTGGCCCTTGCTACTCAAAGAGTGGTCCATGGACCACTGTCACCTAGGAGCATGTTCGAAATGCACACTCCTGGGCCCGAGACCTCCTAAATTGGGATCTAAATTCTGTAATACAGAATAACAGATAGCAAAAATGTACTGTTTTATTTATTTAATAAAGGCTTTTGCTTCCCATTCTTAATTTTAAACACTTAGATAGCTTTTTTGCTTTAAAATTAAGTGTCTCTTTTTTTTTTCTTTCACGTCAGAAGAATTCAAAAGATAATTGGCTAGGGTCTGCAAAAACGATATATCAAAGTAGTATCCTTGACTTCTCAGGCTGTGATGGTAATATCAGTTGTCCTTTTTCACAGGTAGTTGAAGAAAACACAAATAGGTTTTCTGGTGCCCCAAAGTATGGAGGATGGATACTGGACAACTGCCCTGTTGTGAAAGAACTGTGGATAGTCTTAGTCGAGAAAGGAATTATACCTGATTTAGTAATCTGTTTATCAGATACAGAAAACAACGGTTAGTAAATATTTATCATGTAAATCTGAAAGCGAAATTTTTATTGCTGATAATATGTTTAGTTAAAATACAAAATGGAAAACTCTTCCCTCTCCTTCGTTACAAATATCACCCCAGCAATCCCTTTACAACTTAGAGGTACACAGAATGAGGCATCCACTCTTCAAGTAGATGGGCAGGAATGGTGTGCTGGATCATTGGATGTTCCATCAGGCCCTTACAATTATTCTTTGGAGCTGAGAATTTAACACCCCATTCTCAATCAGCACTCTAACTTCTAAATGAAAAATATATAAGGCTGAGAGTAAAGACTGTATATTAGTCATTAACACCTCAAATGGGGAATATTAAATACATAAAGATAGCAGAACTAAATTTTAATTATTCTGTCACTTTGAAAAAAGCTATAATAATCAAAACAGTATGGTACTGGCATAAAAACCGACACCTAGGCCAATGGAACAGATTAGAGAGCCCAGAAATATACCCATACATATATGGTCAAATAATCTTTGACATAGGAGCCAAGAATATTCTGTCATCTTGCCTTGTAAGGAAGTATATTTGAAAAGAGAGTTTCCAGGGGGAAAATATGATACACCACCTCTTTTCATGTTTTAGTTATTTCTACCCAGCCGATATATTCCTCTTAGAAAGGATTTCAGACAGTCTCGATATTTTAAAGAACCTGGACTCTATTTAGATAAATGCTTAAAGGGAAATATATTTGGATATAGGCAGGAACAACTTTTTGTCATTAATTTCCAAACTGTTTCTCACTATATTTTATAGAGCTTCAAAATTAATGTTATTCTCTTTATCTGTATTTCAGGGAAATATTTACTTAATAGACTGTATTTAGAGAATAAGACTGAAGTTGACTCTAAGATTTTAGAAAGATTATTAGATGAACTGCAAAAGAAGAGAAAGGAGGAAGAAGCAGCAAGGTAAAATATGTTTGGCATAATAAAACAAGTTAATGAATCTTTTATAGCTATTACATATCTATTTATAAGTTACATTTATGAAATGTCTTTAATATCAAAACAGTGGTCTACTAAGTAGATCCAATTCTAACTAAATTCTAAGAAAAACAGTAGGTTTACAAATATTTTTGGAGTGTCTAAAGTACTGAGTTGTGGATGTTTTCATGGCCCGAAATCAAACTTATTCTGGAACAAGTGTCTACTCTCAAAAGACACTGAAAAAAATGAGCACAGGTAAGATTATTTTTTTTACCATATTTATCTGTGACTTAATTTTACTGACCAGTACCCACAAATTGAAAAAATAATACGATAAAAAGTAAATGAAAGGGGCGCCTGGGTGGCTCAGTCGGTTAAGCTTCCGACTATTGGGTTTCAGCTCAGGTCATGATCTCAGGTCATGAGAGCCCCCCTTCCCCCCACCCCACCCCGTGTCATGGAGCCCCGCCTTGGGCTCTGCACTCAGCATGGAGTCTGTTTGAAATTCTCTCACATACTTTCCCTCTGCCCCTCCCCCCGCTCACACGTGCTCTCTCTCTCTCTAAAATAAATAAAATCTTAAAAAAAATGGTTTTAATTATTGTTTTCCTGACATATCTCCTATAAGTGTAGTAATGTCTTTTGAAGAAAATAGAAGTAACTAGATTTTCACAGGTTGGGGAAAGGATGCAAAGAACACTGAATATGGAGAATGACAGACCTGTAAAATAGTCAGGAGAACTGCCCCAGAGTGGGCAGCTGATATGAATGAGCTCTACTTAACTCATCCCCTGTTGGTGAATACTTGATACAGTTTTTTGATATTATTTTTAAAAGATGCAATCAACATTGTTATACATGTTACTTTGTGCAGTAGTATGCCGATTCCTTCCTGAAAGCTAAATTCCTAGATATAGAATTTCTATGTCAGAGGTATACACATTTTAATTTTTAATAAATATTGCCTTTCTCCATCACTTTACTAGTTTTCCTTGTATCTTTCTTCATCATTAAGACAGGCTTAGTGTTTCAATCCTAATGAAAAATAGATTCTCTCCAGACATTTAAGTTTCCATATTTTAAGTCTCTTCAAATTTCATTATTACAATGTTGAAAAGAAAAGAAGTCAGGAAATATGTTTTTCTGATTAAAAGATAATTATCTATTTATTCAATATAGAAATTTTTTATACAAAAAATAATAAGTAAAAGTAAAAACTCTTATGATGCCAGCATCCAGAGATAATTCCTATTAACAGTTTTGATTAGCATCCTTCTAGGCTTTTGATCATCACTTATATAAACTTTACGTACCAAATTAAAATTGTATTATACATAGTCTTATGTTACACTTTTTTGTCACTTAACATATTTTGTGAATATTTCTGACTTATTCAGAAGGAAAAATAGTATTTTTCCCATTTACCTTTTCAGCTTAGAGTTGGACAATCTTTTATTAATTTTGACAGATTTCCTAATTAATAGCCAAAATTTTTTAAAGTGTAATATTGCAACTTTTCTTAACCAAAAAAAAGGAAAAAAAGAACAAACCCTGAAATTAAGTGGCTTCCATATGAGCAAATTAAACATTTACATTGTAATGTTTAAGAGTATAATGAACATAATACACAATTTACCCAATTTTTTACCACTATAGCCTCAAATCCTAGAATATTGTAAGATGTCTGAATTTCCAAAGATGATTAAATTTTGGACCTTTTCATTTCAGAAAAGCTGCTGAAGAAGCATTGAGAATAGAAGACCAAAGGCTATTGGAAGCTATGAGCGAGAAAGCAAAAGGCAAACACAGATTTATATCACTAATAATGTGTCATTTAATTTTGTTTTGTTACTGCAGGCAACTGCAGTATTTCAAGTGAATTACAGACAGCATGACCGTATTTCCCAGTTTGCCCATGAGAGTCTCGGTTTATGCTATGCCTATGGTACTGAAATATTTATTTGACCCACTTTCATTCTCAGTGTTCCAATTTGGATAATAAATTGTGTGGTCACTAGAGTAATGGAGTAATAGGAAAAGACCTCCAACACAGATACCTACGCATGCTCCCTCTGTGGGTCCACAGCAGGCAGCTCATGCAGCATGTCTTAAAATGCTGACCTTGTCATGTAGGACACATGGATGTTGGAATTACTTCTAGTAGAAGGATCCTGCAGAAGTTGAGAAAACAGCCAATCTCCTGCAATACCCATTGTCTTTGAACTTAAATTTTCATCTCCATTATACAAGAACTTACTCCAACAGTTTCTTTTAAGACTGAAGTTCTTAACCTGAAGTTCATGGATAAAATTCAGAGGTCTGTGAACTTGAATGGGAAAATAATTACAACTTTATTTTCACTAAACTTTACCTGAAATTTAGTATTTCCTTCACTTAGTAATTAATATAGGCAACAAGCCATAATAGTATCAGCAGTATCTTGACTTTGTTACCAATAGAAACCAAGATATTTTCATGTCACATTATAGTTTTATATATCCTGTTTATGCTAAATCACAATTCCAAAATGATGGTAGTTATTAGACCGGCTGCTAGTTCTTGTTATTTAATGCATTAGTAAAGATGCATGAATTTCCTACAGCACAAAATTTATTTTGATATCTTCATAACTATTTCAATATAATTGGTTTCCTACATATTTTATTTTATGGGTTTGAAAGCATTATTCTAAGGAGGGTGCATAAGTTTTACCAAACTGCCAAAAGGGTCCATGAAACAAAAGACTGAAAAGTATCTATTTCAGTTTTCTTTTTTTGGCAGCAAGCCACCCCAAAACTGTAAAACGACTACCATTTTTATTCTGTACACTTTTCTGTCGGTCAGGACTTACACAGGGCTATCCCTGCTCCCTGAGGAGCTCAGTTCAGGCTTTGAGTGGCCACCTCGGAAGTCAATCCTCCAACCCCAGGCAAGCCTTCAGAGACTGCAACCCTGAAGGACATCTTCATTGACTTCATGAGAGAACAAGAGCCAGAACCACCAATTAAGCTACTCCCAAACTCCTGACCCCAGAAACTGCAAGGATGATATGTGATTATTGTTGCTTTAATCACTAAATTTTGGAGTAATTTATTATGAAGCAATAGATAACTAATACAACACATACTGAGTAAAAATCACAGATAGTATAAGGATCTTAGAACACTTTTCAGTCCATTCATGGCTTTTCTGGTACACAGATTATCTATTAGAATTCTAGAAAAAGTATTAGAACTTTTTACACTTCTCTGCATCATTATATAAACTCTTTTCCCTAATATGGATAAGAATTCAAAATAAATAATTTACATGGATGCATACTGGAAGTATTTTTTTTTTTACTATGAGAGATACATTGTGAGTTTTTGCTGTACAGCATATAACTTCATCCCAAACCCTAGTAGGATTCAGCAAATGCTGCTTCTTCCTTGTGTGTATCACCATAAATTCCTCTATATGACACAAAAGAGCCATATACTTAGAAACCACATGCACTGTAGTCCTGATACAGACCCAGACCTATAAGAACACTTTTCTTTTTTTTTAGGTATGTTTTGCTTTTCTTTTTTTTCCAAGATTTTATTATTATTTATTTATTTGAGAGAGAGACAGAGAGCACAAGGGGGGAGGGGCAGAAGGAGAAGAGGAAGCAGGCTCCCCACTGAGCAGGGAGCCTGACATAGGGCTCCATCCCAGGACCCTGGGATCATGACCTGAGGCGCTTAACAGACTGAGCCACTCAGGTGCCCCAAGAACACTTTAAGTTGCTTTGCTCTGGGTGCTTAATCATCCAGATTCAGATAAAAATTCGGATGCCAAAGGTATCTCATACCAGATAGTCTCGGAAGGTACTCACTGGGGGGAGTAATTTCCACAGGAGTCCAGAAAACAGGCTCATTTATTTATTTTTTTTCATATCATCTGCACAGAAATATCTTTTTTTTCAATTTAATGAATATATTAAAAGGAATTGGGAGATAGGTTTTCTAACACCATTTACCCCATCTTCTTCCTGAAAGACTTCCATGCAACTACATAAAGCTTGGAATTGTGCTTTTAAAATTTACATTTGACATACTGATTCCATTATTTGTAATCAGGTATAAGAAAATCCATCATTATACATTAAATCTAGCCTCGTGCTGCCCAGTGGAAATATAACGCAAGCCACCTACGGAACTGTAAATTTTCTAGTAGCTACATAAAAAGTAAAAAGAAACAGGTGAAATTAATTATATTTATTTAATATACTATGTCCAAAATATTATTTTAACAATCAGTGCAAAAATTACTGAATATATCTCACATTCAGTTTTTCAAACTAAGTCTCTGAAATCCATTGTGTATTTTATACTTACAGCACATCTCGATTTGGATTAGCCACATTTCAAGTGTTCCAATAGCCACACGTGGCTAATGGCTCCATATCAGACAGTGTAGTTCTATCCCTATCCTTACTGAATGGACTTTGGGCTGTTTCCAGTTTTTTACTGTTAAAACCCTTAGGCTGCTGCTCCGATAGCATTCTGAGTACATGCACTACACACTGCCACTACATTTGAATAGATCAAATATGTAGACAAAGTATCCGTCTCCATCATCAAACCCCGTGCTCCAGGAGGGCAGGGCCATTCCTTATTCTTTGCTTTGGCCTCAGCACCAATCAGACTATCTGGCACCCAATTAAATATTTGTTGACCTAAACTGAATAATAATTTATTTCTCCTCATTTTTTCTAGAAGTAGAAGAGGCTGAACCGGAGGCTGAAGAAGAGACTGAAGGCGAGGAGCCTGAAGTTCAGGAAGGGTCTGAGGCCCTGGAGGTAGCCGAGGACACCAAGGGATCCTTACCTGAGGAGTCTGAAGCACCTGAGGTCCCTGAAACAGAACCTGAATCAGGTTAGACCCTACTGAGAGCCATGCCTTCATTCTACTCCTGTCTATTGGGTGTGTCTGTGTGTGCACATGCATGGGTTTGTGTCTTTTCTACATTAATAAAATGGAAGCAGGCGAGGAATGGTGACATGAGCTCCCAGGGAGCAGCCATTTAGTCCAAATCACATGGTTTGTAGTGTGGTAGGAAAGCCAAATCTCTGCCCTGGCACCGGCAGTCAGGAGCAGGGTCAGTCATGTAATCTATGAGTCCATGGTCCAAAAAGCAGGGAAAAGTGCTTTTAAACATACTAAAGTATAAAGCTTTTTCTTTTCTTCCATGGCCTCTCTCTCAGCTTTTTGTGGTGCTTTTTGTTTGCTAATTAATCTAATTCTAAGTAGACAAAATTTTTTTTTCTTTTCTTTTTTTTTAATTTTTTATTGTTATGTTAATCACCATATATTACATAATTTGTTTTGGTGTAGTGTTCCATGATTCATTGTTTGTTCATAACACCCAGTGCTCCATGCAGAATGTGCCCTCTTTAATACCCATCACCAGGCTAACTCATCCCCCTACCCTCCTCCCCTCTAGAAACCTCAGTTTGTTTTTCAGAGTCCATCATCTCTCCTGGTTCGTCTCCCCCTCTGACTTACTCCCCTTCATTCTTCCTCTCCTGCTATCTTCTTCTTTTTCTTTTTTCTTAAAATATGTTGCATTATTTGTTTCAGATCTGTGATTCAACAGTCTTACACAATTCACAGCGCTCACCGTAGCACATATCTTCCCCAATGTCTATCACCCAGCCACCCCCTCCCTCCCACCCCCGACCACTCCAGCAACCCTCAGTTTGTTCCTGAGATTAAGAATTCCTCATATCATGAGGTCATATGATACATGTCTTTCTCTGATTGTAAGTAGACAAAAATTTTAAATTTTATTCATTGGCATGAATTTTACTGTTTATCTTTATGTTGTACAAAGCTATTTTTTTAAATGCAAATATAAGAGCATTTAACTCATATCACCAAAATTACACAATTTGTATTTTGCAGCTTGGACATAAATTGCATTTTTTTTTTTTTTGAGAGAGAGAGGGAGCACAGGAGTGGGGGAGGGAGGGGCAGAGGGTGAAGGAGAGAGAATCTTAAGCAGGCTCCACGCTTAGCTCTTAAGCAGAGCCTGACACAGGGCTCCATCTCGCAACCCTGAGATCATGACCTGAATCAAAACCAAGAGTTGGCCGCTTAAGCAACTGAGCTACCCAGGCTCCCATTATATGCATTTCATCCTTAACAGAATACCAAGCCAGTTTCATGCACAAAACTAACGGAGCTTTTTATTTCACTTCTTAATATGCACATATGTTCTATCAACACTCTCTAGCTTACTAATGATTAAGGAAAGACTGAAAGAAAGGGAACTCTGGGTTGCCCCATCTTTTCCTTTCCTTCTATGTCATCGTTTTCAGCCTGTGTTTAGCTAATACAGGAAAGTAACATGAGTAAGAAAGTTATTGGTTATTCATGTCTCTGAATGTTATCACCTTTTTCAGCATCTGAAGCAAGTTCTAGTTTAAAGGAAAAGTGTGGTCTCTCAGGGCTGCTCCCTTCCCCCCACCAGTTGGTCACACTTACATCTCTCATATGTGGTCCCCTGGAATTCTATGGTAATGACAGTGCATCAGGAATGTTCATGAGAACGTGAGGGCAAGGGATGGCAAACACATACTGTGCATATCTCTGCTCACATGCCCTCTCTTTTGTCTCTTTGGAGCCCCTTTGGATTTTGCTTACAAAACAGTTCAAAGGTAAAATTACTAAAAATTTCAAAATGACAGCCAGAGAGCATTAATCTGAGTGTGAGACCATTCTAAGCATAAGACCTTGTGCAAGTGCAAAGGTCCCACACTCATTAAGCCAGCTCTACTTCAGAGGTCCAGTTTGGTGGACTAGTGCAGGGCATGAAGGAGTCTATGTGCAATGAAAGTCATTCTTAGGACCAGAGGGGATCTTAAGGCAGCAAGATAGGGGACCCCACTGTGGTGGCAATGAGGCACATAAATACTTTTAAGCTTGGTTAGTATTAGATTAGAAACTAATCCTACAAACTAATGGTCTTCAGATACCTGCAGCTAGATGCCAGTCTGGAGCAATTAAGGGCTGGGAACCTGCTGTTAGCTGGTAAAAGGACCAGGACTAAGACGAATTTTTACAACGAGAAATCTCAAGTTCAACAAAGATCATTTTTACTACAAGGTTGACATTAGCTTTATGGGACAATAAGTATAAAATCACCTTGCGCCAGACAGAGGAGTTAGCAGGATGAAACCCACAATTTCCTTTTAGGAGTCCCACACCTCTATTGACTTGAGCTTCTACCAAGAAACTTCATTGTTTTTTATTGTTTGTTTTTGTTTTTTATTTAAAATCAATTAATTAACATATAGTGTATTATTAGTTTCAGAGGTAGAGTTTAGTGATTCATCAATTGCATATCACACCCAGTGCTCATTACATCATGTGTCCTCCTTAATGTCCATCACCCAGTTACCCCATCCCCCCACCCCCTCCCCTCCAGCAACTCTGTTTGTTTCCTATAGTTAAGAGTCTCTTATGGTTTCTCTCCCTCTCTGATTTCGTCTTGTTTTATTTTTCCCTCCCTTCCCCTATGTTCATCTGTTTTGTTTCTTAAATTCCACATATAAGTAAGATCGTATGATATTTGTCTTTCTTTGATTGACTTATTTTCTTAGAATAATACCCTCTAGCTCGATCTACATTGTTATAAATGGTAGTATTTCATTTTTTTTGATGGCTGAGTCATATTCCATTGTATATACACATACCACATCCTCTTTACCCATTCATCTGTGATGGACATCTGGGCTCCTTCCATAGTTTGGCTATTGTGGACATTGCTGCTATAAAGGGGTGGGGGTGCCCCTTCAAATCACTATGTTTGTATCCTTTGCATACATATTTTTAACTTTTTGAGGAACCTCCATACTGTTCTCCAGAGTGGCCGCACCAGCTGGCATTCCCACCAACAGTGTAGGAGGGTTCCCCTTTCTCTGCACCCTCGCCAACATCTGTCGTTTCCTGACTTATTTTTAGCCAATCTGACTGGTGTGACCAGAAACTTCATTGTTTTTTTCAATACCTAATCAATTTGACTGATAACAATTCTTCCACCCACCTACATTTTGTAAGAGAGGCCATAAAATACCAAAAAAAAAAAAAGAAAAGAAAATGACATCCATTAAATATGACATGTCAAACATATCCCCATAATTCCAATATCCGCAATATCTCACAATTAGTATTTACAAATGTAACAGGTCTAGGGGACAATTTAGTTTGTTGCTTTTAATCTGATTATTTCCCCCAGGGAACCTACTTTGGATGTTTTAAAGCCAGCGTCCTACTCTAGTTAGGGTCAATTCTAGCCCAATGCTAGACACTGTAGACATGACTGGGCTTCTCCAGGGCAGGTTTGCTTCTGTAAAATGGGTCTGTTTTGGCCATATTGAACCATATTCTGTTTCACAGAAGGGCTTGCATCTGGTTTATCCAGTGATTACTTCTTCTATTCAAGGGTCTCTTTTTCCACAAAATCTTCTCTTCTAAATTACTTAAGGGGGCAGTTTTGTTTTTTTTTATTAAAACTGCCCTGTCTAAAAGACAAATACCATATGATTCCACTTATATGAAGTACTTAGAGTAGTCAAAATCATAAAGTTAGAAAGTAGAATAGTGGTTGCCAGGGGCTTGAGGGGTGGGGAGAATGGGGAGTTATTATTTAATGAGTATAGAATTTCTCTTTTACCAGGTGAAAAGAGTTATGGGCTGAAAGGTTGTGACGGTTGCACCACAATGTGGATGTATTAGATACCACTGAACTGTATATCTAAAATGGTTAAGAGGGTAAATTTTACTGTATATGAATTTGCCACAATGAAAAAAAAGAAAGGAAAAAACTATTCTAACATAAATCCATTACTTTTGGAATTTTTAAACTTTATCCAGAGTAATGATGGCTGCCAAACATATGTCCACATCCTAATTTCTAGAACCTGCAGATGTTACCTCTTTTGGAAGAAAAGTCTTTGTAGATGTGACTAAATATCTTGAGATGGGGAGATCATCCAGGATTATCCAGGTGGGCCCAAAATGCCATCACAACTGTCTGTATACAAGGGAAGTAGAGGGGCTTAGACTCGCACTCAGAGCAGAAAGCCCTGTGAAGATGGAGGCAGACGTTGCCATGATGCAGCCTCAAGCTAAGGAATGACAGCACCCAGAGAAGCTTCAACAGGCAAGAAGTGATTCTCCTCTAGCACGGCAGAGGTGGCACAGCCCTGCCAACACCTTAATTTCTGACTTCTGGCCTTCATAATTGTGAGAGAATACATTTCTATTGGTTCATTTTATTTACCAAGTTTGTGGCAATATTTTGGCAGTCCCAGGAAACTAATACATAGCCAGAACAGGATTTTTATGCCTCATGCTAGAGAACACATCTTTTCCTCTGTCATGGGCCACAAGGTAATCATGACCTCTGTCAATACTCGGGAAGATTGAAGCTTCATCTCAAACCTGTTGTCACTCTAGCCTTCTTAGAATGGAATGACATAGGTATTGCTTAGAATCAGTGCTTTAAAAGTCATTACATTCAGATGCATTCAGAGGCTAGTTAATCACCTTGATCATTCCCAAATTGTTCTTTATGTACTAGTTAGGTATAGGCAAATTACATGGAACTTGCAAGAAGCTGAGCTTAGAGTAACCATTAGCTCTCATCACAATGCTTTACTCCAAGTACTTCACGGTCCTGTAATAAAGCTGGCTATTAAACATCAGGAAATACATCCTTTTAACAAATATTTATTGAATTCCTTCTAAGTGCCAGGCAAAACAACAGGCGCTGCCCTAGGTACAAGAAACTCAGCAATGATCAAGATAGTCAAGGTCCCTATCTTCAAAGAGTTGTCATTCGATGGTGAAGAATAAGAATAAACAAGTAAATAACTAAAATAATTTATGATAGTGGTAAGTGCTATGGATAAAATATATGAAGACACTAAAGCGAGCCTGGGATCTAGTACGTGCTCAATAAATGTTTCTTGAATGAATAAGCAAGGTGGAGACCAGTGGGGTGGTTTGGAAGAGGCAAGACTAAACATTATGGCCAAGGAAGAGTGTTGTCTGAGAAGATGATACTTGAGGCAAGGCAGAAAGACTGAAAAGGATCTGTGCAAAGATCTTTCCACTGCAAAGGCTCAGAGGTGGGCACAATTCAATGGGCAAGGAAGAAATGGAGTGTGACCAGAGCACAGTGAGCAAGAGGGAAGGGGAAGATGAGATTGGACAGTGAGGCAAAGGCCAGAGGCTTAGGGAGTTTGAAGCTTTCTCTAAGTGCAGGTAATCGATATGATCTCATTAACATTTCTTAAATTTCACTTTGGCTGCTATATGACAACTTATGTCATTGTTTTGCACCTCAGGTTCTTCATTAAACAGGGTTAGGAATAGTTACCAAACATTGTTTTTATAGGGATAGAAACATTTTATTTAAAGCACCTAGCATGTTATTTAAAGCACCTAGCACGCTGTCTGGCAAGTAGTTGATGCTTCAGCAGCATTATCACCAGGCCAGCAGTCAGCCTTATGTAACTTCTAAAAAGTCCAGAGCTCAGGATTCCTACCCCCAAATAAGGCTAAAACTCAATCTTAACTTTCTCAAAATCAATAGTTACATTCCCTCCCCTGATATGAGAAGGAAAGGAACCAACATTTTGGGCATATACCAGTCAGGATAAATTCCTGGAGCTGGAGATGGGGTCAACCTCCTCAGCCATGCAGGGAAGGGTAAACACTAGAACAAAAGCATAGCTCTGCCAGGAAGAAGACTGAGTTACCAACAGTGTCTGCTATAGGATGTATGATATAAAGTCCCCTTCATTGCTCCCTTACTAAATTTTCACTAAATTCCACATTGCTCTCCAATGCTTGTTTTCAATTAGACTGTTGGGGAATGTGTTAGTTTCCTAGGGTTGCCATTAACAAATTACCATAAACTTAGTGGCTTCAAACAGCAGAAATTTATTCTCTCACAGTTCTGAAGGCTGAAAGTCCAAAATCAAAATATGAATGTGGTCTCTCTCTCTCAAAATATCTTATTGTACTGTACTCACCCTTCTTGTGATGCTGTAAGATGATAAAATGCCAACATGATGAGATGAAGTGACGTGAGTGATGTATGTATTGTGACATAACCGTTAGGCTACTGTTGACCTTCTGACATCTTGTCATCTGCTTCTGGACTGTGGCTGACTATGGTTAACTGAAACCACAGAAAGCAGAATTGTGGGTGAGGGGACTACTGTATATACAGTAAATGATCTGCATCAAAATCACCTAAGTTTCTGATGGCCAACAGATACATGAAAAGATGCTCAACATCACTCATCATCAGGAACATACAAATCAAAACCACAATGAGATACCACCTCACATCTGTCAGAATGACTAAAATCAAACAACACAAGAAATAACAAACATTGGCAAGGATGTGGAGAAAAAGAAACCCTCATACACTGTTGGTAGGAATGCAAACTGGTGCAGCCAATGTGGAAAACAGTGTGGAGGTTCCTAAAAAAGTTAGCAAGAGAACTACCTTATGATCCAGTAATCACACTATTCAGTATTTACCAAAAAATACAAAAACCACTAATTTGAAAGAATACATGCACTCCTATGTTTATTGCAGCATTATTTACAATAATCAGTTTATGGAAGCAGCTTATAGATGAATGGATAAAGAAGATGTGATACACACACACACACACACACACACACACACACACACACACACTGGAATATTATTCAGCCACTAAACAAAAAGAATGAAATTTTGCCATTTGGATCTAGAGGGTATAATGCTAAACAGAATAAGCCAGTCAAAGACAAATACCATATGATCTCACTTGTATGTGGAATTTAAAAAACAAAACAAATGAACAAAGGAGGGAAAAAAAGAAAGGACAGGCTCTTCACTATAGAGAATAACTGATGGTTACTAGAGGACAGGCGGGCAGGGGGATGGGGCAAATAGGTGAAGGGGATAAAGAGCACCATTATCTTGATGAGCACTTAGTAATGTATGGAATTGTGGAATCACCATATTGTTCACCTCAAATTAATATAACACTGTGTTAACTACACTGGAATTTAAATACATATAAATTTTTAAAAAAGAATCACTAAGGGGCGCTTGGGTGGCTCAGTCCGTTAAGCAGCTGACTTCAGGTCAGGATCCAGAGGTCCCAGGATCAAGCCCCATGTTGGGCTCCTCGATCAGCAGGGAGTCTGCTTGTCCCTCTCCCTCTGCCCCTCCCCCTGCTTGTGTGCTCCCCCTCTCCCTCTCTCTCTCTCAAATAAATAAAACCTTTAAAAAAATCACCTAAGGTTCTTATTTGGAAGGCTCCTAAGCCACCCAAGTTCTGGTTCAGTAAGTCTAGGATGGAGTTTGGGAATCTACATCTTAATGAACACATCAGGTGATTCTTATACTTTCTGACAGTTGAGAACTGTCATAGGAAAAAAAATTTAGGCTGAAAAAAAGTTTTATAAATGGTCACCTTAAGTCATAGAAAAAGCTCGGTACTGTACTCACAAAAAATCTGACCCTGAGGTACCTGTGGATACCAATAAATTGATAGAAAATAGATGAATAGAATAAAGAAATAGACGAATAGAAAATAGAAAAGAGACAACTTGAAATTTGGAAAATGTCCATCAGACAGTGATCTTTTTTCTGATATAATTGATGTTGAATTGTGTGTTTAAAAATCATTCAGGGCAGCTCAGTCTGTTAAGCATCCTACCTTTGATTTTTGTTCTGGTCATGATCTCAGTGTGGTGGGATGGAGCCACACGTTGTGCTCTGTGCCCAGCATGGAGTCTGCTTGAGATTCTCTCTCCCCTTCCCTCTCCTCTGCCCCTCCACCCCTGCTCAGACTCACACGCACTCTCTCTTTCCCTAAAATAAATACATAAAATCTTTTCAAAAAATAAATAAATAAAAATCATTCAGATATCCAGTCAAGTTTGATATACTATGTTAATTATAGGAAATGCAGAATTCATACAAATAGAAAGATGGGAGAAAATGAACATAGTTCTGCCAGCAAAGGGCAATAAATATTTAATATTCTGACATATTTCCTTTCAGTTTTTCTAAGCATGGTATTTTGTTTTGTTTTGACTTGACTGGATTCAAGCCTAAGAGAGTTTTCCTCTGGGACACTTCTTAAGTCTTACCACAGATTTATTCTTATAGATTATGACTATTCATATTGAAATTGTTGATAAGGGGCGCCTGGGTGGCTCAGTTGTTAAGCGTCTGCCTTCGGCTTAGGTCATGATCCCGAGGTCCTGGGATCGAGCCCCGTGTTGGGCTCCCTGCTCCGCGGGAAGCCTGCTTCTCCCTCTCCCACTCCCCTGCTTGTGTTCCCTCTCTCACTGTGTCTCCCTCTCTCTCTGACAAATAAATAAATAAAATTAAAAAAAAAAGAAATTGTTGATAAACTTCCTCCAGATAGTTTTATAAGAGACACAACTCCTCCACACTGTTGAATGCCCACTAGTGGACACATCCACTAGGAAAGGCCTGTCCTTTCCAGTCCACTAGAACTGGGCATGAATTTCTGCAGCTATTTGGGATTAGGATTGTTGATAACTCCATTGGGATGTTTCCCAGATTCCACAGTCTCTCCATTCCTGAGATTTTAGTCTTGATTCTTAGTTCTCTTAATCATCTGACCTATATCTTTGAATAATTTTTTAAGTATCCAGGGTGGTATATTGTGTGCATTCTTGTAAATCTGTTGCTTTCACACATGAAAAACAATTTAGATGCTACTAAATTACTGTCATATCCTTCTCTTCTCAAAATTCTGCATGTTGAGATTGTACTATTGTCTTCACAAGGAAAAATCTGATATTGCTTCATTTGTGTTCTTTTTTCTTTTCTTCAGGGATGCTGAAAAGATAGTCTTCAATACCATTATTGTTTTTTTTTTTAACTTTACTAGTATGTGAGAGATTTTTCCTGGAATTCAGTGAGCTCTTTTTATCTTCCTACTAGTCTTTGTCTAGCTCAAAATGGTTTTCTTCAATTGCATCTTCATTTATTGCTTGATTCCTTTTTCAGGATCACTTTTTATTATTTTTGGTTAGATAGTTTTTGTTTCTCAACCACATTAATCTCCTTTTCCCTGATAGTTCTTATCTCTTTGTTCTTTTTCTCTGTATTCTTTGGAGAACTGTTATCCTCCATATGAGATTTATTTTCTGCTTCTTATTGCCTCTCTTCTGATACATATTTGAATTCTGCTATTGCATTTTAGATTTCCTTCCATTGTTTTCTAATTGCAACTAACTTTCTTGTATTTCTACCTTTATCTTAAGTTGGTCTCTCTTTCTGCTTCATGATTTCTATTTCATAGGCTATGTCGTCCTCCTGTGCTTTTTGAGTACACCCAGCATGTATTTTCTAAAATTTACTCTGCTTTATATAAGAATTCTTTTTCAAAATCAATTCTTCATCTAAATCTTTGGATCGTTACTCTCTTTCCCTTCATTATAACATCTTTTCATAGGCCTTGTTGTTTTGTTGTTGTTGACAATGGAAGAGACTGTATCCAGCTCTAGCAGGTAGAGTAGGACAACAGGAAGGGTAGGTAGAGTACTTATAAGAACCACACCCACCCACCCACCCCACACACACATACATATCCATATATGCCTTTCACTTTAATGTTTTGCCTGGTACTCTCCAACATAGACCTGAAGGTCAAGTTCATGTGCATTGACCTAGTTCAAGTGCTGATATTTAAGTATTCATCTTGTCTGTCTCTTCTATACTGTGGCTGAATCTTCGTCATTTCTGACTTGCATTCCGTAATTAGTCAGAGAAACTAAGACAGTTTAGAATTCCCGATGTATATTCTTGACGTTCTTGTCTTTGCCATCATTTATAATGTTTTTCTTTAAATAATTGAGCATCTTACAATTACACGTCACCACCAGACCAGCCCAAGGCTTGTCCTCTTCTACATCCTCTCTCTTGAGTATTAATTATAGAATTCTGTAGAAAGAGGACCCAACTATTACTTTAGCTTGGAAGACAGTTTCCAGTGTTACAGTGTTATATATATGTGTGTAAATATAATCACATGTAATTATATTGTTAGTATATTAGAATATTATTCTAGATATGTAAATATTAAATATAATATAATTTTATTATATTATATTTAATTATATATTATTCTCTGTATGTAAATCTAATTAAATATAATTATATTATTAGAATATTGGAATATTCTATTTATTAGAATATTCCAATATTCTATTATTCTATTAATTAGAATTAATTCTATTTATTAGAATTAATTAGAATTATTAATTAGAATCTATTCTAATGTTATTTAGAATATTATATTAGAATATTCTAATAGAATATTATTCTAATTATAATTGATATAATTATATATTCTATAGATATAGATATATATAATATATATTATTTTTCATATAATATTATATAAATATAAATTTGGTCTACACAAAATTTGTGTCTCAGAACTAGGAAAGACTATGGGGTGAGAAGATAGATAATTAATTCTTCCTTCCCTGAACCATCTATGCTGAATCCACATGTGAGGCATGTCTTACATCATCCAGGAAAACAGTGTTTGTTCTGTATCTTCTATAATGATATTGTTGAGATTCTCCTGAGTTTTGCCACACCTACACCCACAGCTGGGACTTTGATATATCATTGTCTTTCCTTGCCGCTTTATGATCTTTTGGAGTTTTCCATGGGTATCTTAAGAAATTAAAAGAAATAATCAGGAACTGCTAGTCTGATGCCATGTGAACAGAAGTTTGAATGATATTTAACAATAGTTATCCATCAGACTTATATGTGCCATGTGTCAATTATTATTTTGGTCCATGTCTTTTTATATATTGTTAAATATTCTTCATTTTCTGCCCTATATTATTAAATATTTAATGCCATACTTTACCTAACAGGAACTGTATTTTCACTTAGATGTAGTATATACAAATAAACTGTGTTTTGAAATTTTCTTTGTGCCAAAAATTTCATAAGGAATAAAGGAATAATGTTTTAAAATTCAAACACTAACTATTAGATTTCTTTTAGATACTACAGTTGGAACAGAGATTTCAAAAGGATCCAAAGAGGGCCTAGAAACTAAAGAGTTATCTGAAACAGGTTAGATTATAAAAGTAGTTAGTGTGTGAAAATACTTTTCATATTCTTTTAGAAAGGGTCCAGTCCCTCATTTTAGGCATAGTACCAACTTCCTACCTGTTTCTTTCTATGTTGTATGCCAGCTCATATGTATTAATTTAGCTTATTACATTAAAAATGTATGTAGCCAGCATATAGTACTGTTTTTCATCAAATTTTATTTTATACATTTTATTAACAGTTAAAGTTGCCATACAAAATTCTTATTAATTATCCATGATTTTGATTTTATTAGTAAATAATAATTTGTCTAAGCCAATACAAGGAACAAAGCACAAATTAAAATATGAAATTATGAATTTATATTATTACCTAGAAAACAAGTGTATTTATTTCAAATGTTTTTAAAATACTATAAAGTATAAATTATTTTGGCAATATGGCTAGAGATATAATATTTTAAGACTCTTTTTTCTTTCCTCTAACCTTTACCTCAAAAGTTGTACTCCCTGAGTTTCCAGAAGATGCTTATCCTGATGTCCCTGAAATGGAGCCAATTAAAGAGAAGATTAAACATTTCAACTACATGTGGAAACATCTGGAAGCAACAATCAATGAGTCTTTCGTTCAAATTTTAAACTTGGAGGTTGCTGACAAAACTCCAGAGGAACTACTTCAAAAAGTAGTTGAGACTATGGAAAGTAAGAGCTGTAATCTTAACATTTATTGTCAAGAACAGGTAATATTATTAAAAGCACTGTGAAAGTTTAAAGCCCTTCTTGATGGTTTATGAAGTAAAGCATCCAGTATATTCAGGGTTGATATTTCAAATATTTAAATCTGCTAATCAGGGGACACCGGGGTGGCTCAGTCATTAAGCGTCTGCCTTTGGTTCAGTCATGATACCTGGATCCTGGGATCGAGCCCCGCATCGGGCTGCCTGCTCAGTGGAGAGCCTGCTTCTCCCTCTCCCACTCCCCCTGCTTGTGTTCCCTCTCTCGCTGTCTCTCTCTCTGGCAAAAAAGAAATAAAATCTTAAAAAAAAATCTGCTAATCAGAACAGCACAGGGCACAAAGAGCACTGGCCAACCCAGCCAGTTGTCACTTAAAGAATTTGTGAAGACCTGTTTGCATACACATTTAAACTAAGAGATCGGTCATTATAATCACTCTTCCTAATCTTTGACTATGGTAATATGCTAATATCCTTTTATCCTAACAATTACTTCTTTTTTTTTTCTCACAGAACCCTTCCAGTATGTTGCATGGGAGTTGACTATGGAAGATTATGATGAAGAAACAGAAGACTATCAGGCAGAAGCTGAAGTTGATGAGGAGCTAGAAGAGGAAGAGGAGGAAGAGGAAGAGGTATGACTTCCTTATTATTGCTCATTCACATTGGTCACATCACTGAAAGTGCATATATCCAGATGCACAAAGATGGTAACTAGCACTTTTGGACCCCAAGAAAACAAGCAGGCATCCTCGATTTTATAAATTTTTCAACACACTTGGCCTCCACCCAGCTTCACTTGACCCCTGAAATGCCAGGGCTCCTTAGGCAGTATATTACACCCATGAAAAAAGAAAAGGGAAATCTTTTAAATTTTTTTCCACAGGAACATCTATAGGTATTAGAGACAGAAATATTTAAGGGACGTAAGATACAGATAGCAATGGCCTCTTTGGGAGGCTGCTTGCATGATAATAAGGAACAGTATTAGCAAAAGGAACAGGTCATTTTCAGGCACTACTCTACTCCCTTAGCACCAGAATTTTGATAACCATTCTCATTTGATAACCACCCACTTCAGGTATCTATCAGTAATAAAATAGGAAGTGATTCTTTTAATTTGGGGCCTTATTAATTCTTTCAAGTTTCCTGGACTTTATTCCAACATGGGAGGAGGTTCTCCCAAACACAGCACCAAGCAGTTCCAGAAGATGACACCAGCAAGAAGTCTGAGAATTCAACTCAATTCTGACGCCATCTACCTGGAGATAGCCTCAGATTCCACAGGTTAAGGGTTCAGTACTAAAGGACGGCTCCCCCACTCCCTACCTCAGCCCCAGGTTGTTTCCTGTGCTTCTGACTGATTGGCTACAGATTAGGGATTCCAATAACCTCCTCCATTGGTTCAATTAATTTGCTAAAAGAGCACACAGAATTCAGGAAAACATTTACCTACATTTACCAGTTTATTAAAGGGTATGATAAAGAATGCTAATCAACAGCCAGATAAAGCCATACATAGGACAAGGTCCTGAACAAAGAAACTTCTGTCTTTGTGGAGCTTTAGGCCCTGCTTGGTGGCACATGGAAGCTCTTCTAAAAGAAAGGACCAAAAAGCTGTCCTCTTAGGTTTTTATGGAGGCTTCATTACACAGTCATGATTGACTAAGTCATTGGCCGTTGGCTGATTCAACTTCCAGCCCCTTTCCCAGACCACACCTCAGAAGGTCGAGGGTGGAACTAAAATTTCCAGCCTTCTAATCAGCATGCAATAACTTGGATGAATCTCAAGATAATTATGCTAAGAGAAAGAAGCCAGGCAAAAAAGAATATATCCTGTACGATTCCATTTATATAAAAATTTAGAAAATGTAAACTAGTTATAGGGCTAGAAAACAGAATGGTGTTTGCCTGGGGATGGGGCAAATAGGAGCAGGAAGGAGAGATTTTACAAAGAAGTGTGAGCAAAATGTTGGTATTCATGAATATGTTCATTATCTTGGTTGTGGTGAATTCACGAATGAATACTTGTGTCAAAACTTATCAAATTTTATACTGTAAATATGTACACTGTTTTAATGTCAGTCATACCTCAGTCAAGCTATTTAAAGTGTTAGTGGTGGTTATCTCTGAGTGATGGACTTAAAAGTAATTTTTATTTTTTAAGTGCTTATCTATATTATCTGATTTTTTTAACATTAGAAATGTATCATTTTTACAATAGGAAAAATCAACAACAAAGATATTTCCTTTTTGCCAAACAGAAAGTACAAAAAGAAACAACAGTTCTAATGCCACTCCAGAATTCAGGAATCATACCAAGATATGCCCAAGTGTTGGTCTTTCTCATCAATCTTGCCTATACTTGGGTTGCCCTTAAATCTGTATGTTATGTCTTTCTGTATCTGTGGGAAAATAATTCTGGTCTCTTCTCCATCTCTTCTTTTTTCCTTCTACAATACTCAATACTAATTAGGTCTCTTGGATCTATCCTCCAAATACCTTTATCTTTTCCCTCAAATTCTCCATCTCTTTACTCTTTTGTTCATGTATTTGTAGATGTGTCTTCCATTCAATCTTTTCACTTAAGACATTCATTGGGGTCCTATTGCTATTGTAACAGATTACCACAAAGTTAGTGGCTTAAAACAATCAAATTATCATATAGTTCTCAAGATCAGTTCTCTGAAATGAATCTTAAGGGCTAAAATCAGTTCCTTCTGCTAGAGGAGAAGACTTTTCCTGTTTTTTCCAGCTTCTGGTGGCCACCTGCATTCTTTGGTTTATTGCCTTTTCTTCCATCTTAAAAGCACATTACTTCAACGTTTGTTCTCCATCATCTCATCTCTTCTTTTGCCTTTGACTTTCTTGCCTCCCTCTTAAGGACCATTTAATTACATTGGGCCCAGCTGGATGAGCTTTCCATCTCAACATCCTTAATCACACACATAAGGTTACCCACTCACAGGTTCTGGGGAATCTTTGGGGGGGCCATTATTCTACCATAAGTGGTCACCCTCTTCTTAGGCCTATTTACATATTTTGTTGGTGCCTGCGAACTCTTTCTAGTGTTTACTTGAATTTCTATTAATGCCTTCATTATTTTCCTACTCTGAGATTGGGTTCTGTCCATCTCTTCTGCAAAGTTTTATGATCTATTTGATCTGACTGATCTTTCAATTGGCTAGGATCCCTTGCATGGGTGGTGGTTTTCTTTTTTCTTTTTTCTTTTTTTTTTTCTCAGTAGGGTTCAGGACAATTGCTGGAGTGCTTTAGGTGACAGCATTCTCAAAAATTATAAAAGGCAAAGTGGTGTCTCTCCCCATAGATCAGGAGTATAGAGGTAGATAAGGCTGAAGGCCTAAGACAAGCCTGGTTAGGATTTCTCATACTTGCCTAGATGCAGGGTTGGGGAGGACTCTTCCCACCCATACACCTCCTTGTTGGTCTTTTGTGGGCCAGAGAGACCACAAGCACTTCCCTGGTAGTTGCTGATGCTGACATTCCCCAGGAAATCCAGAGATCCCTGCAAAAAATTCCTCCTAGGACTTGACATCTTAATACTCTGGTCCCTCTGATGTTTGTCTCCAGGCACTCATCTAGCCCATAGTGGTAAATAATGCCATACAGTTTCCTCCTTGCCGATGTTGTGGATTCCTGCTGCCTACCCCAGCAGTTGTTTAAGACTGAGAAGGTGGGAAAGAGGGGAAGGGTGGGGGTGGGGGGTGGGGGAAATAACTGAAGGAGATTAAGGGTGCACTTACCTTGATGAGCACTGAGAAATCTCAAAGATTTGAGAATTCAACACAATTTTAAATGTCACATGACCTTATTTCAACTTTATCAAAATCCTTAATTTTGATAGATTATACATTTCAGCTTCAAAATAAAAAAATATATATATTATTTTCTAACCCTTCAAGAAAAATCACATATAAATGCTTTATAGTATGGCAGAAGTGAAATTATAGTTGCCAGATTAAAAAAAAAACATGATACCCAGTTATATTTGAATTTCAGATAAAAGAATAATTTCTATGTGTGGTACAAAAATTATTTGTTATCTGAAATTCAAATATAACTGGAAGCCACATTCTTACTTTTTAAGTCTGGCAACCCTACCTGAAGTGAGCTTATTAGCAGGAAAAATTAATTACGCATTCAACTCCAGAATCTGGGAAAAAAGCACAAAAAAACCCAAAAGAATGTAGAAAGGAGAATAAAGGCAAAAATTAACAAAATAGGAAAAGAATACAAAATAAAAACAGTAAACCTAATTTCAAAAAATGAAAAGTTGGTCCACTGGCAAGTGTAATAAAATAGGCCAACTTCTAACAAGTCTAACTAGGTAAAAAGAAGAAGCAAATAACATTTGAAACAAAAATGGGTATATAATCAAATTTTAAAAACAGGGTTGTTTTAAATTATAGGAACTTTATACTAATAAATTTTAAAGTCAAGATAAAAAGGATTTTCAAAATACGAATTACTAAAATTTGTTTAGGAAGAACTATAAAAGCTGAACAAACAAAAAAGATAGAGGGGAATTACAAATCATTTCTAATATACCTTTGTTGATTAGATAATTCCTGTGTTGCTTAAAATCTTCCACATAGGGGCACCTGAGTGGCTCAGTTGGTTAAGCATCAGATTCTTGATTTCAGCTCAGGTCATGATCTCAGGGTCATGAGATCAAGTTCCGCATCACATGATACTCAAAGCAGAGTCTGCTTGGGATTCTCTTTCTCCCTCTCCTGCCGCCCCTCCCCCCACTTACACTCTCTAAATAAATAAATAAATAAAATCTTTAAAAAAAAGTCTTCCACATCATAAAAAAATAGCAATACTTCCCTGCTCATTTTTGGAATTTGCGTAACTCTCATATAAAAATTGAACAAGAGTGGTGCAAGAAAAGTATAGATTTGTCTCATGTTTGCACCTTTACAGAAAGTTGTTCGTTATATCTTGTTTGGGGGGAATAAAAGAGGCTTGTTGTAGAATAATCTTGCAGAGTATTATCCCATTGGTATTTTTAAAAATACTGTGTCTATCCCTAAATATGTGTCTATTTTTATATGTATATTGGTAGGATATACTTTGGAAAAGGGTCTGGAAGTGTACACATAAAATTGTTGAGTGTTTTAAAGACATACTGTTATGGAGTAGACATTATTCAAGATGTGAACTCAGAGGGATTTGAGAAACTGATGTTTTAATAATTAAATTAGTACAAGAACTGGACTTTTGTGGATTGTTTTAAAGATATCTTGTTATGGCTTCAATATTACTCAAGATGCATTATTTTAATTTACTTTTACTTAATTTTTAGTCTTACATCAAAATACTTTTAATACTGTTCTCCAAACTGAATAATATTTGTAGAATGAAGATAGAATTAAGGAGAAGAGAAGGCTCTTGGGAGATACAAAGCACTTTTGTCCAGTGTTTCTCAAAGAAAACTTCATCCTACAACCAGGCAGCATAGATGAAGCAGCTAAATATCGAGAAAAAATCTACTACTTTTCAAGTCCTGAAGCTAAAGAGAAGTTTCTGGAGCATCCCGAGGAGTACGTGGCTCATAAAGAACCATTAAAGGTGAAAACAATATTCCTAGCCAATCCTAATGATTCCTCCTGAGTGCTTTTTCAAGGACTTACTGCCAACATTCATCGTTTTACTTAATAGTGAAGTCCCCAATCTGATATAACAATATGGTGAAAATATCTAAGTTCCAAGAGCAACTTTTTGGAATATAAAGTAAAATAATTATCTTTTTTGATTTCTGCAATAATGACTTGTTTCAAACCAACACATACTATCTGTCTTTTTAGCTGAAGTAAAAAGACACAGCTACATTTATTGCTTGCTACATTAAGAGCCAGATGTGTAAGTGGGCAATTTCACAGGAACAGAAAATAGAATAATGGTTGCAAGGAGCTTGGGGGTAGGCAGGGAAGAGAATGGAGTTATTGTTTAATGGGTACAAGATTTCAGTGTGGGATGATGAAAAAGTTCTGGAAATGGATAGTGGTGATGGTTGCACAACATTGTGAATGTACTTATTGCCATTGATTTATACGCTTAAAAATGGTTAAAATGCATATACTCAAAACTACTGAATTGTATACATTAAAAGGGTGGATTTTATGGTATTTAAATATACCATCTCAATAAATAAATACTTGAACTTAAACTGAAAAAATGGTTAAAATGGTAAATTTTATGTGATGTATATTTTACTACCATAATAAAAGAACACATGGTGGCAGTATTTTATCCATTTCAAAAATAAAGCACACACATAAATGCACCAGCTTTAGACAAGAACCTTCATTTTTTTTTATTTCACTTTCACCCTCTTCCACATAGATATATATTCTTTCCAGTGTATATAATATTTTATAATCTACTTTTTCACTTAACATTATATCAATGAAAGCTTATATATTTCTACATAGACCTCATGATGCTTCATCATTTTGATGTACCATTTTAACATCTAATTGTTAGACATTTTTCACAGTATTTTCATAGTGTGATTTGTCATTGTGGATATGAAATAGTACTTAGGAAATCTTTGGGCACGTTATGCTTTGTTTCTCTTGAATTATTTTATTAGTATAATTCCCTAGCATGGGATTACAAGATCAAAATATACAAATCACAATACATTGTCACTTATACTTTCAAGAACACCAATGCCTTTTTTTTTTTTTTGCCTGATGATGTAGGCTCCACACCCAACCTGGGGCTTGAACTCACAACCCTGAGGTCAACGGTTGCATGTTCTACTGACTGAGCCAGCCAGTGCCCCTAATTCCAATGCTTTCTTAAACAGAACATATAGAACACAATTTAAATGCTTCTGAATAATTTGGGCTGTTTTCATGAACTTCAATTTTTATATGGTGCCCAGGAGGACTACTAAAATATGTGTACGGTTGTGCCTTCTGACACTGTTGGTGTTGTGAAGTGATAATTCAGTTTTAGGGAGAGCAATTAATAAGACTTCTGTTTTCTAAAGATTTTATTTATTTATTTAATTGACAGAGACAGCGAGAAAGGGAACACAAGCAGGGGGAGTGGGAGAGGGAGAAGCAGGCTTCCCGCCGAGCAGGCAGCCCGATGCAGGGCTCTATCCCAGGACCCTGGGATCATGACCTGAGATGAAGGCAGTCGCTTAACCGACTGAGCCACCCAGGTGCCCCATGCCTTATGTTTTCTAAATTACTCAAAACTTCCTTGTCTTCACTCTCCTCCTACCCTACCTCTCCCCAACCCACCCCCTGTGGCAGGCTCCTCCAGTAAGAATATGCCTTATTGGCCCCCATGGTTCTGGCAAAACCACCTGTGGAAGACAATTAGCGGAAAAATGGGGCATTTTTCATATTCAGTTTGAAGAATTTCTTCAAGAGAAACTAATGCTCAAAACCGAAAAGAAAATTGGAACTGAATTTGAAGAAGATTCTGATGAAGAACAGTTTACAAAACAAGAACTTGAAGAACTTGCAATTCAGGCCAAAGTCAAGATTGAAGAAGAAAATACAAGGAAGCCGGTAGTAATATTAATACTCTCTTTGCAGATAATTATGCTTACTGGTATTAATTTTGGGAAATAGAATATAAGCAGTATAAACCTAAAGTTTCTAAGAAGAAGAAAAAAAAATTACCCCCCATATGTCATCCTCCCCATTTGTTAAATACATATCTTACTGCTCATCTAGAATACAAAATGCTAAGTTTTGCATGACTCCAATAAAAATCTAAAAAGCTTTCCCTGACAAGACTGTTGCTTAACATTTATTAGGGACTCTGTTATTTGATATGTCTGACCTACACTATAAGGTTTTCCTTTACTGTGTTCTCTGTTTTCTATCAAATATAAAAATCTGCCCCAGCACCAGCAGAGATCTCAAAATATTAAATTCTGATGATGCATTGTAAGACATTTTATATATTTCTTAGATGATTTCTTTCTGGGATTGTAAAGAGGAAGTTCTTAATTCTACATTTTTAACCATTTCTGATATAGTTAGACCCTTTTCTTCTCAAATGCTCCCTTGTAAATGAACCCAGGTATAGATTATATTCCAGAAGACTGCCTGGCTGGCCCATCCTTTAATTAGGATCTAGGTTGAAGAATTATAAGATAAATGACAGAAATTAGTTAAGCCTTATGGGTGTGTAATGTAGATTGAATAATTTCTTAGCAAAAAGTGATAACAGATATCCTGAGGCCATGTTTGAAAATCAGCCATGCTAATCACTAGTAACTCCTCTTAGCTATAATACATAATTTAGTATTTTAAGTCATACTAAATATTGATTTAAAGAAAAAAGTTCAAGTTTTAAAGTGTTAACAAGCAGCAGTATTAAAAATGACCTAAGAAGAAAAGGTCTTATCCTAATCAACTATGTAATAGAGTATTATTTATTAATACAGAGTTAAAATTTTTTTTTGTTTTCAGCCTCCAGATGTGCAATTTACAGAAGAAGAAGAAGCAATCAGATTAAATCTAATGGAAAATCAGCCATTGCCTCCCGAAATTCTTGAAACAATTCTTTCTGAGTGGTGGCTTAAGGAACCAATACGGTATCTTATTTTATATAGAATTATACAATTATTGACTTTTGTTTGCTTTATTCTTAAAAGTTAAAAATGTAATCCAGCATAAATTTAAGATTTTTCTTTTACTCATAAACTAGTGATTCTACACATTAAAAACAGCTGAGGAATCAATTTAAAAATACTGATGCCAGGACACCTGGGTGGCTCAGACGGTTAAGTATCCAACTCTTGTTTTCGGCTCAGACCATGATCCCAGGGTCCTGGGATCGAGTCCCGCATCGGGCTCCCTGCTCAGCAGGGAGTCTGCTTCTTCCTCTTCTTCCTACTTGTGTTCTGTCTCACTATCTCTCTCTCTCTCAAATAAATAAATAAAATATTTTAAAAAAATACTGATGCCAGGGGCCCCCCTCCCCAAAACAACTGAATCAAAATTTTTAGAAGTGTGAGGTTGAGACCCAAGCATTTGTATTTTTGAGAGTTCCCCAGGTGATTCTACTGTGTAGTTGTGGTTGAGTATCCATATTCTAAATCCATGTACACTAATGATGGGCTGGACTCTTTTTCTTGGAGCCTTTCAATAATTACAGTTAAGACCACTTAATAACTGTCCACAGTGTTATCTTTCTTAAAAGCCAAGAACAAGCCTGACCTCAGACAGGACTGAGAAATTTCAGACTCTCCACGCCATCAGAGTTTAAAACTTCGCCACAATTTCCTAATCAGAATTGTATTTTTGAGAGCTCCCCAGGTGATTCTACTGTGTAGTCGGGGTTGAGTATCCATATTCTAAATCCATGTACACTAATGATGGGATTAACTTACTTAATCCTTACAAGTATCCAATGGAACAGAAACTTTTATTATCTCACTTTGGAGATAAAGAAACTATATTATAGAGAATTCAAATAACTGGCCAGTCCCAGTGCTCCTCTGGGCACTCTTTTTCACCTAGTCCATGGCCTAAATGAGTGAGTGAGGTTATTGGTCATCAACTTTAACTTTAATTTCCTGTTGCCTAAATTGGCTCAATAGTTGTGGTAAACTTAAGCAGGTTGACTGCAAAAATGTAGTCATGGGAGCCATCTGGGTGGCTCCGTCAGTTAAGCACAACTCTTGATTTTGGCTCAGGTCATGATCTTAGTGTCATGGGATCGAGCCCTGCATCAGGCTCTGTGCTTAGGATGGGGTCTGCTTGTCCTCTCCCTCTGCCCTTTCCCCTGCTCATGCTCTCTCTCTCTCTCAAATAAATAAATCTTAAAAAAAAAAAAAAACAGCAACAAAAAACCAATGTAGTCATGGGTTGTTCTTCATTAATTTAGCTCCTGACCTCACACCATACATTAAATTAAAAAAAAAAAAGCATATGAATTGAAGAATTAAAAGTAAAAAAGTGAGGGGCGCCTGGATGGCTCAGTCGGTTGGGTGTCTGCCTTCAGTTCGGGTCATGGTCTCAGGGTCCTGGGATTGAGCCCAGCGTTGGGCTCCCTGCTCAGCGGGGAGTCTGTTTCTCCCTCTTCCCCTGCTTGTGCTCTCTCTCTCCAAAGAAAAAAAAAAGAGTAAAAAGTGAAATTGTAAAAAGCCTAAATAAAATAGCTAAGTATTATGCAACCATTAAAATGAAGAATTTGTAATAGCGTGAGCAATGTTATTATATAACATTAAGTTTAAAAAGATACAAAGTTATTTATAATATAATAGCAAGATGACACATAAGGAACAAGCTGGAAAGAAACAAAACAAAATGTCAGTAATCTCTAGGATATGAGATTATAGATAATCTTGCCCTTTTTCATGTTTTTCTCTATTTTCCAATTTTTCTAAAGTAAGATTTGATGCTTTTATAATCAGGGAAAAAAATCAACACATTTTTAAAGGGCTATTGCATGAGTCCTGGAGAGATATAATACAATATCTATATCTATATAGATGTAGATATATAAGATATAATAAGGTGAACTAAGGTATAATGGTAGAAATGGAAATGTGGGTACAGAAGAGGACATGCCAGGGTTTAGCTCTTATATGTGAGAAGCAAGAGGGGGTTGGGGGGGCAGTCCAAGTGTCTCTGAAGTTTGGCACCTGAATACCAGTGAGTCAGAAGCAAGAGCAGTGTGGAAGGGTAACAATGAGTCTGATTTTTGACAGTATGATGCATATAAAATTCCTGAAGGGCACATCAATGAAGAAACTAAGCAGCTTTATGAAAATTCTGAATTGAAACCCAAAAGAGAAGTTGGGTATAGAGGTAGAGATTTAGAAGTCATTGACAAAAAAGGGACAGCTGGAACAGTAGGGATGAAATCGTTCCTCACAGAAAAGACTATGCTGAAGGCATCTCTAAAGAAAAAGGCATACATTTTACAGCCAAAATATAAAAATTTGCCCACTTAATATGATTGGAAATATTTTAAAATGTCAAATAAGACCTCAAACTGTCAAATCTTCATAAAAGTCCTATGAGGAAGAAAACATATGTTTAAATATAAATACCTAAAACAAGCCAAATTTTAGATAAACAGGATAAATTCTCATTCAAAAGGGAACCAATATTGAGTCTTTCAAATAAATAAAACCAAGTTCATAAAGCCTGTTAATAATAAAAATGTAGTCACATTCCAGTTATTTTTCTGATCCTTATAGTCTCATCATACCTGGGCAAGTTTTATAATTCTATTTGAACATAATCATCTTACACATATGAGCCAGTATGCATACATTAGTAATTGTCATTGATCATAAGGGAATCCAGGGAAGAGGGTACAAACTGTTTCCTGAAAGGAAGTATCACTAGAAGAAAAACTATGCAAAGGTAGATTCCCACAAGTGGTGGGCTGGCCAAACCCACCTTTACATAATGGTGACACAGTCATAAGGCTGGGCATTCCTCCCAAGAAGAGAACTTATTTTCTCTTAATTTTTCATCAAATACTAAGACTAAATTTAAGAGAATTTATCTATAATATAAATGTAAGTATAAAATATTATCATTTTAATCTAATTCAATACATTTGGGAGAAGACACACCATGTTTACACAAGTAGAAATATTACAAGAAATAAAAGATACCACAGTAAACTTTTAAAACTATTCATTGCACATCTTATATAAAGTTGTGATTTATTAATATTTTTTCATTTTAAATCAATATTTATAATATTTTAAGCAAATAAATTATGAAATTTCTACCAAGTTCCACAGGTTTTATATTAGATGGTTTCCCACGATATCCTGAGGAGGCTCTGTTTCTGAGGGAATGCGGATTTTTCCCAGATGCTGCTGTTTTTATACAAGTTGATGATCAAGATATTTCTGATCGACTCCTTCCTTCCCAAATTGAAAAGTGGAAACAGAAACAAAAGAAAAAATTAGAAAGGAAAAAACTCATCAAAGAATTGAAGGCAAAAATCAAGGTATGTATCCAGTAAAAAAATATGGGAATAAATTTGTTCAGCATCTATTCAAATTATAATGGTCTTTACAAAAATGTAGTTTTCTGATTTTAATAATAAGTCAATATGAAAACACTTTTAATCAAATATTAATATTATTTATAATTAAATATTTAAAAATTATTTGAGGCCTATGTGATTTGCAATACATTAATGCTTTTCTCTCCAAGGCAAATAAAATTAAAGATAGTGGTAGCACTAACGTATCCCTATACCAGACATAGGAGCAAAGTGGGAGAGGCAACATAAAGAATTAAACTTTTCAGTGGCTTTTTCACTAGTTCCTGGAATGATGACACCATCAAGATCCAGGTATTAGTTTAGGACATCTTTTCTAAAACTGAAATCTGAGGAGTATTACATAAAATGTTCAAAAGTGTCATACATAGGGAATCCAGCAATTCCACTTCTAGGAACCTATCTAACAGAAATGAAAGCAGATCCACATAAAGATTTATATATGAATGTTCATAACAGCATTATTCATAACAGCCAAAAAGTGAAAACCACACAATATCCATCAACTGATGAATGGATAAATGAAATGTGGTAGATAGGGTACCCTGGGATCCCACCCAAGATGGTGATATAAGAACCTCCTGAATTCATCTCCTCCCACACACACAGCTACACATGAAGCAATTCCCTCTGAAAGAAATCCAGAAACTAGCTGAGCAACCCGTACACATTGGACAAACGAGAAAATACCTGTATCACCCACATCAAAACAGTTGCTGCCTGAGAGTCCAGCTTCCAATCTGTCTATGCAGTGGGTGATCCTCCCCTTTGGGACACTGACAGGTTGTGGCACATGCTTAACGACTGGGAGCCAATGAGAACAAAGAAAATAGCTTGGGCAATCACAAAGGTTTGAGAGACAGCCAAAAACTCAGTCCAGGCTGATTGATAAGGTTCATCTCCTACACAAGACTACTCTGAAGACTAGGAGTTGTGGCTTCTTTACCTAATGTGCAGAAACCAACACAAAGTCAAAGAAAATGAAGAAAGAGATGAGGAATATGTTTCAAACAAAAACTCCAGAAATAGACCTTGCTGAAACAAAGATAAGTGATTTATCTGATAAAGAGTTCAAAATAATGTTCATAAGATGCTCACAGTGTCAGGAGAACAATGCATAAACAAAGTAAGAATTTCAAGAAAGAGATAGAAAATATAAGAAAGTACCAAAGAGAAATCACAGAGCTGAAGAATACAATAACTGAACTGAAAAAATTCAATAGAGAGGTTCAATAGCAGACTAAACACATAGATGAATGGAACAGAACAGAGAGCACAGAAATAACCTCATGCCTATATTGTCAATTAATTTACAAGAAAGAAGCCAAAGATACATGATGGAGGACGGATAGTCTCTTCAGTAAGTGCTGGGAAAATTGGACTGCTACATGCAAAAGAATGAAACTGGGCCCTCTATCCTATACTATCCATAAAAATCAACTCAAAATGGATTAAAAACTTGAACATAAGACCTGAAACCATAAAACTTCTAAAAGAAAACTTAGGGGTAACCTCCTTGACATTGGTCTTGGCAATTATTTTTTTAGATTTGACACCAAAAGCAAAAGTCACCAAATGGGGACTACATCAGACTAAAAGGCTTTTGCACAACAAAGGAAGCCATCAAGGAAATGAAAAGTTATTCTACTGGGTGAGAGAAAATATTTGCAAATCATATCTGATTTGCATCTGATTAGGGGTTAAAATCCACAAAATATGAAGAACTTATACAACTCAATAGCAAAAAAAAAAATCTGATTAAAAAATACATTAAAAATCTGAAAAAAATTCAGAGGTTCTGAATAGATATTTTTCCAAAGAAAACATACAAATCGTTAGTAGGTACATGAAAAAGTGCGGTATCGCTAATCATCAGGGAAATGCAAATCAAAACCACAATGAGATATCGCTTTACACTTGTTAGAATGTCTGTCATCGAAAGACAAGAGGTAACAAATGTTGGCTGGACTGTGGAGAAAAGGAAATCCTTTGCACTTTTGGTGGGAATGTAAACTGGTGCAACCACTGAGGAAAATAGTATGGAAGTTTCTCAAAAATTTTAAAATACAACTACCATATGATCCAGCAATCCTACTTCTGGGTATATATCCAAAGGAAATGAGAACAGGATATGGAAGGGACATCTGCACACTCGTGTTCATTGCAGCAGCATTTACAATAGCCAAAATATGGAAGCAACATGTCAATGGATGAATGGATAAAAAAGATGTTGTGCTTATGTGTACAGTGGGACATTATTCAGCCATGAGAAAGAAGAAAATCCTGCCTTTTGCAACATGGGTGGACCCTGAGGATATTAAGCTCAGTGAAATTAACCAGGCAGGGAAAGACAAATAGTACATGGCATCATTTGTATGTGGAATCTAAAGAAAATTCAAACTCATAGAAACAGAGAATAGAAAAGTGGTTGCTAGGGACTGAGGGGTGGGGAAAGTAGGGAGAAGGTGGTAAAAGGGACAAACTTTCAGCTAAAACGAATAAGATCTGAGGATCTAATGTATAACATGGTGACTATATTTGATAACATCATACTGTATAATCAAAATTTGTTAAGAGAATAGAACTTAAATGTTGTCACCAAAAAAAAAAAAGGATAAATATTGAGGTGTTGGGTGTGTTCATTAATTAAATGGAAGGAGTCCTTTCACAGTGTATATCTATATCAAATCGTCACAAGATACACTTTAAATAACTTACAATTTTATAAAGCTGGATGAATGAATAAATGTGTGCTATATCCATAAAATGGATACCATTCAGTATTTAAAAAGAACAAACTATTGATAACACTCTACGACATGGATGAAAATCATTATGCTTAATGGAAGAAGCCAGGTTAAAAAAAAATAGTACATACTATATGTTTCATTCCATTTATAAGACATGTCCTGAAAGGGCAAATCTATAGATCTAGACTAAGGCACAAAGATTGAGACTTTCAAATCTGGATCTAGGAAGACAAAGATGGGACATGAGAGCAGTGTTAAATAATGTGAAGCGCTTTCATGCTGAAGAGAGCTTGTAGGTGTTCCAAATGGCCACAGGGAAGGAACTATTATTGGTAGGAGGAAGGTACAGGGAGATGTATTTTGTTATTAGTAAGAGTTTCCAAAAACAAAACAAAACAAAAAAACAAAACCAAGATTGGAAGCATTGAGCTATTTGTCAATAAAAAAGCTAATCAATTAACTCCAACTCTGAGAGATACTATGACTTAAATTATTTAATACGTTATCAGGCTGTATTTTATTAGTATGATAAAAGATTATCAAACATTTTCAACAAATTGCTTCCAAGTATTTCCCTATTTCTCCATGTATATAATCTACCTCTTTACCAAAGCAACCAAATAAATAATAAATTCGAAAAGGTGTTCTAACGTTTGTACAAAGAATGGCTGCCCCCACGTGCTCTTTATCCCTCTGGAGGGAAATAGCTAATGAGAAGTTCCAGAGGTACAGGATGAAGTAGCATAATTACCACCATCATGAGCTTTTCTGGAAAGTTTACCATCCTTTCCTCCAAATGCCAATCCCACTTTGGGAAAAAATATATATACTAATACATAAAAAGTAATTTTATTATCCATTAAAATGTTTAAATGTCTCTTTCTATAACAGGATGATATGATTTCTAAAAGAAGGGCTGAACTTCTAGCAGAGAAAGAAAAAAGACATAAAGGGGAGGTAAGTAAATAAAATGGTTGCTTTTTTTAAAAAAGGCAGAATATCCATAATATAATATTTATATATTCTATATATTTTTACATATCAACAGTATAAAATAAAAAGAGGCCTAGAATGCCTTGAAGGAAGTACACAGAGTTCATGTTTGAGTAGTAAGATTATATATCACTTTTTTCTTTATATTTTTTGATATTCCATAATTGTTTACAGTGACCCTTCATTATTTTTATAATCAGGAGAATGAACATTTTTAAAAGAAGGAAAACCACTAAAGAAGTTTAAATAATCAAATTCAAAATATAATACTACATTAAACTACACTTCTTTTGGATTTTCATTTTTGCCTTTCACACTTGCTGCTCGTGCCCCAGGGAGATAGTCTGGGAGTCTGGGATTGAGGTCTAGATAGGGAGTCTGTGAAGCTGTGCTGGACCTAAAATAAAGATTATGTCGAGATAAAGAATGGAACGAGGCAGAGCCTCTGAACTCTCAGACTTATATGTTGTGCAGGACACTCAGTACAAGCTCCTTTTCTCTATCTGCTGATTTTTCAAAAAGATAAACCTTGAAGATCGTGGATTTTGTTTTGTTTGGAGAGGAGCTGTTCCCGAAATGACCTAGCTGACACCAGTGCTATAGCCAAGCTCACTCAAGGGTGCAGAATTTAAAGAGGAGGTGTGACGAGACGAGAACTAGGTGTGCTAGTTCTAAGAGGTTACCTGAGGCTCATATTTATACAGTCAGCTTACAAGTAAATCCCTGTAACCAAGGCAAACAATAAGATGGTTCCTGCCTTCTGCCATTTCCTTCTGGCCTAAAGCACCCTGTACCATCTTTTCAAAACTGACTCTCCTGTGATCTGATTTCCAACCATATAAAAACATTCAACCCAACAAGGGGAAGGAGAGACGAGGAATCCAGGAAATAGGACTTGCTGTGTGTGGAACCATGTCTCCCCCTGGTATGGATGTGCTGGACCTAAGTACAGAGGACTGCTGACACGGAGCAACCGTAACTGGGGGTCAAAACATTGCAGAATAGGGGCCAGAACAATTGTTTCTTTGTCCAAACAAAGTATCTACAACCAAAAGTAGATCTAAAACCATTAGACTGAGAACATTCTGGCACCATCTAAGGAACAAGAACCCTCCATTATTTGCCTTAATCTTCACTTATCCATTCAGCCCGTCAGCCGGTCTGTCAGCAAACCTTAACTGAGCACTCACTGCATGCCTGACACTATTCAGACACTGGGGGTTCAGCCATGAACAAAATTGAAAGAAGTTTCTGGCCTCATTCTACTGTTCATTCCTTGAACAAGCAACGTTCTGAAATTCTACTCTGTTCAAGGAGTCATGCTGATGTTTAGGATTAAAAACAAAAACAAAAACAAAAACAATCCAGACATCCTAACCTGGGCTCAACCATAGTTACTACCTTTAGCCCTTGGGAATCCCAAGTGGTCCCCTTAAGAATCACCTCATAGGGGTACCTGGGTGGCTCAGTCGTTAAGCATCTGCCTTCGGCTCAAGTCATGATCTCAGGGTCCTGGGATCAAGTCCCTCATCGGGCTCCCTGCTCAGCTGGGAGCCTGCTTCTCCCTCTCCCTCTGCTGCTCCCCCTGCTTGCATGTTCTCTCTCTCTCTCTCTCTGTCAAATAAATAAATGAAATCTTAAAATCACCCCACATGTCTCAGCAGGATACTACCAAAAAAGTCCGGACTTTGGGGTTGAGCTGACCTAAACTGGTATCCTTTCTCAGTACTTGCTGACTTTGTTCACTCCTGGCTCCCTGGTGCCTCACATAGTAGGCACTCAACAGTTGTTTTGTTGCTGTTGTATAACTTTGAGCAAGTTTCTTAATCTCTCTAAACCTAGATTTTTTTGTAAAATGGAAAAAAATTAATAATATCTAGTTTCCTGAATTAATAATACTTTAATTTCTCCCTCTTTGCTATTTTTTAGTTAAACCTCCTTTTTCTCAAGAGAATCAGTTTTCAGGATAAATTTTAAATGTTCTTAATTTATAATTTTAATATTTGTTAGCATTAGAATGGTGGGATTTCTTACTATTTTTTGTTTAAAAATTCAATATTCTAGCTTATAAATTAAGTAGGTTTTTGTAAGTTAGCTCTCCTAAGACTTAGTCTTTTACAAAATTGGCTATGTATCCCCACACAATAAATTTATACAAACTGGGAAGACAATTCCTGAAATTTTTGATGAATCAAAGATGAAAACTATGTATTGATTTTTTTTAACTCCTTTGATGAGAATTTTATGTTATGTCCTGCTACTGCCTCAGACAAAGAAAGACTAAACAAAATGTAGCATCTCAAGGATCACATAGTGTGATTGCTATAGTCAGTTAATGTGACACCCTGACTCAAATCCATTCTGACTCTACATAGACCCTGGAGCTTGCTTTCATGAACAGAACCAGTGGCCTTTTCATCATTTGCCTTTTGTATAGAATGTGCAGCTCCATGACTCACCTTTTCACAACTAATTGGGGAACCGTATGCAAATAAAGCCCCTCCCAGGTTTGTCTTCTCCTCCTTAACAAAAATCATTGCCCTCACTGTCCGAATTTTTTGCAGCAGGTAACACATTTTTAACATTAGAAATTACTTCAGTCTCAAGGGGACTGCTTACATTAATTTTGTAGGAAAATGTCGCCATCTTGTGGAATTTTAGTCTCCAAGTGTGCCTAAAGAATAATCTATAAATCAACCACCTTGTATAGAGATTTAGTTTGCATACTTTCCAACTCCTCAGAGGCCTTGCTTCTACTCCTGGTCCTCGCTCCAGAATCTTGGCTCTCTTCCTGTTCACTGGCTCCTTCTCTGGTGCCTCAGTCTCTTCTATCAAACTGTGGGTAGCCACAGACAAGAGAAAGCCAGAAAGAGCCAGGACAGGGAGCCAGACCACAAATCAGCAGAATTGTGAGGGACTACATCCAGGTGAATAGTTAATAGAGGTAAATACCATGAGTACAATGGGAAGCCAAAGTCAGGGTCCAAATGAGGGTTGAAACAAGGTTCAGGACCAAGCAGCTGGACAAGACCATCCCTGAGGCCTTCTAGGAGGAAGGCAGAGTGTATAAGCCCAAAGGTCTATGTGCAGAGAGCTCTGTGGGATGGAACAGAAAACAAAGGTGTGTATGGGGTGTACAGGTTGGGGATTGAGTTTTTTAAGTTTTTATTTAAGTTCCAGTTAGTTAACATACAGTGTAATATCAGTTTTAAATGTACAATGTAGTGATTGAACACATCCATACAACACCCGGTGCTCATCACAACAAGTGCACTCCTTAATCCCTCCCCATCACCTGTTTCACCCATCTCCCCCATCACCTCCCTTGGATTGAGTGTTCAGGCTTGAAAAACAAATAGTTTGGAATAGTGTCTCAAAAAGTCCATATTTGGAAAACAACCAGGTGTAGTAAGGAAATCTAGGGTCTGCTTAACATGCGTCTGTATTGGGAAGCCTCAGAACTCTGACAAGTCTTGCACCTCTCCTCTTTCCATTTCTTCTCTAGTTGTAAGCATTCCGAGTATAATCTCCGTCACCCTCCTGACATAAACTTCTACTCAGCTGTAGCCCTGCTCCTCCCTTCCCCTACTGACAGAAAGTTATGAGAGAGCTTACCCCAGATCTAGTCCTATTTCTCAGAGACCGTGAATTTTGTTTTCTGTTTGTTGTCTTTATTTTCTCTTTTCCCTTTCCAGCCATCTCTGGGATTGTTTGATGTATTTTAGAAATCCATTTTATTTATCTATTGGCTTTTTAGTTATACCTCTATGTATCTTTTTTTAGTGGTTGCTCTCGATTACATATACATCCTTAACTTTTCCCACTCTACTTAGAGTCAATATCATTCCATGTAATATCCTAGAAACCTATGACTGTAGAAGTCAATTTACACCCGCCCACACTCCACCAACACCCTTTATGCTCTAGTTATTTGTTTTACAACCAAATATATTACAAACTCCATAAGAAAAAAATTATAGTTTTAAACCGTCATATGTATTTTAAAAATTTTAAGAGGAAAAGTCTTTTACATTTATCCAGATATTTACCATTTCTGTTGCTCTTCATTCATTCCTGTGGTGTGATGGAAACCAGAGGGATGAGAAGAATGTGGTCATTTGATTGTTTTCCTGTATGATTTTTCTTGATTGTTTTCATGATCTTGACTTTTCAATAGTTTGATTATGATATGCCTACATGTCATTTTCTTCATATTTATCTAGTTTGGGGTTCACTAAGCTTTCTTAATCTATAAATTTGTCTTTTGCTAAATTGGGAGAACTTTGGACATTATTTCTTCAAATACTTTTTCTGCTCTATTTGCTCTCTGTATCCTTCTGAAAGTCAGTCTCACATAGGTTAGATCATTCACTATTGTTCCACATGATCTTGGGTCTGTTCATTTTTTCAGTCTTTTTTCTCAAGTTTGAGCATTTCTTTTGATCTATCTTCAAATTCACTGATTCTTCCCTCTGTCATTTCCAGTCTACTAAACCCATCTGATATCTTTTATAATTTCAAATACTGTATTTTTTAGTTCTAAAATTTCCATTTGATTTGTTTTTATATTTTTATTTCCCTCCTGGGATTTCCTATCTTTTCATGTATTTTCCTTTTCCTCATTGGTCATAGGGATAACAACTGCTTTAAAGTTCTTGTTTGGTAACTCTAATACCCAGAGTTGGGTATTCAAGATCTTTTCTTATGAGAATGGGTCATGTCTCATGATCCTTTATATTCTGAATAATTTTGGATTATATCCTAGAATTATGAATGCTATGTTCTGGAAATTCTGAACTCTGTTATATACCTCCAGAGAAGGCTGGTGTTTTTGTTTTAGCAGGCAATTTATTTGGTAAGACTAAACCTCCCAACTCTGTCCTACTGGCAATGGGTGGCAGTTCAATTGATACTGTTCTCAAATAGCCCATATGTGCATGATTCAGAGACATGGACACTCTTTACAAACTAAATTTGTTGTTCCCTTCTCCAGTTCTCTCAACTCTGAAGTTTACCCTCACTCTCCAGTGCCCTGGTTGTGTCTCCTTCCCCTGGTTGCCCCAGACGGAAAGACACCAAGCTTCCTATCAGAGTTTTAGTCACCCTGTGCCACCACCACTGTAATGGAGGCTGCCCTCTGAGCAAATGCACAAAATCAGAGAACTCATCCAACCCAGCTGCTTCATTCAAATTTTTGCTGTTTTCCAAAATCTGCCTTTGTTTACTCTCGGCCCCTTAAATGAGTGAGATAAAATGTGTTTGAGGGGAGAGAAGGTGTACTCTTCATGGTTTATGGTTATTATCAGCTAGAAACTAAATTAACTTATTCCTTTATACTGGAGGCAGATCTCTGAGACCATGAATTTTAGAACATGTATCTACTAACCTAAGGCCTAAAAAGTGTAATATATCAGCACTGTTTCAAAAGATCAAATTGCCATTTACGGAAAAATAAAAGCTTTTTTCTTACGAAGAATTAACCTGTGGAGATTTTTAAGATATTAACCTTTAAAAAATTCAACATTGTACTTAAGGAACTAGCAAAAGCAACATAATAAGAAAAAAAAATAGCATACATGTTGAAAAGTTCTGTAAGGACAGAACTCATTATGTGCCTATAATTCAATTATCTAGAAAGTCCAGGAAAGTTAATTGCACAAAAATTATTTAAGGTTGCCACCACAGCTCCTTATTAACAATGACATTTGCCCCCATGAAGAAAAAAAAGGCAAATAATTTCTGAAGTAATTAAATAGTCCATCTTGAAGATGATAGGTGCCACGGAATGTTGGTTGGTGCCCTCCATCATTTGGAGCAAGATCCATCCTGCCTGCCTCTTCTCATTCTCATATCTCATTCAAATGGAAGCACAATACAACCTGCCCTGCTCACATACCCAGAGCTTGCAGTTGCTCTGAATTAATCAACTTGGTCCTCCATTCACAAAAATGAATGAACAACCAACGATTACCATATACTTGAGAAAAATTTTCAATACAAAGGAGCAGCAAGATGAGCAAACAGAACAATTGACCCTAAAATGAATAGGCAATTCAGAAAACCTTACTAAACATTAAAAAAAATTCCAATCTCCCTCAGAAAATTCAAGAACTTTTATCCAGAAAACAAAAACAGGACGTTATGAAAAATCAGAGCAAAAAAGAGTTCATGGAAGCTATATAATGTAAATTAGTTAAAAGTTGAATAAAAAGATTAGAAGGAAAAGTCAAAAAAGTTTCTCAAATATAGAACAAAAACACAAGAGATAGAAAATATGAAAGAAAAAAATGGAGATATGTGGGGTCAATCCAGGAGGGTCAACATCCAATAGGCATTCAAAAAAAAAAAAAAAAAGAGAGAAAGAGAAAATATAGGAGGAAATAATCTTAAAAATATTGAAAGAAACGTTCCCAGTATTGAAGAAAGCAGAGGATCTTCAAATTCAACGGGCTCAATGAATACTGAGCAGAACAAATTAAAAGAGATGTACATTAGATACATCCTCATGAAATTTGAGAGTGCTCATTATAGAGAGATTTTAAGTGTTTCTAAAATGAAGAAAAGGTACCTACAAAGAAATGTGGATAAGATTTGTATCAGACTTCTCACCAACAGTACTAGATGTTGGAAGACAAAGACAATGCCTTCAAGATTCTGAGTGAAAATGATTTTTGACTATTTATAATGTATGAGGATAAAATGGAAACACTTTTAGATATTTAAGATCTTTGAAAATTAGCTTTTTATATTTTCTTCCTGAAAAAAGTAGCCACTTGATTTTGTGAATAATTCTTCTTCCATCTAAAAAACAAAACCAAACCAGAAATATAGGGTAGGGGAGAGATAAAAAAAAAAAAAGCATTATCCACATATGGGGCAAATTAAAATGCATGATTTTACGTAATAAGAAAATATAATGTTTGACCTTGATACTTCAGAATGGTGCACATTTTTTGATACAGGGTTGTATCCCCACTGTCACTATCTGTAGCTGTAGTGAATAAGGGTTATGTAATTAAAATATGGCTGGTGTTGTTTATTGGGTTTCAATTTTTAGAGTCAATCAAAAGTTTGCTTCCAATTCTTAGAATCAATTTCTACATGAAGCACTAAATACTTAAATACAGTTACAGACAAATGTAAATGTAGAAATATTGGAGACAAAAATTTGGAAACCCAAGTGAAAAGAGTAAGGACATTCTCTTGAATTGTGGGGAATCAAAACACACATCTAAAAATGATAACTCAGGGGTGCCTGGTGGCTCAGTCGGCTAAGCGTCTGCCTTCTGCTCAGATCATGATCCCAGGGTCCTGGGATTGAGCCCCACGTTGAGCCCAGGAGCCCATGTCCAGCCCTTTGGTCAGTGGGGAGCCTCCTTCTCCCTCTCCCTCTGCCTGCAGCTCCCCCTGCTTGTGCTATCTCTCTTTGTCAAATAAATAAAATCTAGAAAAAATTAAAAATAGAATAATAAAGTTGTAGGCACTCAGTTGTAGAATTAAAGAACTAAAAATATGACTAACACTGGGGAATAGGCAGAAGAGAAAGAAAGAGAAATATAAGTTAGCTAAATTCCTCATCATCACTAGTATGAGAGAGAAAACAAATATCACAAGGGTCAGAGAGTCTACCTTTCACTGTTTAATTTGTTATTTCCTAAACCGATTTCCACAGAATGACCAAAAAACCCATAAAAGGGCTCCTGGGTGGCACAGTCAGTTGAGCCTCTGACTCATGGTATCAGCTCAGGTCATAATCTTGGGCCCTTGAGATCAAGCCCCACATCGGGCTCCACGTGCTCAGCGCAGACTCTGCTTAGAGTTTCTCTCTCGGTCTCCCTCTTCCCCCCCACCCCCCGCCCCGTGCACTTGCTTTCTCTCCCTCTCAAATAAATAAATAAATCTTAAAAAAAACAAAAAGCAAAAAAAAATTTTTTTAAATGCAAAAATGGCTAAATAAGAATAATGAAATGTATGTTTTTATATGGAAGGAAATTTAAAAGCACTGCTTAATTATATTTTTAAAAAGCAAGTTGTACAATATAGAATGATCCCATTTATGTGTAAAATATAATTTTCTGTGTGTGGGGGTGTGTGGGGTGTAAACATCTAAAAGGATCTTAACCAAATTGTTAACCAAAATTATTTCTTGGTAGGAAAGTGGAAATAGAGATGGGAAATAGGGAAATTTTTTTACCCTATATAATGCTTTATAATTTTATCCTGTAGCAAAAATGAATCTGTTTTTATTTTTTTCATCTTTTAAAAAGATTTTATTTATTTATTTTAGAGAGAGAGGGCAGGGAGAGAGAGAGAGAGAGGATCTTCAGCAGATTCCAAGCTGAGTGCAGAGCCTGACTTGGGGCTCAATCCCATGACCCTGAGGTCATGACCTGAGTTGAAATCAAGAGTCAGGCGCTCAACCAGCTGAGTCACCCAGGCACCACAAAATGAATCTATTTTTAAACTGATATAGTTTTTTAAATTAACAAACAAGTTGGAAGAGCTATTAAGTAGAGCCAAGAGAGGTGAGTACAAGTTCATTTAGAACTGAGCTGTCCCTAGTTTGCAGTGTGGACTCATCCCAACATACTTCCAATGATCCTTAGAAAATCAAATCTCAGGATTTTTTTTTTTTTTTGTCAAAGTGTAAGGAAAAAAGTAGTAAGAGAACCAAATGGTTTCAAAATTCAAATAAAAAAGAACCAGAACTGAAAAACACTGCCCCACAGGCAAACTCCTTTTGGGGAGAGAGGAGCCTGGGCACAGAGCAAGAAGGGACCTTATCCTCTCATCTTACTCCTTGCACATGCAAGATCAACTCCCAGCTCTAGGTGCTCTTGAAAGGAACCAGGGTCTAATCAGTAGGAAGATTAGGAAACAGGGAGCTAAGCAGGAGATTGCAGGCAAGAGATAATGAAAGGGCGACCGTGGGGCGGTACTGGAAAGGAGATAGTCTAGGGCATTGTTTAGGATTACGGTCCTTGGAAACTCGACGCGCAATTATGGAGAACAAGGAGTTAGGAAAATTTCCAGGTTTCCAACTGGAAGGCAGTGATCGAATTGATAGAAGGAATACTTCAGGGAGAAGAGTGTGGAGGCAGTGCGGGAGGGATACATATTAAATCCTGTACAGCACCACTTAGTGCCAATATCCTGCCATGGTCTTTAATAATCGTTTATGTATTATTCTTCTTTCTTCAGATGGGCTATAAACTCCTAAAGGGCATATACTGTTCTATTAGCATGCTTTATACAAAGTAACAAATAATAGCTATAATGGCACAATAATAACAATAATAGCTATCATTTCATGCTTACCGTGTGACCAATACTTTTCTAAGTAAGGTTTTGCATGTATTAAGTAATTTAATGCTCCCACCATCCCTGTGGGATAGGTACTTTTATTATTCCTGTTTTACAGATGAGGAAACTGATCTTGTCCAAGCTAACACAGCTAGTGAATGATTTATTCTCTTTGAGTTAAATATTGTTAATGAAGAGGGAGCTAGAGGGTATTATGCTAAGTGAAATAAGTCAGTCAGAGAAAGACAAATACTATATGATTTCACTCATATGTGAAATTCAAGAAACAAAACAAATGAGCAAGGAAAAAAAAGAGACAAATAAAGAAACAGACTCTTGCTCTTTCCGACTTCCATGGCGGTAGTGAGAGGCTCCCTGTCCACCTACCTGCAATGGATGGTCCTGTGGAACTTGCCCTGGCCTCCTGATCAAGAGGAACAAGCAGACACACAGTGCCCAGCCCAATAACCTGAAGGCTCATAACTCCTTCACACCCACGGGCTGTGGGTGTGAAGCCACCGGCCCGCCACAAAGCTGTAGTGGTGGTCAGGAAGCAGAGATCTGGCCAGTGAAAACCCACCACCTCCTACATGTGGACCATCATCAACAAAAATGTGTGGGCCCCCATCCCCAGCATCAGGCACATGATCCACAAGAATCAAGTACCGCCTGGATCTGCACATGGCTGCCATTTGCAGAGCCAGTGCCATCCTGAGCACCAGAAGCCTGTGATAGTGAAGAGGAAGCTGGCGCCCCACCAAGAACTCCTGAGCCCCCCACCTCGAAAGCAATGAAGGTATCAACCACCTGGGGAGGTGGGGGAAGAAGAAGAAGAAACAGACTTTTTTTTTTATGTTATGTTAATCACCATACATTACATCATTAGTTTTTGATGTAGTGTTCCATGATTCATTGTTTGCGTATAACACCCAGTGCTCCATTCAATAGGTGCCCTTTTTAATACCCATCACCAGGCTAACCCCTCCCCCCCGCCCCCCCAGAACCCTCATTTTGTTTCTCAGAGTCCATAGTCTCTCATGGTTCGTCTCCCCCTCCAATTTCCCCCCCTTCATTTTTCCCCTTAATCATAGAGAACAAACTGAGGGTTACCAGCGTGGAGATGGGTGGCAGAATGGGTTAATTAGATGATGAGGATTAGGAGCGCACTTGTTGTGATGAGCACCAGGTGATGTATGAATAGTGATTTCTTTTTTAAAGATTTTATTTATTTGTCAGAGAGAGAGAGAGCACAATCGGGGGAGTGGCAGGCAGAGCAGGCAGAGGGAAAAGCAGGCTTTCGGAAGAGTAAGGAGCCTGATGTGGGGCTCAATCCCAGAACCCTGGAATCATGACGTGAGCTGAAGGCAGACGCTTAACTCAGCCACCCAGGCGTCCCAATAGTGATTTTTGATTCACTATATTGTACACCTGAAACTAACATAACCTATATTAATTAACTGGAATTAAAATTAAAACTCTAAATAAACAAATGTAAATTTCTCACAACCATAAGAATAAATAGCATTTAATATCTTGTTTATGTATTCATTATGGGATCAGTATGGTGTCAGAGACTTGAAGGAATTAAATTTCTGAGTGCCAGATATCTAAAATTTTACTGTGTCACTAAATGAATGTTGCAATGCCATACCAACCAATATCCAGTTACATAAAATATTCCAAATGATTAGTTAGCAGAGTCATTTGTTGCAAATTTTAGATATGTAGTAAAAGAGAGTATTTTCTTCCTTAGATTGGTAAAAAAGGTGAAGACTTCAGTGAAGAAGAGCCTGAAGAAGATGAAGATGATATTGACAACATCCTTGAAGATGAATTTCCAAAAGATGAGGAAGTGATGAGTGAGGAAGATGAAGAACAGGAAATTGATGCACTTGAGCGCCTGAGAGGTGAACTGGGAGAAAAATTTGAAGCAGATATGAGTAATTTACAAGTAATACAGGTTATTACTTTTCCTTCATTTTTCATAATTCAAAATGTAACATTTGAGAACGGAACAAATGCAATTTGGTTTATGTCTTAGTTTCTTTTTAACATTTCAAAAGAAATGCATACTTTAGGGCTGTCTTCCCTTTAGCCAGCACCACTTGCAATTATGAAAACAAATTAATAAATCAAGGGCAACATGGAAGCCACATAGAGTCAAAAGTTTTAGCTGCCAATATGCAGCCACTCAGAAGCTGAAAAATATTTGTTCTCATGACTGAAGCAGTCACTCACCAGCAATGTCTATGCTGTGACCAGACTTCATCCCATTAAAAATATTTGGTTTTATGATTTTTTTTCATCAGGATGAATTTGAGAAGCTTTTGATCCCAGTGATTCTCATTAATGGAGCTCAAAAAATCCACATTGTACAATATAATATGAATATGAAACTGAAACCACTGGTGGAGAATCGTGAGAGCATTTTTGAAAAATGTTATCCAATAGCATCACACCTTGCCCAGAAAATGCTTAGCTATACCTATAAGTATGTAAGCGCATTTGGCTACTGGGACCCCGTAAAGGTAATATCAGCAAATGCGTCTAAAAGCTGTGTTCTTTCTTTTATTTTTTTTAAGTATGTCTAAGAAGAAGACAGAGGATAATTTCAAAAATTGTAAGCATTATACAGTACTCTTAACTAGCTATAAAAATATGTGATTGTTTTATTTTTCTGAAGTACGAATGGTAATCAAAGGGTTTAATCTCTTTCATCTATTTCTGTAGAGATAACACAATTCCAACTTGGCTTTAACTTTGTAGCTGAAGATGGGTAGTGGAAATATTTTCAAACCACACATCTAAAGGCCTGAGCTCCAGGACTAATTTGCCACCTAATTTTAGGCAAGTCATTTAACCTCTTTGATTCTTTAATGGACCCAGTGTCTCAGACCCTGTACTAAGACCTTGCCTGGTTCCTTACCTTTAAGATGAAAGAATAATGCCCCCAGGCCACTGTGATCAAATACAAGAGTATAAAGTCCTCTGGAAAGTGTGAGACACAATACAAAATGTGACAATGATATTCATAACAAGCATTTGTAAGGACCATATTTTTATGCAGTGTGGACAAACAGATTTAATCCAGTTAGAATTCAGTAACCCCAAATGTGGGATGATTTTCAACAAATCTCAACCAAGAATATGTCAGCCACTATTCTAGTCCCTGGGAATAGAATAGTGAACAAAACAGACAAGGTTTCTTTTGTCTTCTAGCTTATATTCTAGTTGGATTGGGGAGGGAGGCTAGGCAATAAATAAGTAAACAAACGAATATGTTCTTGAGAGATAATATTAAGGGTTATAAAGACAATTAAAAAATGTCATGTAATAGTGACCTGCTCACTTGGCCCATGTACCTTTTTATTTCCATCGATGATATAGCACAGTGGAGAAGATCATGGCCTCTGTATCCAGACTGCCTCAGTTCAAAACCACTACTTATTAGATGACCGATCTTGGACAAATTACTTAACCTCTTTGAGTCATTTCCATTTGCATAATGGGAATAAGAATAGTCCCTACCTTATAATATTGTTACAATGATTAAATGAGTTAATTGCTGTAAAGTGCTTACAAGAGTGTTTGGCTTTTTGTAGTGCTCGATGAAAGTTATAGTTGTTATTAATATGTATTACTATTATTGGTCACTGATAAAAAGTATTTCAGAAGATGGGATCCAGAATGGAGCCATGTGCATTTACCTGAAATTTCCTTCTTGGTTGATATTGACACAATCAATTTCAGTTCTACTTAATTGTGCCATCTTCTTTATCTTAGCGGTAGGATGTCAAGAGAAACCTTTTCAAATATCATGCTGGAATATAGAGACATATGACAGTGCCCTCCATAGAGAATTGGATAGAGTTAAGCATGTATTAGAATCACCTAGAAAGTTTTTGAAAGATAGCCATGCCCTTCTCTCTGAGATGAGAAAGAAAGGGGAAGAAGCAGACGAAGTCAGAACCCTATTTAGGGAGAAAAAGCTCATGTCCAAACATAATTAGTACTATATAATAACGTCTTGTGGAGAAAGGAGTGCATGGTCATAGGAAGGGTTTAAGCATTTAAATAAGCATTTTTCAGGGCTATTTGGGAATCTTTCTGGGTGCATGACAGTTTTTTTTTTAAAGATTTTATTTATCTGAGAGAGAGAGAGAGCGCACGCATGAGCGGTGGGGAGGTTAGAGAGAGGGAGAAGCAGACCCCCCCCGCCAGGGGGGAGCCCAATGTGGGGCTCGATCCCAGGACCCTGAGATCATGACCTGAGCTGAAAGCAGCCCCTTAACTAACTGAGCCACCCAGGTGCCCCTGGGTACATGACAGTTTGATATTTCTGATTTAATGACACTATGCATAGTCTGACCTACAGAGGAGAAAGGATACATGCTAAGTATTTTGAGCAATAGCAGAAACTACTGTAAGGACTCTCAATTTGGGAATTTGAAATGGAATCATTAGACTTTCAGCTTTTTTTTTATTACCAAATATAAGACATACAGCAAATATTCCCACGCCACCCCTGAGGTTCTTCTTATACCTAGCATTTACTCCAGCCCAAAAATGTTGATGTTGACAATACCATTGACCTGTGCCAACTGTCTAGGTGTAGCTCTGGTAAATGAGCAAATTGAACCATACTGCTTCACACCTACTTTGTCAAGTATGGGCTGATACTTGGCCATCTGATGCTCTAAAAAAAGATATCCAAACCTAACATCAATTAATTACCCAGTTCTCATCTTGACCTAATGCAAATATGTGGGACCATTCCTCCCACTCCATTCCACACCTATACCTTAAGCAGGCTTTTAGGTATTTTTCCCTTTTGCGACTGCTCTTGATGTCTATGTGAGTGGGATTTTGCCTATATAAAATGTGGATGAGACGCCTGTGGGATTTGTCCTACCAGTATGCCCCTAAAGATAACCCAGGACCCCACCTGTATTAGTTTACTCAGGCTGCCATAACAAAGTACCACAGATGTGGTGGCTCAAACAACAGAAATTTATTTTCTCACAGTTCTAAGGCTGGAAATCCAAGATCTAGGTGCCAGCAGGGATAGTTTTCTGGTGAGACCTCTCTTCCTGGCTTGCAGATGATCACCTTTTCACTGTGTCCCCACGTGACCCTTCCTCTGTGCTTATGCACTTCTGGTGTCTCTTCCTCTTCATATAAGGACACCAGTCTTATCGGATAGGGCTCCACTCTTACAATCTCAACCTTAATTACCTCCTTAAAGGCCCTATCTCCAAATACAGTCACTTTGGGGGTTAGGGCTTCAACTTATGAATTGGGGGAACACATTTCCATCCATAACACCATCTTAGGAATGGACCTGTTTATGAGGATAAATTGACCCATTTATGCAATATGCAATGCATATGAATATATTGCAAATATATGCAATAATATATGCAAATATATTTATATGCAAATATGAATATATGCAAATAACTTTACACTCCTTGGGAAAAACATACACTAAATACATTATAAATGAAGTAGGAGAACTATAATTGTCATAAACTGAAGGCTAGTTAAGATTTCATCAATTGCATGTGGGTATAAAATAGTTCTTTTTACATAGTCTTTAATAATAATATTTGGCTATAATTAGTTTTCTTATATATTATAAGAAAGATTTTCTTATTTTACAAATTTGTTCAAATGTATTTGGAGGAAATGCTGAATAACTTAAACCTATGAATTCAATTGTGTATATATTGCAGCTAAGTGAAGGAGAGACAATCAAACCAATTGAAACTTCAGAGAATCCAGTCCATGCTGTAATCCATCGTCAGTATATTTATTTTTTATCTAGTAAGGAAACTAAAGAAAAATTTATGAAGAACCCAATCAAATATATCCGCCAACCCAAACCCAAGCCTACTGTGCCTATTAGGATTATAATTCTGGGACCTCCAAAATCTGGGAAAACTACAGGTAAGGGTGTGTGTTTGCTTTTGTTGTTCTTTTTTTTTTTTAATCCCAATGTAGTTATCATACAGTATTATATTCATTTCAGGTGTATGATGTAGTGATTCAACTATTCCATGTAGTACTCAGTGCTCATCAAGATAAGTATACTCTTAGGCCCCTTCACCTATTTCATCCGTCCCCCACCCACCTTTCCTCTGGAAATCATCTGTTCTCTATAGTTAAGAGTATGTTTTTTGGTTTGTTTCTTTTTTTCTTTTTTCTTTTGTTTGTTTTGTTTCTTTTTTTTAAAGATATTTATTTATTTGACAGAGAGAGAGAGATAGCGAGAGAGGGATCACAAGCAGGGGCAGTGGGAGAGGGAGAAGCAGGCTTCCCACTGAGCAGGGAGCCCGATGCGGGGCTCGATCCCAGGACCCTGGGATCATGACCTGAGCCAAAGGCAGAGGCTTAACAACTGAGCCACCCACACGCCCCTGTTTGTTTTGTTTCTTAAATTCCACATATGAGTGAAATCATATAGTATTTGTCTTTTTCCGACTGGCTTATTTTGCTTAGCATTATACCCTGTAGATCCATCCTTGTTGTTGCAAATGACAAGATGTTGTCCCTTTTTATGACTGAGTAATATTCCATTATACACACACACACACACACACACACACACACACACACACACACACACACATACATATATGTATACATACCACCTCTTCATCTATCAATCGCTTCTCAGCCTTTTGGCTAAGATCAAGCATATCCATTCATCTATCAATAAATACTTAGGCTGCTTCCATAACCTGGCTATTGTAAATAATGCTGCAATAAACATAGGAGTGCATGTATCCCTTTCAATTAGAGTTTTTATATTTTGGGGGTAAAGACCCAGGAGTGCAATTCCTGGATCATGGGTAGTTCTATTTTTAATTTTTTAAGAAACCTCCATACTGTCTTCCACAGTGGCTGCACCAGTTTGCATTCCCACCAACAGTGCACAAGTGTTCCTTTATCTCCACATCCTTGCCAATACTGGTTGTTTCTTGTGTTTATTTTAACCATTCTGACTGGTGTGAGGTGATATCTCATTGTGATTTTGACTTGCATTTCCCTGATGATGAGTGATGTCAAGCATCTTTTCAGGTGTTTGCTAGCCATTTGTATGTCTTCTTTGGAGAAATGTCTGTTCATGTTTCCTGCCCATTTCTTAATTGGATTATTTGTTTTTTGAGTGTTGAATTGTATAATTTCTTTATATAATTTGTATTCTAATCCTTTATTGGATATGTCATTTGTAAGTATCTTCTCCCATTCAGTAGGTTGTCTTTTATTTTTGTTGGTTGCTTTGTTTGCTATGCAGAAGGTTTTTATTTTGATACAGTCCCAATAGTTTATTTTTCCTTTTATTTCCTTTGCCTCTGGATGCATATCTAGAAAATGTTCCTAGGGCCAACGTCAGAGAAATTACTGCCTATGCTCTCTTCCAAGATTTGTATGGTTTTAGGTCTCACATTTAGGTCCTTAATCCATTTTGAGTTTATTTTTGTGTATGGTGTAAGAAAGGAAATTCTTTTGCATGTAGCTGTCCAGTTTTCCCAACATCATTTGTTGAAGAGATTGTCTTTTTCCCATTGCATATTATTTCCTGCTTTGTCAAAGATTGACTATATAATGTGAGTTTATTTCTGGGTTTCCTATTCTCTTTCATTGATGTTTGTTGTTTTTATGCTAGTACCATACTGCTTTGATTACCACAGCTTTGTAATATAACTTGGAGTCTGGAACTGTGATGCTTCCAGTTTTGTTTTTCTTTTTCAAGATTACTTTGGCTAATTTGCAATGACGTGGATGGAACTGGAGGGTGTTATGCTGAGTGAAATAAGTCAATCAGAGAAAGACATATATCATATGACCTCACTGATATGAGGAATTCTTAATCTCAGGAAACAAACTGAGGGTTGCTGGAGTGGTGGGGGGTGGGAGGGATGGGGTGGCTGGGTGATAGACATTGGGGAGGGTATGTGCTATGGTGAGTGCTGTGAATTGTGCAAGACTGTTGAATCACAGATCTGTACTTCTGAAACAAATAATGCAATATATGTTAAGAAAAAAAAAGAAGCAGATAGCAGGAGGGGAAGAATGAAGGGGAGTAAGTCGGAGGGGGAGATGAACCATGAGAGACGACGGACTCTGAAAAACAAACTGAGGGTTCTAGAGGGGAGAGGGGTGGGGGGATGGGTTAGCCTGGTGATGGGTATTAAAGAGGGCACGTTGTGCATGGAGCACAGGGTGTTATGCACAAACAATGAATCATGGAACACTACATCAAAAACTAATGATGTAATGTATGTAATTAACATAACAATAAAAAATTTAAAAAAAAGATTACTTGGCTATTGGGGATCTTTTGTGGTTCCATACAAATTTTAGGATTGCTTGTTCTAGTTCTGTGAAAAGTGCTGTTGGTATTTTGATAGAGATTGCATTAATTCTGTTTTGGCTACTAGGGACATTTTAACAATACTTTTTCTTCCAATCCATGAGCATGAAATATCTTTCCATTTGGTTGTGTCATCTTTAATTTCTTTCATAAATGTTTTATAGTTTTCAGAGTACAGGTCTTTCACCTCTTTGATTAAGTTTATTTTCTAGGTGTGTTATTATTTTTGGTGTAATTGTAAATGGGATTGTTTTCTTAATTTCCCTTTCTGCTCCTTCATTATTAGTATATAGAAATAAAACATTTCTATACATTGATTTTGTATCCTATGACCTTACTGAATTCATTTATCAGTTCTAATAGTTCTTTGGTGGAGCCTTTATGGTTTTCTATATATAATAAGTATCATGTAATCTGCAAAGAGTGATGTTTTACTTCTTCTTTACCAATTTGGATGCCTTTTATTCCTTTCTGTTGACTGATTGCTATGGCTAGGACTTCCAGTACTATGTTGAATAAAAGTGGTGAATAAAAGTGGGAGCACCTGGGTGACTCAGTCAGTTAAGGGTCTGCCTTCTGCTCAGGTCATGATCCTGGGGTCCTGGGATTGAACCCCAAGTTGTGCACCCTGCTCAGCTGGGAGTCTGCTTCTCTCTCTCCCTCTGAACTTTCCCCTTGCTCGTGCTCTTGCTTGCTCTCTCTCAAATGAATAAATAAAAAATCTTTTTTTAAAAAGTGGTGAGGGGCGCCTGGGTGGCTCAGTCGTTAAGCATCTGCCTTCGGCTCAGGTCATGATCCCAGCGTCCTGGGATTGAGCCCCACATCAGGATCCCTGCTCCACGGTAAGCCTGCTTCTCCGTCTCCCACTCCCCCTGCTTGTGTCCCCTCTCTCGCTGTGTCTCTCTCTGTCAAATAAATGAATAAAATCTTTAAAAAAAAAAGTCGTGAGAGTGGACATCCTTGGCTTATTCCTGACTTCAGGGGAAAAGCTCTCCCTGAATGGTTTTTCCCCAATGAGTATGATGTGGGTTTTTCATATAGACTTTATTATGTTGAGGTATGTTCCCCCTAAATCTACTTTGTTGAGGGTTTTTATCATAAATGGATGTTGTACTTTGTTAAATGCTTTTTCTGCATCTATTGAAATGATCATAGGTTTTTATCCTTTCTCTTATTGATGTGGCCTTTTTTATTCTTAAGTATAAAAGAATCCCCTAAAAGCTACTGCCACTTCCCCAGGAAACCAACTATCAAAATTGACTCAAAAGGAGATAGAAAACCTAAATAGGATAATAACTATTGAAGAGAAGTCATTCAAAATATAACCCCATTCCAAAACAGTCCATGATCAGTCAATGGTTTTAGAGAAAATTATATCAAAACTTTCATAGAATTAAAAACCTCAGGAGATAATTCCTGTGTTTTTGTAAGCTTTTTCAGAGCAGAGGAAAAAAAGACAGTAAGTTTCCTAATTTATTTCCAGTGTTTTTTAAATTAAGGAGTATAGTCCTTAATAAATATAATCAAATATTTATATGGGCTAAATTATAGTCCATATATCCAAAAAGTTATAAAGAATACAAATTCATTTTTAAATTAGCATAACTCTGATATCAAAACCTAACAAAAATAATACAAGAAAAATTACAAATTAATATCATTTATAAATATAGCCAAATAATAGTATATTAATATTATATTAGCATAAAATTATATTAAAAGATTCTAATAAGATTTTTAAAAATTGAAATATAATCTACTGTTTTAATAGTTTAAAGAGTGAAAATCCATTATCTTAATCATTGTTGAAAAAGGCACTTGATAAACTATATCCCCATAATGTTTGAATTTTGTATAACTTCGGACTGATTTTTTTTTAAGACAAATAGTCCAACAAAAGGTTGGTTGTAGTATTTCAAGATGACATGATAACAACATGAGCAATAGTTGGTCACAATGAGAATAAAATGGAAAGGACAGATACAGGAGATATTTTAAAGGAAAATAAAGGACTTAATGAGTAGAGAATGAAGGGGATATAGAGATGAGGGGGAGAGAATAGAGAATGAAGGGGAGAGATGAGGTCAAAGATAAATTTGTCACCAGGAATAATAAAGGGGAGTTTTGTGTTCTAGCTCTTCAGATGAAAGTTTGTTTTGCCCATTTAAACCTCTTAACATGATGAAAGAGTCTTTAATAGTCATATTCTAAACGTTCACAAACAGGGGTTCCTGGGTGGCTCATTTGGTTAAGCATCCAACTCTTGATTTTGGCTCAAGTCGTGAGCTCAGGGTCATGAGACTGAACCCTGCAGCTGACTCTGTGCTGGGTGTGGAAACTGTTTTGAGATTCTCTCCCTCCTTCTCCTTTTGCTCTCTCCCCCACCCCTGCCACTTGCGCTTGGGCTCACTCTGTCTCTCTAAAAAAAGATTTTTTTAAATGTTCACAAACAATATTTCCCCCCAAAATCAAATCATTGACCTTTAAATAAGATCTCTCAACCAGAGCAAAAGATGAAATGTAGATAAAGCAATTTGATTTCTCATTTACCTTTTTGTGTGCCCCTTAATCCCCTTAACCTATTTCACTCAACCCCCTACCTCCTCCCTCTGGCAACCACTAGTTTGTTCTCTATATTTATGAGTCTACTTCTGTTTTTTGTTTGTTTGTTCATTTGTTTTTTTAGATTCCACATATAAGTGAAATCATAATAGTATTTGTCTTTGTCTGACTTATTTCACTTAGCATAATACCCTCTTGGTCCAACCATGTTGTCGAAAATAGCAAGATCTTATTCTTCTTTATGGCTGAGTAGTATTCCATATTTGTGTGTGTGTGTGCACACACGCATACGCACGCACATGCACAATACATCTTCTTTTCCTATTCATCTATCAGTGGACACTTATTTGATTCCATATCTTGGCTATTGTAAATAATGCTGCGGTAAACATAGGGGTGCATATATCTTTTCAAATTAGTTTTTGTTTTCTTTGGGTAAATACCCAGCAGAATTACTGGATCATATGGTATTTCTATTTTTAACTTCTTGAGGAACCTCCATACTGTTTTCCACAGTGGCTGCACCAATTTACATTCCTGCTAACAGAGTTCTAGGGTTCCCTTTTCTCTCATCCTCACCAACATTTGTTTCTTGTCTTATGATACTAGCCGTTCTGACTGGTATGAAGTGGTATCTCATTGCAGTTTTGATTTGCATTTCCCTGATGATTAGAGATGTTGAGCATCTTTTCATGTGTCCGTTGGCCATCTGTATCTCTTCTTTGGAAAAACGTCTGTTCAGGTCTTCTGCCCATTTTTTAAGTGAATTATTTGGGGGTTTTTTAGTATTTATTATTAGCTGAGTTGTAGTATTATTAGTTGAGTGCTTTACATATTTTGGAAATTAGCCCCTTAATGGATATATCCAATTTAGTAGGTTGCCTTTTTGTTTTGTTAATGGTTTCCTTCACTTTGCAAAAGCTTTTTAGTTTGATGTGGTCCAAAAAGTTTCCCTTTGCTTTCGTTTCTTACCCAAGGAAACATGTCCAGAAACATATTTCTATGGCCAGAGTCCAAGAGATAGCTGCCTATATTTTCTTTTAAGAGTTTTATGGTCTCAGGTCTTGCATTTAGGTCTCTAATCCATTTTGAGTTTAGTTTTCTGTATGGTGTAAATGATACAGTTTTATTCTTTTGCATGTAGTTGTCCAGGTTTCACAACACCATTTATTGAAGAGACTGTGTTATCCCCATTGTGTATTCTTGCCTCCTTTGTCATAAATTAATTGACCATATACATGCAGATTTATTTCTGGGCTCTCGATTCTGTTCTATTGATCTATGTGTCTGTTTTTGTGTTAATACCATATTGTTTTGATTTCTCATTTCTTTGTTGAGATAGAAGTAAATTTTTAATAAGATATCAAATTATAAAAGCTTTATTATTATTAGAACTTTAAAAAAAATAGGTCCTATTCCAGCATTTGTGGCAAAGCTGAGATTAAGGACTCTGTGGCTCTCACAGGGGCTTCCCTTTGGGGTGGCCCTAACTGTGGTCAGTTAATCTGCATTCCATATAAGATAGGATGGGCTCTCTGAGTGTTCTTTCCACTCTTCTGTCTCCAGACATAATAAGGCAGGGTATATAGACCACTATAGAGCATGCCTACATTTAACAGTTACTGGAAGCCATTGCCTATGGTCTCATTTAGGAGAAGCAGAGGTCAAGGTGAGTCCTCTTTCAACCAATAGCAACATCTGTGTAACCTTGGACAAATTATTCCATGTTAGTGGGCATCAATCCTCTCATCTAAAAATTAGAATTTCAGTATCCAGGGACACCTGGGTGGCTCAGTCTGTTAAGCGTCTGCCTTTGGCTCAGGTCATGATCCCAGGGTCCTGGGATCGAGTCCCTCATTGGGCTCCCTGCTCGGTGGGAAGCCTGCTTCTCCCTCTACCTGCTACTCCCCCTGCTTGTGCTCTCTCTCTCTCTCAAATAAATAAATAAATAAATAATCTTAAAAAAGGGGGGGGGGCTGCTTCCTCTGCTCCACCGTGTCAAAGATCCTTGCTGTCACGTTTCTGGATATTCTGTTGAACCTTCTTAAGAATTCAGAGAAACTGCTGGCTGACCACTGAAAGAAAGATATAATCTTCAGGCTTACGCATAGTCCATCCGCTCCATCAGAATAATGTCCTACGTTTTTGTAAATGATTCATCTCAGACTAATGTGCCCTTGCTATAAGCCTGTATTGATGGAGACTTTAACTATTCCAAGAGGCTTTTGGAAAGCAGCTTTGACCCAAATATTTGTGACAGCAGGGGCAGAACGGACCTTCACCTCGCAGCAGCCAGAGGGAACGTTGACATCTGCCCACTGTTGCATAAATTTGGTGCTGAACTTTGGCCACAGATTATCAAGGAAACACAGCCCTGCATCTGTGTGGCCATGTGGATACTATTCAATTCTTAGTTTCCAATGGACTCAAAATTGATAATTGTAATCATCAAGGTGCCACACCCTTGGTTCTGGCATAGTGCAGAGGAGTGAATAAAGATGTCATCCGATTGCTGGAATCTTTGGAAGAACAAGAGGTAAAAGGGTTTAACAGAGGAACTCACTCAAAACTGGAGACCATGCAGACAGCTGAGAGTGCCATGGAAAGCCATTCTCTCCTCAATCCCAACCTGCAGCAAGGGGAAGGAGTCCTGTCCAGTTTCCGAACCACATGGCAGGAGTTTGTCGAGGACCTGGGCTTCTGGAGGGTGTTGCTCTTGATCTTTGTCATTGCTTTGCTGTCCCTTGGCATTGCACACTACGTAAGCAGGGTGCTCCCCTTCGTGGAGAACCAGCCTGAACTGGGGCATTAAAGGAGCCCATGGGGATGGGGCCAGTGACTCTTTCCTGGCTTCCACTGTTTGCTCTGAGTTTCTCAAACATTTTCTCTTAGTGCAAGGCAGTGAGGGCTGTACATTTTTTCTTTGTGCATTTTTATGTATTGTAACCCTTTTCGAACAACGTGTTCATTTGAACTAACCACATACCATAGTCAAGTATACTTCATCCTAAAGCTACCTCTGACTCAGCCCGACTTGTTAGGAAAGCCTTCACATAGCCTTGTTTGATAAAAACATGGAGGTGACTGAAGAATGAAAGATAAAGGAAGAGCCTAGGGAGTGTTGCTACAGAAACCTTACCCTAATATGGGACCAACTAAAGTGAAGTGCTCAAAAAGAGAAAGGTTTTCTTATGTGATTACTTTTTGTTAGTTGGTTGGTTTAGGTTTTGTTTATTTTTGCAAGAGCCCCTTTTTTTCTTTTTCTTTTCTGGGAATAGGGGAGAGAATGAAACATTAAGCTTAAAACTTGAAGTGCTTTTTTCACAACCTGTATAGCAAACCAGTATGTGGGACTCTGTTTGGTTTATTTTAATATTTTCAAGTCTAGTTACAAATCGAACAGAACTTTTGAAAATGAGCTACATTTTCTTCAAAAATGATTGATTTGACATTTATTTGTTTATAGGATAATTTTGGTGGGGTTTTTTTTGTAAACTGCTTTGCTTGTTGTTAATATCTGTGAAAAAAGAACTTGAGTTCATTTTGTTCACTTTCCAGTTTCCCCTAGTGTTTATATCAAAGATCTCCTGTTCATCAAAAATATAGTCAGAAAACTCTTTTTCGACTCAGTAGTTAGCAGAGAAAGATAATTCTGACATCTGTCACTGTAATTCTGTAGTGCTATTATTGTGAAAAATTCAGTGCTACAGGCTAGCTGTGTTGTTACAACTATATCATAGTTGATAATTATTTCATTTTACATGCAATCCTGTTTAGAGGCCCTGTTAGAATTGTCTTAACAGTCTCATTTGTATCAGTAATTCTCTGATGCAAGAGTGGATGGAGCATTTCTGAGGTAACAGTGCTGAGCACTACTGTACTGGGTGCCATCCAGTCTTTACGGATGGTAATATTATGTAAAGTGAAGTCTGGTCCCCAGACTGTATTGCAGCTTTCAGCCTCTTTTGTTAATGAGTCTGTTATGTATAAATCATATTCTTGAGTTTTTAAAAAGTATATAAAGAGTCAATAATTATTCACTGAGTATAGTCAGAAAATTGTAGTGAAAGAACTAATGGTTTTATTTTTTAGAACAAAGGCATCTAATTGAATTGTTGCTACAGGTAGAAACTATACTTTAGAGTAGGATTGACATTTCTGTGATTCTTGCTGCTTCTTGCTATTTTCTCTTGTATTTATATATGTAGGATTGAGCTGTTTTCTTTCATGTGGCTTTATGCTCTCTTAAAGAGCTGTTTAAAAATTCCTGATTTAACTGACTGCTTCAGGATCAGCTCACAGAGTCTTGTTTTTAGGGTAGAAATAAAATAAATCATACTTGGTAAAATACAGCAAAATAAAAGCCGACTTTAGACTGGAGAACACTAGAACTCAAAATCAGAGTATATTCAGAATGAAAGCTTTGGAATTCGCCTTATGTTTGTAAATCTAGATAAGCAGAATTGGTTAACATATATGTAAAGATACTGCATTTTTTAAAGATTTTAAGTGCTGATTTCTTTGTATTTTAATCTCTGCATTCAGCATTCAGTAATACTACCAATAAATGCATTTAGAGTATCTTAAAAAAAAAAAGGAATTTCAGTATCCATTCTACCCATCTGATGGAATGGTTGAAAATACCAAATAAAGTCACAGAAGAAAAATTGCCTCATGAACTGTAAATTACTATTAAAATGTCAGGTATGGGGCACCCGGGTGACTCAGTCAGTTAAAGGTCCAACTCTTGCTTTTGGCTCAGGTAATGAGATTGAGCCCCGCTTTGGGCTCTGTGCTCAGTGAGGAGTCTGCTGGAGAGAGATTCTCTCTTTCCCTTTCCCTCCCCTCTGCCTCTCCCCTTGCTTGTGCATATTCTCTCTCTCATTCAAATAAATAAATAAATAAAACATTTTTTAAAGATTAAAAAATAAAATGTCAGGTACACCCATTATAATTTTTAAAAATTATTTCATATAGGGGGCACCTGGGTGGCTCGGTCGTTAAGCATCTGCCTTTGGCTCAGGTTATGATCCCAGGGTCCTGGGATCGAGCCCCACACTGGGCTCCCTGCTCGGCGGGGGGCCTGCTTCTCCCTCTGCCTGCTCTGCCGCCGCTCCCCCTGCTGTGCTCTCTCTCTCTCTCTCTGACAAATAAATAAAAATCTATTTTAAAAATCTTTTAAAAAATTATTTCATATAGGATTAGCTGAGATCTAACTGTTTAGGGGTATGCTATTCTGACTGCAGCATGGAGTCCATAAATGGATAGACTAGGAAACAGTCCAGTCCAGTGACACAGGAGCATTAGATTATTATTTTGGACATAATACCAAATATTAATAGTACACATAGGATGCCATGTAAAGTTCTCAAAATTTTTACCTCACGTAGAAGGAAGAAGACACTTAAATATTAGTTTGGTTATGAGAAGAACCCACAGAGTTGGCTCATTAACCAGATCCATCAGCCACATACTTGAAGTATTAAAAATTCTTGACCTTTGACAGTAGTAATTTAATAAAATGTAACAATTTTAATTTTAAAAATTTCTTTGGGGAATGTGAAGATTAGCTCACTGTGGATGTCAATTAGCCAGAAATTAGAAATAAGTTTAGGGCGCCTGGGTGGCTCAGTTGGTTAAGCGACTGCCTTCGGCTCAGGTCATGATCCTGGAGTCACGGGATCGAGTCCACACAGACTCCCTGCTCAGCGGGGAGTCTGCTTCTCCCTCTGACCCTCCCCCCTCTCATGCTCTCTCTCTCAAATAAATAAAATCTTTAAAAAAAAAAGAAAGAAGGTTAACTAATGAATTTGTGAAATGGAATAAGTTTAAAATTTTAATGTTTTTCAGTTGCCCAAAAAATTTCAAATGAATATGGCTTAAAGCGTTTGTCAATAGGAGAAGCTTTGCATTACGTATTAAACAGCCAACCAGACACAGAGCTGGCACTCATGTTAAATTGGCATCTTCATAAAGGAATGACAGCCCCTGATGAACTGGCTATTCAAGCCTTAGAAATCTGTCTGATGGAAAGCATATGTAATACTGCAGGGTAAGTGAGTGTGGGGCTGGGGAGGGAGTTAAAGAATTCTTTTAAGAATTACCAACAGAATTTAAAACACTTATATCAAACAAGTTTTAAAGCTCTTGTAGAGGGTGTGATCTACTTCTCAAACCTTAGGCACATTCATAGTTATATATTTTAATTTTCTGTCAGGCTAAAACTTGGCTTGAACACTTATATGGCAGAATAGCAAGCGACCACTTCACTTGTTGCAGCAACCCCTGGGTTGTCCAAAAGTCTCTGGGCTTACCCTGTCAGCAAAGGAGGCCAGTGTGACTTCCAACGTCTAGTAGACCTTCTCACTGCTCCATGGAATGATGAAGGAGTGGCCCTCCCCTCTTCCCTAGAAGGTATTGGTCTAATGGAGATAGTCTCTCACTGGCCCAGCTCCCTGCACAGGTAGCAGTGCCCCTCCCTTAATGCTACATTTGGACCTAAGGGCCCCATGCTTGAGCTTTCCCTTCAGTTTACAATCCTCTGCCCTACCATTACTCACCCAATGCAGCCACTGGTCGCATCCAGTTGTAAAAGCCAGTGCAACCTAATGCCCTGCTCTTGAGCCCAGGTCACTGACCTAGAATCCCACTGATCTATTCAAGGTTGTATTACATTAAGAGGTTTTTAGCCCTTCCCTGCTACTGGTCCTTAAATCTTTGGACAGTTCTCCTAATTTCAGTTATGAAGAGCAGATTCTGGGGTGTCAGATTTTTCCCCCAGAGAAGGCCCTGGGACTTATACAAATTGAGTTACCTCCTCCCTGGCATTCAGCTTTGCACACAAGGGATCTTTGTGAAGACAACCTTGAGTCGAAAGGGGTTTATTTCACCTTAATACCAGAACAGTGACTGGCCAATCACCCTGAATTTTTCTAAACTTGAGGGCCACTCAAGCGACCCTTCACAAGCAAAGAAATTGAGCTACTTTTTATTTTGAAAACCCCAAAACACAACCATAGCACTCCCATAATGTTGTCTATTAGGTTTGCCTGGCTGCATTAATTTACAATCCTCTCTGTCATGGAACTTAGAACTAGTGCCTAGACACTTGGCTGGAGAGCACTGAGTAAGGGGATCCTGTGACTTCCTCTAAACCAGCCCTTCCTGATGACCATCAGCCAGCAGGCCTGGCTTGCTCCCTCCTCAGAGGGAGTTTCCTGACTTTGGGGGCCACTCCTCTCGGAATGTGTGGATACCCTTTATTCCTCCTCTCAGTTTGATAGTTATACTCTCATTATCACAGACTGGGACTAACGTAAATTCTCTGTCACTTCTGCTCAGAAGCATGATGGGTCCTGATGGAATGATTCTCTCTCAGATATCACAGGGCTCCTCTCACCAACTCCCCATCTCTCCCCTCACCGCCACCCCCCCAGCCTTCCCATAGAACTTTACTATAAAAGCAAGCTTAGAGCACAATTGTTTTCCCATATTGGTTTAATCCCTTACTAAGATACTATTCATTGTGCCAGGACCTATTCTAGTTGCTTTACATACCGGATCTATAAGTCTTTAAGACAACTCTCAGGGTTAAGTATCATTTCCCCTATTTTACTGAAAACTGAGACTCAGAGAGGTCAAGCTAGGTCGCAAATCTGTGTCTGTCTGCCTCTGAAGCCTGTATTCTTTCCACTGTTTCATGCTTAGAATAAAAGCACCAATTGAATAACACAATGTTCAAGGTATAATGCGTGTTACCTCTTGAGTTCTGCCAAAGCCTAGCTCTGTGATGCTAAGTGTTATGAATTCAGAGCTGTGTCTGTCTGTATGCTGCCCTACATCTGGTTCTTGGGCTGAATGAGGTTAAAAATATAGAGATAAAGAGGGCAAAGTGCAAAGAAGGTAAGTCAAGTTACAAAAGAAAGAGCAAGAGGCTATTCCTAAAGAGATAGACTGGTTCTAGAAGATAGGAAGGAAGATATGAGAGAAAAGAAATCTGGAATTATTTTCATCTTTCTCCTTGCTAGTGTTGTCATCGATGGCTACCCTGTAACTAAATATCAAGTGAGTCTCTTGGAAGCTAGGTCAATCATCCCCATGGTCATCTTTGAGTTGGATGTGCCTTCCAAGGAGATTTTCAAAAGATTGTTCCTGGAAAAAAAAAAGGAACAAAGGTAATGTATGTGATGAAAGCAACGACAAAGGAATGAACTTTAATCATCCAGGAAAAAAAGTACATTTTTAACAGCTTTTTCCATTCATTCTGTTTCTCTATTAGTTTGCCTTATCCACTGCACAATAGCACACAGATTACAGCTGTCAAAAACTCAAAATACCGTAAAAATATTGATGAGATTAGGAAATATTATCAAGAACAGCATCAGAACTGGTATGTGATTGATGGATTTCACAGCAAATGGTGGGTGTGGAATAAAGTCATTAAGGAAGTTCAAATGGTGAATAAACATATGCAGATATACCTGGAAAGAATAAAAGCAGGTAAGAAAACATTAAATTGTTAAAATAGAATAAAATGTTAATTGAAAGTCTACATATGCCTGATTCATTTTACCATGATTCATTCAATTTGAACATTTGTTCCCACAATCTTAATCAGTCTTTTAAGTATATGGTACTATCCAATTATTGTGGGCAAGTATATTGTTCTCATAAGTGACTGCCATTACTCAAGCTATCATTTATTGAATTCCTATGTGAACCTAGCACATAAAAATAATGCATAGCCTCTCACTAGAAGAGTTTATAATGTTTGGAATGACATGTAAGAAGCTAAATTTCAAGAATGCTAGTTATATGAGAGTAGTGTTCTATGAGATGACACTTGGCAAAATTTTGTTTATGAATCTAGAATTAAAGTTATTTTTGGTATTTATATTCATTATGGTATTACATAAGTGCTGAATCTATAAAAAATTAAACTTGAGCATAAAATGTCTTTTAATATATATATTTGGAAACCGTGAAAGAAAATGTTTGATTATATATTCCTATAAGTTTCTTGACTTTTATCTAAAAATACATAAAATAGAAGGAAAGTGATCTATATCTGATATCTCTAAAAAGAGTGATGACTCTAAAGAATTGAGCTATAGGGGTCTCACAGACATCGGGTTAGTGACTTTGTTTAACTATGGGACGACAGAGAAAATATAATGAGGTTTGAGAACAATGTGACTAATAGAATCCTACACAAGGCAGTGAGGATTCTGCATCATTAAATCTTGATTTGCTTCATTATTTGGGCATAACCAGTATCTCTGGTTCCCATTTGTCTGCAGACTGGGAATTTGTTTTCACCTGAGGATTACAAGGCATGATGAGTACAAGGGAAGAAAGAATTGGGCTTTTAGAAACCTACTCGCAATAAGTTTTGGAAAGCATCGCACTTGTAAAAGACTCCACGGCAGACTTTGAAAGCAAAACTTGTCTCTTTCATCTTTCTGTTACCCTATTTCACCCTCCCTACACCTTAGATTCAGTTCCCTGGAAACAGACTCAAGTTTAAACAAGATTAAAAGTTGTCTGCCGAAGCTTTATCAGAAAGTATTCTCAGGATTTGAGTTGCCAGATTTAGCAACCAAAAATATAGGATGCCCAGTTAAATTTGAATTTCAGATAAATAACAAATAAGTTTTTAGTGTAAGTATGTCCCAAACATTGCATGAGATATACTTATACTAAAAACTCTTCATTGTTAATCTGAAATTTAAACGCACTGGGCTTCCTGTATGTTAATCAGGAGATACAGCTGTGGGGAGTGAGGACAATAGAATTGGACAGAGGGAGAAACTGACCTGCCATGTGGTGGAAACAAAAGCCTCAGCAGATCCAGATAGGGAAGCCCTGGAGCTAGGATGGACCTTCAGAATTTCCCAACTGAGGGGTGGAGCCAGGCTCTATATCACTCCATTGGCCTGCCATTGACCACAGGTCACTCTGGGAGGGCGTTAACTTGTGACAGATGGGCAATTCCCAGTGCACCTGTGACCCATCAGCATTAATGCTCCCAGCATCTGAGGGATGGCTACATCAGCCCTGAAGAGGAATCTGGATGAGGTGCCACGGTATCCATTTCATTATTCCATATATACTTGCCTCTGCCTTGAATAGTTTGATCTTATTGAAGTCGACCTTATTGATCTTCTGCTTCAACTTCCACCTAATAATCTAACCTGTCCCTGATTGTTTAAATTTAGTTTTGACTTTTGTTTTGTTTTGTTTTCATTCCACATTTCCTTGTATGCTATCCAGTGATCCTCTCCTATCAGGGGGCCAAAGTTTACTCTGACTGACGAGATGGAGCAAGGTCAGGGCTAGAAGATTAAAGAGATTCCTTCTCATTCTGCCACATTCCAGATTAAGATATATGGGCATTGCCAGATGTCATCAAGAATACAGAAGAAGAGATATTTGAGTATCTTTTAGGACTTGAAGTCATGTGATTCTAAATTACCCTGTCACTAAACGTGTCAGGATTTGTGAGGTTCAGCATATCTGAGCTAAAGAGCAGCTAGGATTGTAATACTGTAGTACCATATAGTATAATATTATAGCACTATATAATACTATATACTCTAATAGTGAAACATATTATTATAGCATAGTACTGTACATTATAACACTTTAGAATAATATTATGGCACTATAGTATTATAGTGTAATGTTCTTTGTAGGGAAGGAATATTAGGGCTTCTTAGCTTTTTCATCTGTGTCATAAACAACAGATGGAATAGCATATTAGTTTATGCTGCATAACAAATTATTTCGAAACTTAGCAGTGTAAATAACCCCCCCAAACACACACAAACACAAAATTTCTGTGGGTCAGGAATCCAGTCAAAGTTTAGCTGGATTCTCTGCTTTAGGAACTCTCACAATCCTAATCAAGATATTGTCTAGGATTATTGTCTCATCTGAAGGCCCAACTAGGAAAGAATCTACTACCACACTCATTCATGAATTGCTGACAAGATTTCGTTCCTTCAGGGTTGTTGGATTGAGGGCCTCAGTTTCTTGCTAGCTGTTGGCCACAGACCACTTTGAGTTCCTTCCCATATAGTCCTTTCCAACATGGTACCTTTGTTTTATCAAGTGAACAAGCTGAGAAGGCAAGAAAGGGTGCCAAAAAGAAGTCACAGTCTTCCATAATTGTTTTAGTTTCCTAAGCCTGCTGTGAGAAAGTACCACAAACTGGGTGGCTTAAACAACAGAAATTTATTCTCTCACAGTTCTGGAGTGTAGAAACGCAAAATCAAGGTGTTACCAAAGCCATATTCTCTCCGAAGGCTCTAGGGGAGACTCTGTTCGATGTCTTTCTCTTAGCTTCCAGTGTTGCCATCAATCCTCTCCATTCTTTGGCTTGTAGACCATTGCCCCAATCCTAAGGATCAATTTTATATGTTTACTTTGTCACATAACAAGCTATGATTTATGATTCATAGATTTTATAGTTAATTTAAGACGTTCCTAGGCATAATGATAGTTTTTAAAAGGCAAAACTTCTCACTAATGAAAGGGACCATTAACAAAATATATTAAGGGTCAAAATTTACTCATTGTAACTAAGATGTATGAAAAAAATTTTTCATTTTCTATAATATGTTTTATTTCTTTGCAATCCCCATTCCAGTGCAGTATTGGGGAGAAAACTCTCAAACCTGTTCACTGAAGGACCTTGGGCTCTTCCTTTTTAAAATAGACTCCTTGGGGTAAACCTAGTCACTTTTGGAAAAACATTTCTTCCCTTCTCTTGTGTGCCATCTGGGTACAGTAACATCACGTCAACAAACTATTTGCACTTTTTGAAATCTACCCCATAGAAAAATTTAGAATATGTAGCAAATTTATATATGTGTGTCTAAGTAGCTATGCAGACATGCATACACACACACACACACACACACACGCACACACACACACACGCACATATGGTTTATAACAGATATAATTTATAATAGATAAGGATTAAAAACAACCAAAACATTCATGAACAGATAAATGGCTAAGTAAAGTATATGCATATTTATGCAATGGAATACTATGCATCAGTTAAAAAGAACTAGGTAAATCATATAAGCTGATATGGAAAGATGTCAAAGACCATAAATAACTGATAAAAGCAAGTTGCAGAATAATGTTTACAGCATAGTGGCATAAGCATGCTATGTGCAAAAAATAAATGTGTATATGCAAGTGTATAGAAAAAAGTCTGAAAAAGATACAAATCAACAGTGATTACTCTCAGGAGGGATGTTGAATTGAGAGGATGAAGGTGTGAAGAGAAACTTACTTTTTACTCTGTTGTTTGGAATTTTACAATGTATGTGCATTTGTATCGTGTGTGTAATTGAAATCATTTTAATTTCTAAAATCACTGTGTTTTCTCTGAAAAGGAATATATAATAATAATAGTTAATCTGTTACTCATAGGAAAAGCTGCCTGCATAGACAAGTTATGTATCACACCTCAAGAACTGATTTCTCGCCTGGGCGAATTTGGACAGTTCTGCCCTATCAGCCTGGCAGAATCACATGAACTAGTTGATTGCTCTATAACTGATTCATTGGAATTTGCAGCAGAGTTCAGAGGGCACTATTACAAAATGAGTTCTCAGGAAAATCTGAACGTAAGTTTGTTCCTAACTTCACGTATTTACTAGGGAAAGAAAATGCCTGTCTCAGAATTCATCAAATAGGAAGGCGTGAGTACAGCTGGGAACAAACACCCAGGAACTGGAGACCAGGAGCCCCATTATTGGAACCTATGACAGTAGAACCAATGAGGCAACTTGGAGGGCAGTCCTGAGACTGCACCCCAAGATATATTTTGGCATACAGTGGAAGTTCAGGGTCAGTGATGGGCCCTCAGCTTAACAGGTAGGGAAACCCAGCAGTGCTTCCTACCAGTGGAGGGGATGCTGAGCATCAGGACTCAGCCCACAGCTGGGCATCCAGGGGGTTAAGCTCCCACAGTGCAGAAGGGAAGTCACAGTCAGTAGAAATGAAGAAAGATCTCACCTATGTCTCTCCTGTGCTTTAAAATGTTTTCATCACTGGGGTTCCCTGTATATCTGTACACTATATTTCTGTTTAAGGCAACAGAATACAAATCTGTTCTAATATTATATCTATAATTTGTGAAGATAAAGGCTCATAGATGAAGACCATCAGATGCCTCTGAACATTTTACTTTCCTCTAAAGAGGTAGAATTTTTTTTATCACTTTATTAAGGAGACATTTAATTCTTCCTGCATATATAAATGGCAGTCACAGAATTTTAAAACTAGAAGTGACATTAGAGATCATGCATCTGGTCTGCCCTCTCCATTTTACAGTGTTAACTAAAGCTAGAGAGTTACCTCCCCTGCCAAACAGCACCCAACTAGTTCATTATACTGCAGAGCTGGAAGACAGATCAGCAAGTGACGTGCACTCCCCTGTGTCTGGCACATAGCACGAGCTCAATAAATATGTTCTGTGTGAATTAGTGAGGGAGTGAGTGAACCGTGCGAGAGATCAGGAGAGAGACCTTGGATGTCATCACTTGGGGAAAGAGCCCCTGCAGAGCAGAGAGTAGCTCTCAGCTGGGTTGCTGCTGAAAATGCAGAAAAGCAGGAGAGCCCCCGTGGGTTTTTGACTGGCAAAGTACTCCTGTTTTAAATGGTCTTATTGCTGTAATCATTTCCTGTAGAAATTTTTGGAGAACCCAGAATTGTATGTGCCTCCGTTAGCACCTCATCCACTACCACCTGCCGACATGATCCCCAAAAGGCTGACACTGTCAGAGCTGAAGAGCCGATTCCCCAAGTGCGCGGAGCTGCAGGGCTACTGTCCAGTGACCTATCAGGATGGAAACCACAGGCAGGTCCTCACCCTCAGGGGAGGTTAGGGTGATATCTCTACTCAGAATAGGCAGTTCCTATAACAATCTTAACATTTGGGTTAAAAGATCACTATTATTTAACTGGAAAATGTTTTATCTCTTCCTTGAGTTGCATAGGTAGAAAATGAAACATTTTTGACATTTTATTTATACAGTGCTGTGTATTAATTATACAATCTTTTTTTTTCTTGTCTTTCAGATATGAGGCCCTTGTACCTGGTAACATTAAATTTGCTTTAGAATATCGTGATCGTATATATATTTGTGAGACTAGAGAAAAACTCGAGAAATTTTTGAGGTGAGACCTTTCACTAAGTTACCAATATTGAATATCTTCTATGTTCAGTGCACCATGCTGGGGTGTGTGTGTGTGTGTGTGTGTGTGTGTGTGTGTGTGTACATGCATAAATATATTTGTGTGTATAGACATACTTATGCATACATACATGCATATACACACATATACATACATGTATGATGATGACTAAGAACTGGTTCATGCTGTCCCAAGGCCTGAGGCTCTGAGGTACATTAGACTCTACATACCTGTTAACAGCAGAATGTGATGGCACTTAGGGTGGGGAAATGCCAGGAGTTCTGGTAATGTGTAGCCCAAAAGTCTGGCTGAGTTGTCTGTTGGGGTAAGGCCTGAATGAGGAGTGGGAGTTGGGTAGATGAAGGGAAAGAGGGACGGGTTCCAAGCAGAGAGACCTACAAACAAACCTGGCCCAGGGGAATAACAGAACTGCAAGAAAGTCAGCGTGGCTGGACATGATGAAGAGAAAAGGAAAGGATTGAGAGGTGAGGCTGGAGATGGTGAGCAGGGCCAGTGGGTGAAGATCAGATAAAATCACCCTAAATTATTTGAACTTGACCCAAAAGGCAGTATGAATATATTAACTGGTTTTGCGTATTATATTCAAATTCGCTTTGGAGAGAAACCATCACTGGAGTGTTGATAATGGATTGGAGGCAGGAATACCAGTGCTAAGGCTGGTAGAATGATCTTGTCCAAAAACATACAGCATGTTTGAGGTCACCCATGAAGACTAGTGTGGGGAAAGCAGTGGGCTTAGGACCACACCCTGAGAAACGCCAACACACAAATGTGAGGAGAAGAGCTTGCAAGGAGAATGATAAAGAAGAACCTACATAGAAGTGAAGGAGAGCCAGGTTGAGGAGGCTGTGGGGAGGAGGGGAGCTGGGTGGGGGTGGGGGGTTGGCCAACAAGTCTAAATGCAGTTTAGAGGTCAAGCAAGAGAAGACCTAAAAAGTGTGTCAGATTTCGGTTATAACGGGTCATCGGTGATCCTGGCAAAAATGGTTTCAGTAGAGTGAGGGGCGTGGAAGGTAACTACAGCGTGCCACACTCTCGATGCGAGGTGAGGAAATGAGGACACCAGAGGTGACACACACACAGGTTACCTACAGCAGTGGAGGGCGTGAAGCACCTGCGGGAAGCAGCCTGGGTGTGAGAGTGCAGGGCACGGTGGGGTCTTCTGCGGACCAGCCAATGGGCAGGCCCCAGGTAAGGAGAGCTGATGCTACTTATCTACTGCCAGATGTTTCTGTTTCACAAGTTGGAAACCAGATTCCTTTTTCTTTTTAAACCAAATTATTCTGTTTCTGTTTTTGTTTTTTAATGTTCATCACTGATTTACATTTCTAAAAATACTATGTTGATCAGATCGGATGGAATTTGTGCGGTAGTTTGTGATCTCTACTGAAGCTCACAGTTTCAAGAAGTTTAAAAAGAGAAGACACCAGTTGCTATAAATGATTTAGGATGGAAGGAGCGAAGGTTGTTTTTCTTTTTCCTTTTTTTTTTCAATGAGGAAGCTAGGAGCACATTTAAATGCAGATGAATGGGGAGGATCCAATAAAGAAGGAAATGCCAAAGTGGAGAGAGAGAAATCACTCTAGAGAGGCTGGTGGGAGCAGGGGATCCAAAGTCTGAGGAGAGGCGGAGAGGGCGGAGGCAGCTCTGACGGGGAGGTAAGCTCCCCACGGAAAGAGGAAGTGTGTGCAGCTCCGCTTGTGGTGACTGGTTGAGGAAGTGCCCTTGGAACGGCTTCTGTCTATGTAACACGGCATCTGTGTCGAGGGTTCCCTGGGAGTCAGGAGGATGAGAACAAAGTTGGCTATTGTTGCTGTGAAAAACAAGAAAAGTGAGGCAAAGTGCGCAGCACTGAGGGCCAGGCAAAGTTGCAGGGCACAGATCTCCAGCAGTCCCCATCTTCTCACTTGTCACATTCTCTCCAGTGGAGAAAATCAGCCTGGTGAACTTTATCTCTTAGTTGTCTCTTACACATCCACTTTTCCTGTGTATTCACAGCGAGTGTATTTGTGAGCAGCTATCTGATGATCTTTATGTTCTCAGGTTGCCAGAGAAGTACTGGAGCCAGAAGCTTCCGCACAAACTGCCCCCGTTGAAGGAGCCCATCCATCTCACGAGTCTTCCTTTGCCTGGATATCTGGAACAGGTTCAGTCACATGACTGTCTGTGTACATACATTAGTAGAGTACAATGATCTCTTTTTTAACAATAATTTTTATTTTGGTAACACTGAAATTCAAGGCAGAGTTTTCTGATTTTAAGCTGCAAATCCACTCTGAACCTATTCTGGTTTTGGATGGCTGGGAAAATAAGAAGTGAGAAGAACCCCTGCTTCTCTAATTTCCAAATATCTGCAATAAAGTGAAGAGAAAGCAGACTGTTGTGAAATTGTTTACATTTGACTTGTGGTTAGATTTCTTATTTTGAATGTCAGGGTCTGTAAAACTTTTTAAATTTGAAAGGTGCAGATTCAGTCTCCGAGAGGTTTATTCACTGCTCAAAAGTGTCGAGTGGCAATACCACCACAACTGAACCGGCAAAGTCATATTTTGCCCCAAATCTAGGGGCAAATGCCCCCAAATACTACTCAAGTCACATCTTATCATCTAAATATAACTCTTTTTAAACAAAATAAAACTTACCAGTAATCAACCACTATTTTAAAAGCTCTTTTAAATTTTTCTATAAAATTAATGCCTAGGGCACAGTTTCATACCTTTCTCAGAAATTCTTAACCACTTCATTTTTTTCAACTTGCCTAGATGGTGAGCCTTTGGTCTGGTTTAATATCAAAAGGCAAGATGAGGCTCACCCAGAGAGGTGAGCAGCCTCATAAAAGGCCACGTTTCATCAGGAGGGCCTCACCTCTTCTTTGCCCACACAGGGTTCCAGAATCTTTGCTGCGGTGACTGACAACTGTGGTCTCTGGAATTCCTTGCCAGGTGGTCAAGGGTCCTGACAGCAGAGGCAGTCTGGCCAGTTCTGGCAATGGAAGTAGAAAACGGGCCAAGACAACTCAAAGCCCAGGGACCCCTTCTTTTGTCTTTAATATTTTATGGAAAATGTCAAACATAAAAATAGAAAGGATTGTGTAATGAGGCCCATGTATCTTTAGCCACCTGACATTCAGCCAATTTGTAATTTTCAATCTTCCTAATCAAAAGTACTTTGTGTTCCTTTCCATATTGGTTAAGTGGTCATTTAACCACCTTATAGGCCCCATCCCCAACACCAAAGAATAGCCTCTTTAACTATTTGCCACTAAGAAAAAAAGCTAAATTCAAATATACATGTGCTCTACATTGTCCCCCCTGCAGGGCATCGCAACTTCACTAATTAAAGCAATGAATGCGGCAGGATGCTTAAAGCCCAAATTCCCGTTTTTAAGTATAAAGAGATCTGCACTGCTATATATAGCATTTCACCTAAAAGGTATGTCTTCTTTAATGATATGCTACTCAGAACTAATTTAACATTATTTGTAGTATACATGAGAAATGTATAGGATTGTTGAGCTGAGTCGGCTGCTTGCATTGGTAGCACTACAAATATTTTAATGAAATATCATTGTTAATAGCAAATATTTTAATGAAAATAACAAATTTGAGTTTCTAGTAAAGCAAGGACTATGAGTAATATGACCGGCTCTCAGTGATCCACACCACGGAGAAGGTGAGTAGAGGCAGTTACGGTCTAAGATGGAGCAACCCCCAGATCTCACCTGTGGTTTCGGTATCTTCTCAGCTACAGCTGTGCAACCCTTTCACACGCATAGTTCTCTTTCTTTTTAATTGAATGAGTCACTAACCTACCAGAAAACATTCAGTTCTGTGACATTTTCTACAGCCTTCAATCCCAAAAGTTCTGAATATACAAGAAGGAAGTATAAGAAGAAGTTGGAGCAGTTTATGGAGAGATGTGAACTCATCACATACCTGGGTGCCAAGATGACCAGAAAATACAAGGAACCTCAGTTTAGAGCCATTGACTTTGATCATAAATTACAGACCTTTCTCTCTCTTAGAAATATAGACCCAGTTAATGGCTAGTTTGCTTGGGCAACTGCAACCAGGACGTCAAGAGTTTTCCGAAAGGGTTAGAAGGAAACAGGTTGAAAATCTGGCCCTGTCTGCTGTACTTTTTCCCTTCTGAGCGATACACTTCGGCTGCCGGCCGTCAAATGGACTCAAAGCTCTACCGGCCCAGAAAGGGTGCACTTCTGGAAGCATACATCTTGACATAATTTAAAAATGTATCTCTCTTTGCACTCATGATTTGCATTCATACATTCATGCTTTAACGACATAGTTATTCCATTTAGAATATTTAGGTAACTTACTTTACTTAATCTATTGTTCAATTTCCTTTTTAACATTTTCAGCCTCTGTTAAAGAAAATTAGTAAATGTTAGAAAGCTTCCAGAAACAAAATTAACATTGATATAGATAAAATAGAAACTTTGGTTACACTTACAACGTAAGGAGTTGCTTGTAAACTTCATGAACCTGAGACACTTTATCATTTTCCCAACAAAATAAATGCATTGAGATAACTAAATGGCTGCCTCTTTTATTTTTCTTAAATATTCAAGAAGCAAGCTTTATACATTATTTTGTAATTAGAAATCACCTGGAGTTTTGAAAAGGATGAAATCTGGAGTCTTGTCATATGACATTATCCAGAGGTATATATGTTAGAGGAAAACTCACTAAATTGCATTTGAATGAGATTTTTAAAATATTATCAATTTTTCAACAGCAGTATAAGAAATACAGAATATGAAATAGCAAGATTGGCTCTTCAAAAAATAAAAAATACAACTACTAACTGTGTGATCTTGGGTAAATCTCAGTTTCTCTGAATGTTTGTTGTTTAATCTCCAAAATGAGTGATTTAGGGGTTTTTTTCCAGCTTAATGAGGTATAACTGACAAAATTACATATATTTAAAGTGTACAACATGGTGATTTTGATACAGGTATGCATTGTGAAATATGTCCCACAATCAAATTAACTAACCCATCCATCACCTCACATAGTTAGTGTGTGTCTCTATGTGTGTGTAGTGAGAACCCTTGAGAGCCACTCTGTTAGCAAAATTTAAGTATACAATACAGTATTATCAACTATAGCCACCATATTGTACATTAGGTCCTCAGAATTTATTCATATTATAATTGAAAGTTTGTACCTTTTGGCCAATATCTCCCATTTCTCCTACCGCTCAGCCCTTGGCAACCACCATTCTACTTACTCTCTGCTTCTAATGAGCTTGACCTTTTTGGTTTTTTAGATTCCACACATATATGATACCATGCAGTATTTGTCTTTCTCTGTCTGGCTGGCTTATTTCACTTAGCATAATGTCCTTCACGTTCATCCATGTTGTCTTTGACCCTATAATTTCAACAATGTTAATTAAAAACTAGAAGGCTGTCCTATATATTTTTGTATAATATATTTTCATAACAAAATATGTTTAAACAAAACAAAAAATAAGAATTGAGATTCTAACCAGAGGGTGAAAGACATTCCAGGAGTTAACGAACATGTATATTTACCAAATGTGAGCCAGGCATGGTGAAGACTGCTCAGTTTATACAAGCATGTATATACTTACAAGGACCTCTCTCAGTCTAGGGTAAGAAATAAAAATGTAAACAGATACACAACACCTCTACAAAATACAGGAGATATAGGGCCTAGAAACTGGAGCACTACTGAATTAGTCTTGTAAAATCTCTATAAAGTGGGGGTATTGTCCCTATAAAGGTGCCCTATTGGCACAGAACAATGTCAATTACTCTTCTATTCCCCTCAGATACATTTAAGTCATGAGCTTTGGACTATAGTTTCTGCCTGCTACAGTTATCAGTCAACCATCATAGCCTGCAAGGATGTTTTTGCTTCCCTTCATAATGTCAAAGGACTTCTACCAACCTCTAGTTGCTAGATGATTGTGACCCTCTCTTTTCTTCAAACTCCTGCTGGGTTCTCCATTGACCCAATTCACCCAGAAGCCAGTAGGTACTGGGCTTTGTTGAAGCCTTTGCAGCTTCCAGGGCCAAAAGATGGGGAAGAAGAGTGGAGATTGAATTTGGAGGGGAAAGAGAAAAAAATCTGGATAGCCTCTTCTGTTTCAATATTCACCTGTAAGTGATCCTATAAGAATTTATAATCTATACTCTGATAACTCCAATATTAATATCCCAAATTCTGTTCTCATCTCTGAACTTCAGACTCTTGTCTACATGTGCTTACTGTATATCTTTACTTGGTTATCTAGTTGACATCTCAAATTTAATATTCCCACCCCATACTTGTTATTCACCCAGTTTCTCTTTCTCCAGTTTTCTCCCAGATTAGTTCATGGTAATGCTGTACACTCAGCTGATTTGGTCCCAAACCTAGGGATGAACCTGGATTGTGTTCTTTCCTTCACTCCCCACATCTCATCTCTCAGCAAGTCCTGTCAAAGATTACCTCCAAAATATACCATGAGTCTGGGCTCTCCTCACGTCTTGTACTCCTCTCACCTACTTCCCATGCTTCTGTCCATGTTCCTCTAGGATCAACTTTCCATCTAGCACCTGGAGCAGTCTTTAAATATATAAATCAGATTTCATCATTCTCTTTTTAAAATCTTCCAATGGCTTCCTTCTTCAGTTAAAATAAGATCCAAACACTTTACTCTTGTCAGATGTGTGATTAATTTTATATGTCAACTTGAAGGGTATTTTTGGATGAGATTCAAATGTAAATCAGTGGACTGAGACTAAAATTGACCTCCATAATGTGGGTGGGCTTTATCTAATTAGTCGAAGGCCTGAATAGAACAAAAAGTGCAACCTCCTTGAGTAAAGGCAATTTTCCTGCAGACTGCCTTCAGACTTCATTTGCACTATCAACTCTTCTGGGTCTGAAGCCTGCAGATTTTAGACTTCCCAACCTCCATAATCATCAAGCCAATTCCTTGGAATAAATGTAAATCTCTGTGTGTGTGTATATACATATATATATCCCATTCGTTCTGTTTATCTTGAGAACTCTGGCTAATATAGCATAAAACACCTTGCATGATCTAGTCCTGCCTCACTTTTCAACATCTTCTCCATTCTCTTTTATCTGTTCCCTCTTTCTTTTGGATTGACTAGGACTTTTTAATTTCATTTCTCCTCTGAAGTTTTCAAAGTTATGCACTCTATTTCTACCCACTGAGTAGCTATCACTACTCTTAACGTGAATGCTTAGTCTGAAGATAATCAATACCTCTATCCTTAAAACACTTAATACTATTCACCAGCTTGCCATCTTAAATGCTATTTTACTCAATATTTCAGACCTAGTTTATTTATTATCCAAAATAGACATTTTCTTTTCATAATCAGTGTTTATTTAGATTTTCCCCATGTTTGCTGTTTTTCTCTCTGTCACCAGTCCTCCTTACATCTCAGACTTTCCTTGTAGGGTTATTTTCCTTCCTATAGTAGGGGTTTGTTGGGGGTTAATGCTTTCAATTTTTGTTTGTCCAAAACTGTTTTGATTTTGTCCTTGTTTGTTATGATAGTTTTATGATATAAAAAATTAGAAATAGACAATCTCAATAAGCCTATATCTATTTAAAAAATTGAATCAATAAATAATAACCTTCAAAAATGGGAAGTGTCAGGTCCAGATGGTTCACTGGTAAATTCTATCAAACATTTAAGGAAGAAATTATACCATTTCTCTACAAAATCTCTATTTTTCTATCAATCTCTTTCAGAAGATAGAAGCAGAGGGAATACTTTCTAATTCATTCTATGGGGATACAACTACCCTAATACCCTAATACCAAAACTAGACCAAGACATTACAAGAAAAGAAAACTATAGACCAATATCTCTCATGAACATGGATGTAAAAACCCTAAGCAAAATATTAGCAAATCCAATAAGTATAGAAAGACTTATACACCACAACCAAGTGAAATTTATCCCAGGTATGCAAGGCTGGTTCAACATTCAAAAATCAGTTAATGTAATCCACCACATTCACAGATTAAAGAAAAATTACATGGTCATATCAATAGATGCAGAAAAAGCATTTGACAAATCCCAACACTCATTCATTATAGAAACTCTCACTGAACTAGGAATAGAAGAGAGCTTCAACTTGATAGATCATTTACAAAAACTTGAAGCTTATACCATACTTAATGGTGAGAAACTAGAAGCTTCCCCACTAGGGTCAAAAATAAAGATGTTCTGTCTCACCACTCTTTTTCAACGTCATACTGGAAGTCCTAACTAATGCAGTAGTACAAGAAAAGGAAGCAAAATTATACTAATTGAGAAGGAAGAAATAAAAATGCCTTTGTTCACAGACAACATGATAATCTATGTAGAAAATACAAAGAATCAACCAAAAAACCCTGGAATTAACAAGTGATTACAGCAAGGTTACAGTAAACAATGTTACTATATAAAAGTCAATCACTTTCATATATGCCAGCAATGAACAAATGGAATTTGAAATTGAAAACACAATACCATTTATATTAGCACCCGAACAAAATACTTAGGTATAAATCTAACAAAATACATATGTATATGAGGAAAACTTCAAAATTGTTGAATGAAATCAAAGAACTAACTAAAAGGAGAGATATTCCATGTCCACAGATACGAAGACTATATTGTCAAGCTCTCAGTCCTCCCAACTTGATCTGCATATTCAACACAATCCCAATCAAAATCCCGGTAAGTTATGTTGTGAATACCAACAAACTAATTCTGAAGTTTGTATGGAGAGGCAAAAGACCCAGAATAGCCAGCATAATATTGAATAGCCAGCATAAAACAAAAGAACAAAGTCAGAGGACTTACACCACCCAACTTCAACATTTATTATAAGGCTACAATAATCAAGACAGTGTCATTTTGGCAAAAGAATAGACAGATTAGTGGAACAGAAAAGAGAGGCCACATAATTAGATACAGTCAACTGATCTTTGACAAAGGAGCAAAGATGGTCCTTCCAACAAATGGTGCTGGACATCCACATGGAAAAAAAATGAATCTAGACACAGATTTTATACCCTTCATAAAATCACCTCAAAATGGATCACAGATCAAAATGTAAAATGCAAAACTATAAAATCCCTAGAAGACATCATGGGAGAACCTAGATGGCCTTGAGTATGGCAATGACTTTTTAGATACAACACCAAAGGCATGATCCATGAAAGAAATGATTGATAAAATTCATTAAACTTCATTAAAATTAAAAACTTCTGCTCTGCAAGACCCTGTCAAAATAGTAAGAGGACAAACCTCAGCCTGGGAGAAAATACTTGCAAAAATATATATCTGATTAAAGACAGTTATTCAAAATACACAGAGAACTCTTAAAACTCAATAATAAGAAAATGAATAACCCAGTCTAAAAATGAGTAACAGACCTGCACAGACAATTCACCAAAGAAGAGATGCAGATGGAAATATGCACGTGAAAAGGTGCTCGATATAATGTCATTAGGGAAATGCAAATTAAAACAAGGTACCATACACACCTATTAGAATGGCCAAAATCCAGAACACTGACAATACCAAATGCTAGTAAGGATGTGGAATAACAGGAACTCTGATCATTGCTGGTGGGAATGCAAAATGCTACAGTCACTTTGGAAGACAACTTGGCAGTTGATTACAAAACTAAACAACTAAACATACTCTTACCATATGAACCAGCAATAGCACTCCTTGGTATTTACCCAAAAGAGGTGAAAACTTATGCCCACACAAAAACCTGCGCAAAGATGCTTATAGGAGCAATTGCCAAGACTTGGAAGCAACCAAGACGTTCTTCATTAGGTGAATGTATAAATAAACTGTGGTACATCCAGACAATGAAATATTATTCACCACTAAAAAGAAATGAACTATCAAGCTATTGAAAGACATGGAGGAAACTTAAATGCATATTGCTAAGTGAAAGAAGCCAATCTGAAAAGGTCATATACTATGTGATTCCAACTATATGATATTCCAGAAAAGGCACATGGAGACAGTAAAAAGATCAATTGATTCCAGAAGTTAGCAGTGAAAGAAGGATGAATAGTCAGAGCACAGAAGATTTTTAGGGCAGTGAAACAATTCTATAGGATACTATAATGGTGGATTCATGTCATTATACATTTGTCCAAACACATTAACTGTACAACATGGAAAGTGAACCCTAGTGTAAACTATGGACTTTGGGTGATAATGATGTGTCTGTGTAGGTTCATCAACTGTACTAAATGTACCACTCTGATGCTGGAGGTTACAGTAGGAGAGGCCGTGCATGTTGGGGACAGGGGGTGTGTGGAAACTCTCTGTACTTTCTGCTCAATCTTGCTGTGAACCTAAAACTATTCTAAAAAATAAAGTCTATTTAAAAGGGGAAGAAATAGGTAAATTTTGAAAATATCACTCCACTGAAGACTTCTTGCTTCTGCTATTGCTGTCGAAAAGTCAGCTGTCAGTTAACTGGGTTTCTTTGATAGGTAATTAGTATTTTCTTTCTACATCCTTTTAAGATCTCTTTATCTTTGATGTTCTGCACTTTGACTACAAGATACCTAGTTGTGAATTTTTGTTTGTTTAGCCTTCTTGGAATTTGTTTTCCAAGTCTGTAGATTTGTGTTTTGCACCAATTTGGGAAAATTCTCATCAGCATCTTTAAATATTGTTTCTCTCTCATTCTCACTAATCTTTCTATCTGGAATCCCAATTAGATTACATGACAAATCATTCTTATTCTGTTCTCTGTGTCCCTTGACCTCTCTTCCATACTTTCTATCTCCTTTTTTCAGACTAGCTTTATGGGCAATATTTTTAGATGTACCTTTTAGGTAGATCAACTTTAACTATTTAATCTGTCCATGGAGTTTTGTGTGTGGTTATGTATAAGCGTTATTGAACTATTATCCATTGATTTTTAAATTTCATTGATTACATTTTAACTTCTGGAAGGACTTTCCTAGTAGTGGTTCTTTTTAAAATTATGAATCGTTACAAATTTTTGGAGTTGACTTTTCCTCCTCACCTGAAGCCAAGGCCAAGAGAGAGATGTTATCTTGCTCTCTCCCTTTGCCAGGAGGCAGATTTTTTTTTTTTCTAGCCCACCCTTTCATGGAGATTGTAGCCCTTTTGAGGGGCCTGGTTTCTGCAGCAGGGCTTCTGTTCCTACTCCCTACCTCATACACATCAAAGGCATTGTCTTCTGGTCCCAGTTTACCCATTAAAACCTAAGCCTCTAGCTTCTGGTTTCACTAAACACCATGGCTTAGGATTTCCATGGCTCCAAGCCTAGTTTACTACTCTGATTTCAATTCCCTCTATTTTTTGGCCCCTTGCTTTCCTTTAAGTTCTGTTACGCACTTTGTGCTGTCATTTCTAGCTATCCTGTAGCGGAAATGTTTTTCATAATTTTCATAAAAGACTTTCATAATTTAACTTCCTATATTGTCAGAATTAGACATCCTTTCCAATGAAGATTGTCAGATAAAACACAGGATGCTCAATTAAATCTGAATTTCAGATGATCACATACTTTTTTTAGTACAAGAATGCTCTATGCTATATTATTCATCGTTTATCTGAAATTCAAGTTTTGCTGGATGTCCTATGTTTTTATTTGCAAAATCTGGCAAACTTACTTCCAATCTCCTCCCCCCTCATTGACTGTGCTCCCAGCCACAGGCCTTTCTGTCCCTCAAAAGTAGCAAACTCACTTCCAGTCTCAGAGCCTTTATGCTTGCTTTTCCCTTACCTGGAACATTCTTATTCCAAATCTTCACAAAGCTGCCTCCACATCATTTAGATGTCAGCTCAATGTCACCCTACTCACTTCACTTTCCCTGCCAATCTTCATCATCATTATAAAGCTTAACACTTTCTGAAATTACGTGATCTGTTTACTTGCGTTTTTGTCCTTTCTCCTCTTAGTAGAGTGTAAGGCTCACGGGGGCGAGGGCCTTGTTAGCTGCTGTATCCCCAGCACCTGACACAGAGCCTGGCACTTAGTAGGCACTGAATAAATCTTTGTTGAATAATTGGCACCCCAAAACCTGTTCTGCAAGATTCAAAGTTATGAAGATCAGCTGAAGGTAAAACAGCTGGCCATAACCAAAGAGAACAACAACAACAATAAATATTTCGAGAAAAGCCAACACGGATCCTAAACAAAATTGCCTTGAAGAAAGGACTGTCTCTGCGGTGAGCGGCAGATGCAGAAAGATCCCCCAGACCCACCTCTGGTCACAGAGCTTGGGCTGTAGTGAGTAGTGACTGAAACAGGGTGTGGGAGTGCCTGGCTTAACTGGGCCCTGAGTTATTTTCTGCTGTTGGATTGAGGACCTGTGTAGGAGCAATGTTCTTCCTGCAGTTCTGTGGCAGTGAGAAATAATGGGGTAGCTGACCCCTCAGACTGACTTCTCTTCCTGCTGATGTAGAAGTCAGGCAGGGCACCCCATCTCACTTGGACCCCCACAATTCCTAGGGTTTAGAGGCAATTCAAGACAAAGGGAAGACCTCAGAGAAGGGGCTAATTTAATACAAACTAGTAAAATTTTAAAAGAGCCAGGCTGGTAATTACATCTTCAATTTCAAAATCTTGGAGGCTGGGGCACCTGGGTGGCTCAGCCGGTTAGGCTTCTGCCTTCGGCTCAGGTCATGATCTCAGGGTCCTGGGATCGAGCCCCACATTGGGCTCCCTGCTTAGTGGGGAGTCTGCTTCTGCCTCTGCCCCTCCCCTCTGCTCATGTTCTCTCTCTGGCTCTCTCTCAAATAAATAAAAATCTTAAAAATAAATAAATGAAAAATCTTGGAGGCTAATAAATGGCATGCTGGAGATCTGGAAGTGTGTCTTGGGAGGAATAAATTACAGATGGTCCCTGACTTACATCAGTTTGACTAAGAATTTTTCGATTTTACAATGATGCCAAAAGCAATACACATTCAGCAGAAACTGTACTTTAAATTTTGAATTTTGATCATTTGTCAGGCTAGTAGTGATATGCATGCAGCAGGATGCCCTCTTGTGATGCTGGTCAGTGGGAGCAAGCTGCAGCTCCCAGTCAGCCACAGGATCATGATGAGGGTAAACAACCCATACACTTACAACCACTCTGTACTCAGACAGCCATTCCGTTTTTCACTTTCAGTACAGTATTCAATAAATTACAGGAGATAATCAACATTCACAACATTCACAAAATAGGTTTTGTGTTAGATGGTTTTGCTCAACTGCAGGCCAATGTCCGTGTTCTGAGCATGTTTAAGGTAGGCTAGGCTAAACTATTACGTTCAGTAGGTGTTAGTGTATTAAATGATTTACAATATTTTTAATTTATGATATTTTCAAATTACTATGGTTTTATCACGACACACCGCCATTGTAAGTGGAGGAAGATCTGTATAAGCAATTAGGTATTGGTGAATCACAAATTGAGAGAGTGAAAATGCTGAAATAGTTGGAGAGAGAAGTAGGAGGGGACTGAATTTGGCTGGGGCTTGTACACTAGATCAAGAAGCTTGGCCTTTATTAGGAGGGTACATGGAAGCCACGTTGGATTTTTTTTTAATTTTTTATTGTTATGTTAATCACCATATATTACATCATTAGTTTTTGGTGCAGTGTTCCATGATTCATTGTTTGTTCATAACACCCAGTGCTCCATGCAGAACGTGCCCTCCTCAATACCCATCACCAGGCTAACCCATCCCCCTACCCCCCTCCCCTCTAGAACCCTCAGTTTGTTTTTCAGAGTCCATCATCTCTCATGGTTCGTCTCTCCCTCTGACATACTCCCCTTTTCTTCCTCTCCTGTTATCTTCTTCTTTTTCTTTTTTCTTAAAATATGTTGCGTTATTTGTTTCAGAAGTACAGATCTGTGATTCAACAGTCTTGCACAATTCACAGCGCTCACCGTAGCACATACCCTCCCCAATGTCTATCACCCAGCCACCCCATCCCTCCCACCCCCAACCACTCCAGTAACACTCAGTTTGTTTCCTGAGATTAAGAATTCCTCATATCAGTGAGGTCATGTGATACATGTCTTTCTCTGATTGACTTATTTCACTCAGCATAACACCCTCCAGTTCCATCCACGTCGTTGCAAATGGCAAGATCTCATTCCTTTTGATGGCTGCATAATATTCCATTGTGTATATATACCTTTAATCAGGGGAATGACTCCAGTCTCTGGGAGTGATCTGTACTTGGAGAGATCTCCCTACTCCTGTGTATTGGAGAGAACAGCACCGCAACTAAGACTCGTCGGAAAGACGATGAAAACCTGAATAACCATAATGATAATTTTAATCACAGTAGATATGAATTAAACCAGACACTAAATCCATTACCTACATAATCTCGTTTACCCCCCAGTTACCCAACCCAGCTGACACTAGTGTTAACATCTCCATTTTACAGGTAAGGTAAACAAGGTTGAGAGGATAAGGAACCTGCTCAAGATTACTCAGTACCCAGATCTGTCCGACTAGACAGAGCGCCTCTCTTCACTCCCTTGGACTAGGCATTGGAAGTGGGAAGGAAAAGGAGAAGACAGATGTGCAAAATAATTAGGAGGCAAATAATTATTATATTAGCGTTAGATGACAGTGACGATGATGGTAAAGAAGGTAAAGACGATTTCATTCCTTGGTTACACATTCGAGACCTTAACGCGAGCTTCCGCATCTGGGAAGAGACCAAGTTGATTAAGGTGCCGCTGAGATATAGTCCCTCTAACACGACAGAAAACGTACACAGCTGCAGAGAGACAACGCCACGCCCCATCCGCCGCCCCCAGTTCACCGCAGTCGCCAGAGCCGCCCAGGCTCTTCGGGCCGCGCCGCCCCGCCCCGGGCGCCTTCGCGCCCACGTGGTCCGGCGTCTGCGCGCAGGCTCGCGGCGCCGGCGCTTCCGGGTTGGCGGCAGCGGCGGTCGCGGGGGCGCAGGGGCCCCAGCCGGGGCGGCGCAGGAACCCCGCCGGCGGGTTGTGCGGATCCCGGCGCCAGGGCGGGCCCGGCGCCAGTGCGCCCGCCAGGCCGCGGCGTGGGCCGGGCGCCCCGAGAGGTAGGTCCGCTCCGGGCCCGCCAACGGTGGGCGCGGGACCTGCGGCCGCGTCGAGCGCTGCCCAGCCATACGCTCCCCTGTCCCGCTCGAGGGGGCCCGGACCGGGAGTGGGGGCCCAGCCATGCGGGCCCCGGTCTCCGGTGGAATCGTCCGCCCGCCATGTCGTGCGCTGCCTGGCGGCCAGCCTGGGCGATCGTGCCACCCCTTCCAAAGCGAGGCCCGATGCGCCATCGGTTATTACTCAGTTGCAGCTACCCCCAGATTCATTTCGCTCGTGTACATTTTCTTTGCCCCCTTTTTTACGTTTTCACAGACAAAATGGTTAATGCGTGAAATCGAGACGCTGTAGGTCCCATTCTGGTCTGCGTGCAACTGTGGAAAGTTAGTGCCGGGGAAGGACTTTCCAGATGCTTGATTCCCATTCCTTCATTTTACAGAGGAGAAGGCAGACCCCGAGAAGTAACATGGATGTTGGAAATTCACCCAGCTAGGCCATGGTATATAATAAGGGTGAGAGAATGGCAAACTAAGTTTTTAAGTTGACTTCTGAAAGTGGTCAATGGTCAACTTCAGTTAACAGTATGAAGCGAGTAGTAGGTTCACTTGGGCTAGATTTAACCTGTTAGATGATGCTTCCTCCTTTTTAATCATTATTTTCTAATTTCAGGCTTCATGCTTCTTGGCCTCTAAAGAAAATGGCAGAAACGTCATCAGAGCCTTCTGGGCAGCTCGTTGTACACTCAGACACTCACAGTGACACTGTTCTGGCCAGTTTTGAGGCTCAGCGGAAGAAGGGCTTCCTCTGTGACATTACATTAATCGTAGAGAATGTGCATTTCCGGGCTCACAAAGCCTTACTCGCTGCCAGTAGTGAATACTTCTCAATGATGTTTGCTGAAGAGGGGGAGATCGGCCAGTCCATTTATATGCTGGAAGGCATGGTTGCCGACACATTTGGAATCCTGCTGGAGTTTATCTACACCGGTTGTCTCCAGGCCAGCGAGAAAAGCGCAGAACAAATCCTGGCCACCGCTCAGTTCTTAAAGGTCTATGACCTGGTAAAGGCTTACACGGATTTTCAAAATAATCATAGCTCCCGAAAGCCAACAACTCTGAACACTGCTGGCGCTCCAGTGGTGGTGATTTCTAATAAGAAAAATGGTCCTCCGAAACGGAAGAGGGGAAGACCGAGAAAAGTGAACAGTGTGCAGGAGGGGAAATCACAGCTGGCTGCAGAGGAAGAAATACAGCTGAGAGTAAACAATTCAGTTCAAAATAGACATAACTTTGTAGTGAAAGGGGGAGACAATGGCATACTGAATGAACAGATTCCAGCGAAAGAAATGGAAGAGGCTGAGCCTGCCTGTGAGCCACGTAGAGGGGAGGAAACGCCAGCTGAAAAAGATGAGAACTGTGATCCCAAGACCCAGGATGCGCAGGACAGCCAGAGTCGGTACAGCAAGCGGAGGATTCGGAGGTCCGTCAAACTTAAAGATTACAAACTTGTCGGGGATGAAGACGAGCAGAGTTCAGCCAAAAGGGTCTGTGGAAAGAGAAAGCGCCCGGGGGGCCCTGAGGCCTGTTGTAAGGACTGTGGCAAAGTGTTTAAGTACAATCACTTTTTGGCAATCCACCAGAGGAGCCACACGGGTAATTATACTTTCGCAGCTTAGTGAAGCTTGTTTTGGCGGGATGATGATGATAGCTTTCATTGATTGTGCAACTTCCATGTGATGGGCATTATAATAGGGACTTTACGTACATATTACTGCAGTTAGTTCTTACAACAGGCCTGTGAGATGGAGAATGTTATCCCCATTGGACAGATGAAAAGACCAAGTCCTAGAAATAATTTGCCCAGGTCATCCATTTAGTGACAGAGCTGGGATTTGAACCCAGGTAGCCTGATTGCAGAACCCTGTTCTTATTTGTGAGTCGTTGGTTCCAGGCTTGAATGCCCAGGTGTCAAACTCCAGCCAGATTTACTCTGCTTTCTGATTTGTGAACATGTGGTGTGACTGAGGAACTGAATTTTTTATTTTAATTAATTTAACTGGCACCATATTGGATAGTGCGGCCCTAGCCAGAAATCCCTTCCTCCTTTGAGCCCTCCCTTACTTAACTCACTCTGCTTTGGGTCGGGTTGTAGTTACCAGTTAAATACCCCTCAACCTAATTGTCAACTTAAGTATAGGGACTAGTAGTTAAGGCTTCTCTCATCCAGCAGAGCTAGCCCTGTGGTTCTCAACCTGACCACCCAGTAGAATCACGTAGCTTCTAAAACCACCAGTGACTGGGCACCAGCCCCAGAGCTCCTGATTTAATTGGGGCCTTGGTGTTTTTGAAAGATGGGTTCAGAACCTTGAATTCTGGTTCTTTAAACAAAGTAGACACTTGGGAAATATTTGTTGAACCGTAATAGAGGATAGTTGAGAGAGTTAAATAGTTCTCTAACATTTGTTAAGAAAACAGCATGTAGGATGTTCCCTTTTGTCCCCAGGATTCTGAAATTTTGCAGTGACTCACTTTAGCGTGGGTCTGTTTTGGTCCCATTTCAGTGGCTACCCGTAGATCCATACAGTTTGGAAACTCCCATCTTTCAGTTCCTTCATGGATGGTATCTCCCATCAGTTTTCTGTGCTCTCTCTTTCTAGAACTCCCTGGAAATTGGATGTTGAACCTCTGGACCCACCCTCTAAAGTCCTTACCTCTTAATTCCCATCATTTTTGGCTCTGCATTCTGGGAGATTTCCCCTTTATCTTTCTACTCTGTTTTACTTCTAGGAGCCCTTTTTTATTCTCTAAATTTTTTGGTTTTTTTTTTAATTCTTGTGAATCCTCTTTTTGGTTCACAGTGTAGTATCTTCCCTCTGTGAGCACGTTAATAACAGCAGTCGCCTGTTTGTCAGTTTTTAACGTTTTCTTCCCCCTGGGCAGCCTCTGTTTTCCGCGAGTTGCTTTTTTTCCTGATCTGTTTTGGTATCTGTTTCAGCAACTAAAAGACCTTCCTTGAATGGTGGTTTTTAAAAAATCACATTTAATCCTATGCTGGAATGATTGACTGCTAGCTACTGGCCACCACGTGGGCGTGGAGCGGGCCTGTAGACGGCGGCCTCACTGGGGGTGGTGTGGCTGGACCCCACTCCCTCCCCGACACCTGGCATCCCAGCTGCAGCCCCCTTACCCTGGCCCACCACGTTCCCGAAGAAGATGGTCTGCCCTCCCACCCGAGGCTCTGGGCCTGCCTGCCAGTGTCTGAAGCAGGAGCCGGGGAGAGGGCTGGGCAGTCTCATCAGACCCAGTATAAACTCGGACTTGCCGTCCCTGGGGCAGGCCTACTCCACTGTGCCTGGAGACCCTCAGTCCAGAGACTGTTTGTTTTGCCCTCTTCAGAGAACGGCCCCCATCCTTTGTTGGGGAGTGGGCCTGTCTTCTGGCTCCTTGGGCCTTGTGGGGGGACCTTAAGTGTCTTTGACCCAGATGGTCATTTGTCCCCCTAACCCCCACTTTCAGAGATAACAGGTGCCACCGATGGCTGAGCATTGTGGAGGCTCTGTCTTAGGTTGTAGCTCAGCACTCCTCGCTGCTGGCGTCGGATTCATGTGTCCTGGCTTGCCAGATTTTATTGCTGATGTTTTCTCTCCTGTGCTGGGCCTTTGGGATATTGTGCCTATTAAGAGAAATCCCTTGATTGTCGTTTTAATTTAGGAGGAAACCAAGATGTGCATGTTCTTGCTCACACCACGCTTCTGGGGCTCTCATTCCAGGGGAGCGACCTTTCAAATGTAATGAGTGCGGGAAAGGCTTTGCCCAGAAGCACTCCCTGCAGGTCCACGCCCGGATGCACACAGGCGAGCGGCCCTACACCTGCACCGTGTGCAGCAAGGCTCTCACCACCAAGCACTCGCTGCTGGAGCACATGAGCCTGCATTCAGGTAGCTGGACTTGCGCCTGAAGGCCACCTGCCACCGGGTTCCTGGGCTGGGCGTTCCCGTGGTCAGAATGGTCTTTTCTCAGCCTGGTGTCATCTCCCACGTGGTGTCTGCCTCTGCCAGACCATAGTGTGGAGTCGTGCACAGCGTTCTGTTTTAAACTAGGGCTTATGAACCAGCTACCGGGAGCCCAGCGTACACACGGTTTGTTTAACTCCCAGAGCTTAGAATTATTTTACTTTGGTGACTTTGGGGGAAACTTGAATTCTCCAGTTCTGCTCCAGTCCCCACCACTCCCTACTGCCTTACATACCTTTGCACATTTATGGTACTGTGCTTTGACTGAGGGCATTTGGGTATGGAGGCGAGTCACTTGTATCATTCATGGAAAATGGGGACCTGGGCCCACCGTTTTATTGTTCTTTGTTTTTGCATGTTTTAGTGTCTTGTTTTTTATTTGGCAGGACAGAAGTCTTTCACCTGTGATCAGTGTGGAAAATATTTCAGCCAGAAAAGACAACTAAAGAGCCATTACCGAGTTCATACAGGTACAATAAAGAGAGAAAATTTGGATTGGTGGGGGAGAAACTTAAATACAAATTACTTCTGAAACAGTAGGGTCATACTGTGTAAGATAATTAGTATTTAGGGAAAGAATCTTAAAAAGGGATCTAAATTAGATGTCCTTGTGTTATTCTCTACTACCTTGTGATTTATATTTAATTTTATATTACAGTTTTGGCGCCATACACAGAAACCCTACAGAACTGATATCTTTCAGAAGTGCCACTTGACTAAGAAGGTGCCTGATTGGTTATTAATGGTGCCTAGACCGAAATATCCCCACCCCATAGCTGTCAGTCCAGGCTTTCTCCCACCTAGCTTTTTCTCTCCTGCCAACTGATAAATAATTGAGGAGTTGGGAGTGACACTTGATGTCAGCTGGCCACAGTCACACCAATGCTTCCAGGGAAGAAGAAAATTACTTTTAGGGAGACTGGAAGGGTCCCGGCTCTCCTGGGGAAGCAGTGAGTTGAGATGCATAGGAAAATATTAACTGTTACCAAATTAATAAAAAAAATTGTTGTTTTAATTAAAGTACCATATTTAAAGTGATTATTTTTCAGGGAAGTGCTTTAACACAAATCACTGAAGAAATGCAGGGAGAGAGCGCATATAGGCACTGACACTTTTTTTATTGTTGCGACAAGGCCACGCATTACCGGAATGCAACCACTGCCGTCGCAAATTCATGGATGTGTCTCAGCTAAAGAAGCATCTACGAACACACACAGGTACAGCTCCCATCCTGCCCTTCCTTTCTGGTACACTTCACGTTCTCAGAAGAGTGAGAATGAGTCCCCTCATCAGGCTCCATTTGTTATAAATCGGGTGGGAATTTTAGAAGATCATTTAAAAGTCCAAGGCAGAAGGCTGTCGACACCATTCTGTGGGGAGATCCCGTTTCTATTTCTTAGCGACACAGAGATGGCTTACTGAGCACTATTCCCGGATGAAAATTCATTTGAGGGGCACCTGGCTGGCTCAGTTGGTTGAGTGACTGTTATTTTCAGCTCAGGTCTTGATCTCAGGGTTGTGAGTTCAAGCCCCGCGTTGGGCCCCATGCTGGCTGTGGAGCCTACTTAAAAAAAAAAAAACAGAAAAAAGAAGAAAATTCATTTAATACCACAAAACAGTACAAGTCTGAGTCTGGTTCTATGTTTCACTCCTAGTGTACCTCAGTGCTGAAGATTACTGAGATACTTTTTTTTAAAAAGAAAGTAAAATGAAATAAACACACAGGTAGCATAAGCACTGAGGGTTTCCCACTTCCTCCCCTAGAACCAGTACTTACAACTTAAGCATTGCTACCTCCAGAAAAATCAGCTTCAGGGATAAAAAGGAGGCAGGATCGATCAGGGCAGGTCAACTTCTTTAATTTAAAAACAGCAAAGTAAAAGTGTGGGTCTTTTAGACCTTTTCGTAAGGAGCACTTCTTTAAAAATGAACTTGTTAGATTTTTCTAAGAAAAGCTTCCTCCTGCAGTTTGGTTCTTTAATGATTCTGTTAAATTGTCTACTAAAATTATATATCAGACTGGTTTATGCTGCTTTGGACATATTTTTTTAAACACAAATTTTTCTTCTTAAACGTAATTTGTTTTCTTAAAATAAGTGTCTCATAGGACAGGAGTTCTCTGAAGAGGAATCTCTGTACAGTCTTTCTACAGACATTACCATGAATAGGTTCTGTGACATTTAATTCATCCGTTTAACACGTATTTACAGAATAGCTCCTGGGTCCCAGACACCGCTCTCCCTAGGTGCTGAGGCTGCAGCAGTGAATGAGGTGGCCAGAGCCCCTGCTGTGGACCAGGGAAGACAAGGAAAAATGACTCCATAGCATGTTAGGTGGGAGTCAGTGCTCTGAAGAACTAAACGCAGGGTAAGGGGGCAGGATGTGGGAAGGGGAGCTGCCCTTTTCCGTGGGGACTTGTCTGAGAAGGCCTCACGGATGGGGGGACACCTTAGAGATCTGAATGCTCTGGGGAGCGAGAACAGCCATTGTGGCTGCTCAGGGGAAGAGCATCCCATGCAGAGGGAACAGCAGGTGCAAAGCCCTGAGACACAGAGTTTCCACCTTGCCAGAGAAATGCCAGGAGGCAGTTGTGACCGAGCCTGAGCCAGGGTGGTGGGCATCAGAAGAGCAGAGGCAACTGGATGGAATCTGTGTAACATAGGCCTCTCAGCCGAGCTGCCGAGGCTCGGGCCTCAATCACCTGAGAAGCTTTAAAAAAGAAAATGCCTGGTCCCAACCCCAGAGATTCTGATTGAATTAGCCTGGGGTAGAGCCTCGGAACTGCTCTGTGTAAAAATTTCCTCAGTGATCCTGGTGTGCACTCAGGCTTCAGAACGTTGGAGGCCACGGGGCAGACTGGATTTTTGTTCTGAGCGAGAAGACTTTAACGAGAGCAGTGAGATGATAGGACTTAGAATTTTAATAGGATCATCCCAGCGTCGTGTGGGGTGGGGGGAGCCACAGGTGGAGAGACCCATTAGGAGGCTGTTGCAGTAATCGGGGGCTCGTACAGTGTGGTGGCCGTGGAAGTGGTCACCAGTGGCCCTGTCCAGATAGATTCTGAAGGAGTCTGTGTTCTTGGAAAGAATGTCCATGATTTCAAACATTTCGCTAACAGAAAGACTTTCTGAGATTGTCAACCCAGATGGCATTGAATGGTAGGGCGAACATCGTTAGTATGTTTCTGAAACGGAACTCGACACGACAAGCAGGGCCTCAGTCTTTGGATCTGGAGGGGCAGCAAACACACTGAGGTCAGCGCGGGCCCCAGCTCTGGTTTGGGAGGCTGTGGAAGGAGAGCGCCAGTGGCCTGGTTTTCACCTCTGGAGTGGTAAGAGCTGCTGATGCAGAGACTCCCAACTTACCCAAGCTGCCACCAGCATCCTCCGCCTAGATGGAACGTGGAAAGATGTCTAGGGTGACTTTTCCAGGAGAGGCTATGAAAGGGAGGCCGCACTTCAAACTGCACCCGTCCCCAGCTGTTACCTAGTTAAGCGGGATTTCGTTCTCTCTTTTCTTTAAATTCATAGCTCCCTTGCCTGCGTGAGGACCACTTAACTTTTGTTTCCAGAGGACATGACAGTCTATCGGTTGTATGTGCAGCGTACAGACTAATGCTGAATAAACGGTTCTTGAAGCTTCATGAATTCCTAGTGGAGTCTGGAACAGTCATGTTTTGTGTGGGCCTTAGTTTCCACCCTGTGAAATTCATTCAGTCATCAGGGATTTCTGGAACAGTGTGCCAGGCCTGATTCCAGACACAGGGGTACTAGGATTAGACGAGCCCACAAAGTCTCCTAAGAATGGGGGAGATGAACAGTAAACAACACTTATAGTCTGTGAGGTGGGGCTAGCACTGTGGGGGGAAATGGACCCAGAGAAGGGGACTAAAGAGTGTTGGGGGGCAGAGGACGTGCTTTTGGTGGTGATCAGGCCTCCTTGCTGGGAAAGTGACATTTGAGCAGAGGCTTGAAGGCAGCACAGAGGGTGAACCGCCCTGGGAATCCCCCAGGCAAGACGTGCTGGGGGAGGGATGTTGGGTGCAGGAGCCCTGGCCAGGGCTTGCTCGGGGTAGGGTGTCCAGTGACTCTCCACAGGGCCCGTGAGCTGAGCAGTGAGCAAGGGGAGAGTGCCTGGTGAGGTTAGAAAAGTTTAGGGCAAGGACCCGGGGTGGGGGCGGGCAGACAGATGTGTGATGCCTCTAAGCCTAGGGCTTTGGTTTTTATCTCCGGATGAGAACCGGGAGCCTTTGGAGTGTTTGCAGCAGAAGTGTGAAATGATCAGGCAGCCTACAGGGTCACTGTGGTTGCTGCTTTTATTGTGGACGACAGGGAAGCTGGAACAGAAATGGGGAGACCCGTTCGGCTGCTGCAGGGACAGTGGCAGCCTGGATTGGGGGGTGGCAGCGAAGGTGGCGAGATGTGGTCGGGTTCTGGATACACTGCAAGGCAGACATAAATGTGAATAATATGCAGGTCACCCTAGTGCACCGGTGTCCCCAGGAAGGTCAGGTACGAGAGTTATCTCAGGGTGGACCGTACGGGAGTAAATGTGGTGTTCTTTTGTTTACTGTGTATAATCATCTACCTCCTTGTTTCAGTTTTTAAGGGAAGGAACCATATCTTACACTTTCTCTGTATCCTCTTGGCACTCAGCATACAGTGCTTAGGTACATAGTAGGTGTTTGGTAAGGGCTTCATTCATTCATGCTCATTAAGGAGTCAAGTGGTATTGCCTTTTTTTTTCTTAATACTGTGAAAATGTGGGGTGATTTTTGCTTTTCACTTTGTGTTGGATATATATTTCTAAACAGTGTCCCCTTTTTAGGTGAGAAGCCATTTACTTGTGAAATCTGTGGCAAATCTTTCACAGCAAAGAGTTCTCTTCAGACCCACATCAGAATCCATAGGTAAAGTTTTACAGATATTTTTCTTATTTGGGAGTCATTCAACCCTGGTGTTCAGTTGGGTGACATATGTTACTTATACAGGCCTTTTCCCCAAATTATTACACGGGTAATAATTTGTAGTGTAGTTTACTGTATTTTATCTTTACAATAAAGCAATTCCTAACTTGGGCAAAATCAGGAAATCTGGTTCTGGCCAGCAAAAGTTTGCATGACTGATTTCATTTCTTGAATTTTTATTTTGGGCTGGGGGCTGATCCAAAGTTTAAATCTTCAGTCAAAAATAAATATTAAATTCAATGTTTTCTGAATAAACGTTTTTGTTCACACATCCAGATTTGATTCAGTAGTTCTTCTAAGACAAAGAACTAAGGGTTACTCAAGTTGGTTTTTTTTTTTTTTTTTGAGGGAGTGGGAGAGAGAGAGAGGGAGGGAGCTGGGGGTGGGGGGACCAGAGGGAGAGAGAACCTTAAGCAGGCTCCACACTCAGCATGGAGCCCCACACAGGGCTTGATCTCACAACTCTGAGATACACGACCTGAGCCAAAATCAAGAGTCAGAAGCTTAACTGACTGAGCCACCCAGGCGCCCCTACTCACGTTTTGAATCTTGAAGTCAATCACATATACTTAAATTTGGCCACAAGAATCTAAAAGTTGGCAGTGAAATTGAAAACAAAACAAAAAGGAACTTTATGTGTGTAATAGAGAAATATTTGCTCTCTTATCTAAAATAGACTGTAGAATCATAAAATGTTATTACGTGTAGCCCAGGCCCATGTACCACCCTTTCTCAGACAGCACCCCCGCCTCGTCTTTTTTCCTTTAGGATCAGAAATGGAAACCCCCGAAAGTCGTGACTTGCTCTGACTCCTTAAGCTAGCAGAAGAGCCCATGGCTTATGACTCCCAGTCGAGTTAATTGTCCTCTACTCTTGACTTCTCCCTAACTAATCAGGAAGTAATAAGCAGAGCCGTTTGTAAAGTCAAATGTGTATTTTTTGTAGAGGAGAGAAGCCCTACTCCTGTGGCATATGTGGCAAATCCTTCTCAGACTCCAGTGCCAAGAGGAGACACTGCATTCTGCACACGGGCAAAAAGCCCTTCTCCTGCCCCGAGTGCAACTTACAGTTCGCTCGCTTGGACAACCTGAAGGCCCACTTGAAAATCCACAGCAAAGAGAAGCCCGCGTCGGACGCCAGCGGCGTCTCCGGCAGCCCTGACACCCAGGAGGTCAGGAGTATTCTTCAGCTGCAGCCGTACCAGCTCTCTGCCTCTGGAGAGCAGGAAATTCAGCTTCTCGTCACCAATTCTGTACATAACATCAACTTCATGCCCGGCCCCAGCCAAGGAATCAGCATCGTCACTGCGGCGAGTTCTCAGAACATGGCGGCCGAGCAGGCTGCCGACCTCGCCCTGCTCACGCAGCAGCCCCAGCAGCTGCAGAACTTCATCCTTTCCGCCCCTCAGGGGCAGACGGAGCACATTCAGGGCCTCGACATGATTGAAAGCCAGATGGAGCCCGCACAGACCGAGCCGGTGCACGTCATCACGCTCTCCAAGGAAACCCTGGAACACCTTCACGCCCAGCAGGAGCAAACCGGGGAGCTCCAGTTAGCAGGTGCTTCAGATCCGGCTCGACACCTGCAGCTGCCGCCCGCGCCCGCCCCGCCCGCCCCCCACGGGCCCCCGCCCGCCCCGCTGAGCCCCGGGCAGAGCTGACGTGGACGCACCTTGCGTCCTTGATCTCCTCCCCACGAGCCAGCTGTGCGCTGCGAGGCGGGCCTGCTGAGAGGCTCGGCTCGCCTACACAGCCTTCTGGAGATGTGAGAGCGAGCGGACAGGCCTCGCGCTTTGCATCCGGGCCCCAGGATGTGCGCGTCCTGTCTTGGATGCAGTCCGGATCGGGATTTAGCATTCAGTACTGATGAACCGTTTTCATTTTCCTCTACGACATCTCCGAAAGTCTTGGGTAATTTTGCTTTGGGGGCATTGAATTAGACTTACTCTCAGTCTTGACTGTCCACGGCCACAGGTTTTGCTGACCTTTCCAAAGTAAGAACTTTGTAGAACAAAGGAAGCCCTATATTGGTTGAGTGGGGTAGAATGGTTTGTTCCACTTTATTTTTCGTAGGCAACACAGTTGCTTCTACAAGATAAGTCACAGCTGAATGTGATAGAGGACAACCTTGGAGAATCTGTCCTTTTAATATCTTCTGAGCCCCGACAACCGAGTCACTGTCAACATTTAATCTCTGTGTGGTACAGTGGGCTCTTTGTATCCTATTTAAGGTAGATTCAAAAACATATAAACTAAAAGTCTATTTTAACTCGAATATAATAAAGTCCAAAAAGTACAGGATTATTTTAAAAATTCTGAACTCAGCTTTTCTGAGAAACATGGATTTACATATTTTTTTGGATTTACATATTTTTTTAAAAGCAGGTTACTGAAAATTTAAAAGTCTAATTAAAGTGTGAAATCGGATCAAGACATTCAGCCCATAAATTCTCAATTTTTGTCAGCATTGATACTTGTTTGATGAAGTTAAGACTATCTCAGTTATCCTGAAATATAAAATTTTATTAGGTGTAATTTAAGTGTCAAAGATACTGAATTCTAATTGATCCTGAAAATGGTCTGTGTATTGTGTCTGATAACTTCCTGGAGATGGGACCTTATTATACTATAGATTATAGTAGGTTAAATCTCATAAAATAGACACCTCATTTTAAAAAGTAAATATCTTCACCTAATCTTAAAAATAACTTGAACTGCAGAGCCATAGTAACCTGTCTATAATAACGGTATGATTTTAAATAATTGTCAAAAGTTGAAATTATGTGTGGGTTAGGTTTTCAAGCCCGGTGTACTTTATTGAATACTTTGATTGCTTTCTCTTTAATGAACTGAAAAAAGAGCACGGGCACTAGTAGTACATCTAAGTTAACATAATGCGGGTGGAGAATAGGGCTAATCTACCCTAAAATTAACAGGGTCCTGACATCAGTTACTTTCTTGCTTTAGACACCTTAATTTCTACCTGAATCAAGGTTTTTTTGGAGGTTAAAGTAATAGAATTCTTCAGGTTTGAGAGAAGATGAAAGCATTTTTTTCACATATTTGCCAAATTATGTTTTGTTATAATTCACAAAATTTATAAAATGTGTATCTTAATATGTATCAACAAAAGTAATGTTTAAATCAGGCCTGACTAGAGCCAAGATACAATTTTTATAAATACCGTTATGACCCAAATATTATTTCAGGTTCTTAGTCATTTAAACTATTTACTTTAACTTTATTAAAATGCAAAGTTTTTACCAGCTTTGCAAAGCTTACTGTCCTACGGTTTCTCCAGAAGATACACAGTATTAACGTAAATGAATTTTTAACTACTCACTCTGGACAGCTGGAGAATTATTCAGGAAATATGGTCACATAAGTCAAGTTTAACTAGCTTTATGACAGTTTACCTAACTGCACTAGGAGAAATAGAATGTGGGCCACATGTAATTTTAAATTTTCTAGTAGCCACATTAAAAACAAAAAGGTGAAATTAATTTGAATAAAATTTAATCCAACATTTGCCAAATACCATTTCAACATGTAAACAATATAAAAACATATTAATAAGATTTTATATTCTTCATATTAAGTCTTCAAAATCTGGTGTGTATTTTCCACTTAGTGCACATTCAATTTGGATGCTAATGTTCTTCGGACATACTTGATCTGTATTCAGAGTTCATACAGTTTACAGTTGAAAGCCTAGATTCACATACAGTTGCAGACATAATTTTTTTTCAATAACTGAAACAATTATTGGTTTAACTTTACATTAAAATTAAAACCTGGGGCACCTGGCCAGCTCAGTTCGAAGAGCATGTGACTGTTGATCTCTGGGTCATGAGTTCAAGCTCCACGTTGGGCATAGAGATTGCTAAAAAAAAAAAAAAAATTATATATATATATATATATACTGAAAAACCCACCACCAGTTCCTCAGTCACACCAACCACATTGCGAGTTCTTGATAAGCCACATGTGTGGCTAGTGGCTTCTGTTGTGAACAGGCTCACCTGTTTCTAACTTGAGAGCCTGTCTCAGCCATAAAAGTATCTTCTGGAAGAGTTCTGGTTTGATCCGCTGTGAAAGGGAAAGGAAATGAGAGCTTTATAAATCTAGCCTCTCTTTGTCCCAAATACACATTCTGCCCTCTGAAATCCCAAATTCTAAAGTTCAGTGCCTCTGTATCCAAAGGAAATGTCATGTACATAAAAATGTTTCTATTGTGTGAGAAATTGCCGGCTCAGTGTTTCACAACGTATTTTGTACTAAACTTGTACAGTTTTTTAAATTGTTTTGACAAATGCAGAAATACAAAGTGTACTTCATAGGAAATAGAATATTATGCTTACTGAAGTTACTGAAATGCACCTTATCACTTTCAAAAATGAATCTTTGGTTTTCTCTCAGTAGAGGGCTAGCCTTGGGAAAACTCGAGCTCCTGCCATCAAAATAAGTTATTTATTCATATGCTTGTATCTGCTGCTTTTTTTTTTCTTCAAGTACTTAGGCACCATACCCAACATGGGACTTAAACTCATGACCCTGAGGTTGAGAGTCACATGCTCTACCAACTAAGCCAGGGAGGCACCCCTGCATCTGCTTCTTGAAACTCTTTCTACCTCTACTCTATTTTCTGCAGTTGGTTCCTGGGTTCTAAGTGTTGTGAGCAACCGGTTAAATAATGCTAAAGAATATAATGATATTCTCATGCTTACATTTGGTTTTCATAAAATTGGATGATAACGTCTGCCACTTACTGAGTCTTTACTGTAGGCCAGGAGTGAAGCCAAGTGTGTTAGGTCTGTATCTTGGTGCTTCTCACCTTCCTTTTTTGTTGTGGCGCACGAAGTAGGACTTCCACGGCAACCTTCGATTAGGGGACTCCAGTCACCTCCGGCCATGACTGGCATATTGGCTTGCACGGGCTGCCGTGACAGATGCTATGGACTGGGTGGTTTAAGCAACAGAAATATAGTTTCTTGGTTCTGGAGGCGAAAAGTCCAAAATCAAGTTGTTGGCAGGGTTGGTTTCTTCTGAGGCCTCCTGATCTCTTTCCTTCCTGTGTCTTCACATGGTCTTCCCTCTGTGTGTTTTGTCCTAATCTTAGAAGGACACCAGTCAGTACTGGATTAGGGTCCACCCTAATCCTAATGACCACATTTTCACTTAGTTACCTCTTTAGAGGCCCTATCTTCAAACACAGTCACATCCTGAGGTACTGGGGGTTAGGACATCAACATGAATTTGGTGGGGGACACAATTGAGCCCATAATAACCGGCAGTCTGGAACGAGGAGGAAAGCAGTGTCTGGGAGGCACCTACAACCTGTCTGAGGCACAGTCTTATTTTACTTAATCTTCGTGACATTTCTATGGGGTCGGTAATGTGCCTCTTTTGTAGATAAGAACACTGAGGCCCAAACAGATGAAGTCTCTTACCCAAGGTCACACAGTAATTGGCAAAGCCAGACTGATGCATAGGGCTGGCTGATCCCACTATGCTGCTTCCACTAGATGGGCTTTCCATCACCAGTCTTTTGATACTTTAAGCTGGATTTCTATTTACATATGATCTGCTTGATGTAATCGAAAATTTTTGATTAAAATGGAGGGCCTGAGGCACCTGGCTGGTTCAGTCAGTAGAGCATACAACTCCTGATCTTGGGGCTCATGGATTCAAGCCCCATGTTGGGCATAGAGCTTACTTAAAAATTGATCTGTGTCTGACATTTAGCACACAGACTTTTTACATAAAACAAAAGGCACATAGTCCTACAGAAATGATAACTACCATATTAGTATTCATATTGTAATTTTACTACTATTGATTTAAAGCTTAACAGAAATTTACCTATTCGACAAAAGTTACTGCTAACATGAAAATGTCTTAACATGAGCTTCTGTGAGCCTTTTTTTCAAACTCCTGCCTCAGGATATTTTACGTTTAGGGCAGACTTTTTTTTTTTTTTTTGAGAGAAGGGGCGAGAGTGCGCAAGCAGGGGAGGTGGGGGAAGGCAGAGGGAGAGAGAGAATCTTAAGCAGGTTCCATGCCCGGCTTGGAGCCTGATGCGGGACTCAATCCCACAACCCTGAGATCATGACCTGAGCTAAAACCAAGAGTTGGACACTTAACCGACTGAGCCACCCAGGCACCCCTTGTTTGATTTTTGCTACCCTTATTTGTTAAGCATTGAGGTGAATTATTATCCTCACTTTCAGACTAAAATAAGCCTAAATTCTTAAGAATTGAAAGAAAACTCTTGGTCTTACTTTTGTAAACAGCAAGCTTAGAGGAATGACCCCGAAAAAAATCCCCCTTGCCTTTTGTAACCAGCAGATGTCAAGGAATGACCTCTAAAAGAAGCAGGAATGTCACTGTGATAGTTTATCTAGCTTTCAAATTCTTTGCACATAATTAAACAACAAACACTTGTTGGCTGTAATATATATAATATATATAGTATATATGTAACATATATACACACTATCTAAAATCTTTGTCACTTAAAATGCACAGTAGGAGAGCTTTTATTTTTATTTTTTTTAAAGATTTTTTATTTTAATTTGAGAGAACACGTGAGAGCACATGAGCAGTGGGGAGGGGCAGAGGGAGAGAAAGAAGCCGGCTCCACACTGAGCAAGGAGCCCGATGAGGGACTCGATCCTGGGACTCTGGGATCATGACCTGGGCTGAAGGCAGATGCTTGACTGAGCCACCCAGGTGCCCCAGAGCTTTTAAATTAAAGTTCATTAAATCATATTTTCAACACAAAATGTAGGAACTTGAACATGTTTAGGTGACATTAGCAAGACCGTGTAGCCTTTTTCTTTTTTTTTTTTTTTGTTACATGAGTCTGAAAAGTAAGGGAAAGGAGGGAAAAGGAGGGAAAAATTTGAGCAGGGGTCAAGTCAGGGAACTAATAACTTCCTTGGTCTTAGAGTATGGGTTTATCATTTATTTTGAATTTTAGTATCCATAGATTAGTATCTTAATATCCAGTAGATCATTTAAAATACGGATTTGAAGATTCTCCAAAAGAATAGTTTGGCTTTTGGTTTTAGTTCATAGTATTTTTATCCTTGTTGAATGAAAAGTTAAACTGAAGCTGCTTTAGGCTAAATTGGAGTTAAAAACAAAACTCCACATTTTAAAATTCTCCCTCTCATAGATAATCCTAGTATGATTAAATGGCTTCTGGACAAATTTTACCTATAATCTTAGTGTTTGAAGTATAAAAGCACTCATTAACAAAAACACAGGGAAGTATTTAAATTGATCCTGATCCTATGTGTATTTTTAATCTTTGTCCCCTGTGTTACCTTGGAGTCTATGAAATCAGCATATTTTCACTTCTGGAGGCAGTACTGGAGTAGAAAGCAGCATATAGAGGAATAGGTTTGCAGGGATGAGTAGAAAAGAATGAGGGACCCAAATTTTTGGTTCACTCTGTCTTGTCCGCTGAGAGAGAAAGCTAGAAGCCATTCTTGATAGGGCCCTCCCCCCTGCCAGGCCCCATCCATCCCCACCTGCTGTCAGTTTCACCTCAAACTATTTTGAATCCATCCACCTCTCCCATCTCCACTACTACATCATCATATTCTCTTGCCTGGGCCCTTGCCAAGGCCTGACCCACCCTTTCTACCCCTTCTCCCCACCCCATTCACCACTGGAAGTGGTGATCAATTTAGGCTCATCACTGTGCCTTTAGTGGCAAGCAGAGAGTCTTGCTAAATGAATGGATATTGTGTTATTAAGGTATGATCATGTCTCTGTTTAAAATCCTTCTCAGATTTCCACTGTACTCAGAATAAAATCCAAAACGCTGCTTCCTCTTGGGCCCCTTCCCCATTCTCACTTCTATCCACACTGGCTTCCTTGCTGTTCCCCAAGCACACTCAGCAATACCCTGCCTGAAGGCTGGAGGCAGGTGGTTTCTCGGGCTTGGAAGGTTTCAGCCCCTACTCTGTCGGACCAATGTCTGCTCATCTGTCAGATTTCAGTGTGTCACTTCCTCGGGGAGACCTTCCCTGACCATCTAATTGCAGTCAAGCCATGCTGTCCTATCTGCTCACAGCACTCTACACTTTGGACTCAGCTCATAATTATATCTACATCAGGGACTGTGTCCACTTGGTCACACTGCAGCCGTAGCTCCCGGCCCAGGACTGTGGGTGTGCTCTTTGACCTCACAGACCTATTGGTGGAAGGCCATATTACAGGGTGGCTGAGACACGTCACCTGCAGTGCAAGGGATGGCATTGTTGGGACACAGAACACAGCGTAGGTTAGAGGAAAGGGATCCTGTCTTAATGCCTTGGGGTTTGGGCCTTTGAGTCTGTACATTTCTTAGAGTCACCAACATTGAATGATAGGATTTTAGAATTGAAATGGGCTGAGGAGGTTGAGTTATTAAACTGCCTCCATTTAGAAATAAGGCTCAAGCATGGTGGTTGGTGACTTTTTCCAAGGTCACACTAAGCTAGTGAAGCAAAGCTGGAATCTGACCACACCTTCTGGATTATAGACCAGTAGACTCTTCATTGCTTTATGCTTCAGTGTGTATCTTTAATAGGCAGAGAGTGAAACTCGGAGTTAGCAGATTTTCAGCATTGAAGTCATTATTGTTCTGTGATCTTTTTTAAAGACAAATTTTTACCATTTATCACTCAGAGGGCCACATAATCCTGTTTGGCTGCAACGGCAAAGTCACTGAGTCAAGGGCCAGATCCTGTCGGGCCTTTGCAAATACACTAAGTTGTACCAGCCAGTTGTTTACATCTGCTCATGAAAGGGAAATGCATGAGGTGATTCTAAAAGCCTGGTAGCCCATTTCTCGTGGACTTTAGGATACTTTTTACACTGTGTATTTAAATATGGGTGTGGCTGATTTGGGGCACATTCATTTCAAGCCAAATGACGAGTCACACTCAAGAGCTAGGAAGGGCCCTGGCTGGGAGGTTGCCCTAGTTTCCTGAGTGTGACCTGGCTGAATTCCCTGCCTCTCTGTCAGGGAACAGGCACTTGCCCTCGCCTGCCTTCCCCCGCCTGCTTCTCAGCTCCAGCTGGGAGCAGTGAGTGTTCAGGTCTTATGGGTCTCTAAGGGTTTCCAGGGGAAAGCAAACAGAATAAAGAGGAAGTGTGAACCACAGGGCACCCAGCTCTTTCTGGTCCCTGCATCTCAAGGAGAGGGACCCTCCCCTTTATTCCTCTGTTTTGTTAATGTTTCTCATGTAACCGTGTCACTTCCTCTAAAGAGAAACCAATTCAAATGCCAGCCTTTCATTTGTCACACTGGGCCACACTGGTGGGGTGGAGTGCACACAGACCTGGGCCCCACACTAGCTAGCGCTGCCACTTGCTGTGTATCATGCTGCAAGTTACAGAACCTCTGTGACCCTCAGTTTCTCTTCCAGTAAAAACGGGACTGTTGTGATCATTGAAATTAAGGTTATACTCATAGTAGCTGCTCAGTAAATGAGAATTGATGTATTTAGTTGAATGACCTTGGGTACCTTCACATTCAGCCCTGTTTCCTTATCAAGAATTTGAGGAAGTTGATCCCAAAGGTCCCTCAAAGCCCTTTTCAGTATTGACAGTTCTGTGGGTCCTCTCTCCAAAGCCCACTTTAACACCGGAGATCTAGCCTCTCTCCCACACACCCCTCCTGTTTCCCCTTCGTAGAGGTCAAACCCCACCCTCAGCCCCACCCCACCAACACCGTCTTGTCCTCTCACTCCTCATCCCCCTGTGGAAGCTGCCGACTGCCAAGTTCCCAGGACTTTAATCCGTGCCCATCGCCCTCAGCCCGGGTCTAGGGGCAGACTTGTCGCAGGGCAGGCGGACCCCGAGCCTGGATCCATCGTGGGAGCCCTGGCCGGGCCGTTGATCTCCTGGTAGGAGGAGTGAAGAGAGCACCTACGGACCCGCCAGCTTCTGCAAACTTCCTGCCCAGCCCGAGCGCCCTATCCGCCGGGCGCTCGGAAGCGGCTCGCAGAGTTGGTACCGCGCGAGAGCGGGTGGCCTCGCCTGCCGGGGATGGGCTAGCTCCGCCCACGCGGACACCGGGATGGAGCCGGGAGCCCCCGGACCCTGGGCTCCTCGGTCCCTGCCAGCCCCGCCCGGGTATCCGACCCTCAATTGGAACAAGGCGTCCGCAGAGCCACGCCCTCAGGCACCACCCAGCAGACGTGGGCGGCCCTGGGGCTGCCCTGAGCCCGGGATCGAGGGATATAATGAGATGCTAATGAGGCGCGAATAAAGCCTCGCGGGCCCCGAGCCCGGCGCCGAGGTCCACACCCCGCCGAACTCCCCGGCCGGGCGCTGCCGGTGCGCCACCCCGGCTCCGCCGCTTTCCCTCTGCTTCTCCTTCACCGCCCCTTCGTCCGCCCCCGCCCTCCCCTACCCGCCCAGTCGGAGACGCCCGCCGGGCAGGAAGCGGCCCCTCCCCGCTCGCCGGAGGCCGGGTAAGTGATCCAGCGGCGCCAGCTGCGCGCCCCCTGCCCGCCCGGGCCGGGGGTGGGGGCGGGGGCTCGCTTCCGGGGAAACGCCGTCCCGGGCCCTCGGGAACTCCTCCTAGCGGGTCCGGTCCGTCTCCCCTCGCCCCCGCCCAGCTCAGCCCCTCTCCAGACTTTCCCGTCCAGAGCGGGGATGTCCACCCCCCGCCCCACTCACCCCGGTGCCAGTGGTCCAGCTCCCTCTCCATCTTTCCACACTGCTCTCCGCCCCCCACCCACCCCGCACATTCTTTGTCCTGGCCTTTCCAGGCTGAGTCGCCCCTCTACCCCTTCTCTGAGATCTTCTTCCTTCCATTCCCCCGAACCCTCAAGAGAGACCTTTGCCCTTCCTGATGTTCCGGCTGCCCGCATCCAGGTGACCCGCAGCGGGTAACTTTAGTCTCCTCCTCGCTCGGCCTGGCCCGCTGGGCTCCAGCCGGGACCGGTGGTGGGGTGGCCGAGTGCGCGCGGGGGTCAGGTCCAAGGACCTGTCCCCATCGATGCCACCTAATTACCACCCCCGTGGGCAACCCCGACCTCCGCACCCTCTTATTTCTCCCAGGCCCAACGTGAGAAGGCCCCCCCTTGACACCCCTCAAGTTGCGTGGGGGTTCGAGCGAGGGAGAGGGGCACAAAGGGAGGCCTTGTCTCGGGAGATTCCTGGGAGAGCGCGACCCGGCGCCCGGGGGCTGGGGCGGGGCGTCGCTGCGAGTGGGAGGAAGCCGGGGGGGGGGGGGGAGGCGGGGAGTGAACCCCGGCTGTCGTCCCGCCGACCGCTCTCGAGGCCCACCGGAGCAGCCGCCAGTCACAGGGGAAGTGTTCTGACCACAGTGAGTCAGAAATAGACCCAGTCCTCCGTCACCTCAGGCAGTCGCAACATCCTGGGGTTGTTTGTTGAGGCGGTTTGGGTGGTGGGAACCGGAACCTAGGGAGTTAGTGACGGTCTCCTCCTCCTCAGGAGGCAATCACGGGTGCTGGGGAGGACAGCTTTGCTCCTGGCATGAGACACACGCCACGCTCAGCGTGGCACTGGGGTCCTCGAGGGGTGCCCGCTCAGGGAGGTGTGGAGGGAGAGCGGACAGCAGCTGCGACTGCGGGTATATTAGGTCTGTCTCAGTCTGCCCTGCAAGGAAAACTCTCCTCCCGGCTGCCTGCCCTCTCCACGTCTGAGATATTCTGCCATGCCCAGCTTCCGGGGTCCCATCAAGGCAGGGTCGGAATTCCTGCGCCCAGTGCCCCAGAGATGGAGGGGAGCTTGGAGCTCCCTGGACAGGAAAGCTGAGCTGGAGACTCCCTGTCTTCCCTCCTGCCCGCTGTGCCCAAGACTGCTGGTTTTTCACTTCCAAATTTGGCAAATTTCACTTGGAGTGGAAGGAAGAGTAGTTGTCTCTGGAGCAGACTGGGAGTGGGCTGGGGGAGAGCAGAGAGCAGAGCCGATCAGGGGTGGACCCAGAGCCCCCCGGGGACACCAGCCTGCTTTCTTCTCCTCCCCATCCTTTTCCTTTCTTCCTTTCTCCAGCCTCCTCCCCTTCTCTTCCCTCCTCCTCTGCAGCAGCTGCAGGCCTCTGCTGGGGTGCTCCCTCCCTGGGAGCCTCAGCCGCCTCCATGGCTTCACCCACCTCCACCAACCCAGCGCATGCCCACTTTGAGAGCTTCCTGCAGGCCCAGCTGTGCCAGGATGTGCTGAGCAGCTTCCAGGGGCTATGCGAGGCCCTGGGGCTAGAGCCCGGTGGGGGGCTACCCCAGTACCACAAGATCAAGGCCCAGCTCAACTACTGGAGTGCCAAGTCGCTGTGGGCCAAGCTGGACAAGCGAGCAGGCCAGCCCGTCTACCAGCAGGGCCGGGCCTGCACCAACACCAAGGTGGACACACGCTGCCTGGGAAGGGGCTTGGACGGCTTGGGGGGAGTCAGAGGAGGGAGACGGGATGCCATGCCCATACTGCCTTGTGTGTTCGCAGTGCCTGGTGGTGGGTGCGGGACCTTGTGGGCTGCGGGCTGCTGTGGAGCTGGCCCTGCTGGGGGCCCGTGTGGTGCTGGTGGAGAAGCGCACCAAGTTCTCTCGCCACAACGTGCTGCACCTCTGGCCCTTCACCATCCACGACCTTAGGGCACTCGGCGCCAAGAAGTTCTATGGGCGCTTCTGCACAGGCACCCTGGACCACATCAGTGAGCACCACGTGGTGGCCTAGAGGGGCGGGTGAGCCTGGGCCTACAGACAGGCCAGTGGGGGGCTGCTGGGACCACCAAGAGGCAGAGTAGACAAGATTCACTTCAGCCAGGTGACCTGCAGGACTCAGGTTCCTCATCTGTAAATGGGCAGTGGAACCGAATGATCTCTAAGACCTCTTCCAGCTCTGACCGGGAGCCCACTGGTGCTTGGGGGCCCTGTGTGGCCCTGGGGCCCCTGTTCCTAATCTCCTCTCCCTTCCAGGCATCCGGCAGCTTCAGCTGCTTTTGTTGAAAGTGGCATTACTGCTCGGGGTGGAAATTCACTGGGGTGTCACTTTCACCGGCCTCCAGCCCCCTCCCAAAAAGGGTAAGTACCTCTCTGCTCCCCAGACTCCCATCCGCCAAGGATATCTTGGCCTGTGGAAGAAAAAGGGTGGGATTGGGAGTCAACTGAGTCACCCTTTGCCATAGTGTGGCCTTGTGCAAACCACACTGAGCCTCATTTTGAGCATCTGTAAAATATGTCCTTCCTTTCCTACTTTCCACAGCTGTTGTGAAGGCGTAAGTTGATAGACAATGTGTCATTGCTTGCTAAACTGTCAACTGCAAAGGGCTTTACGCATTTGTTTCCCTGGGTTGTCCTGGGAATGTAGGGGCCTCTTTAGACATCCACACCTTTGTGCCTCTCACAACTTCTGCCCCAGGTAGTGGCTGGCGTGCCCAGCTCCAGCCCAGCCCCCCAGCCCAACTGGCCAACTATGAATTTGATGTTCTCATCTCTGCTGCAGGAGGTAAATTCGTCCCTGAAGGTGAGTGATCCCTTCCTTCAAAGAAGCCAGCATCTTAGGCTCCTGCGCCTTTCTAGGCTGTTATGCCCCTCATTCTCTTGCCGATACCTACCTACCCTCACTTGCCCACACTTTTAGGCTTCACAGTGCGAGAAATGCGTGGCAAACTGGCCATTGGCATCACGGTCAACTTTGTGAATGGACGCACAGTGGAAGAGACACAGGTGCCCGAGATCAGCGGCGTGGCCAGGATCTACAACCAGAGCTTCTTCCAGAGTCTGCTCAAAGCCACAGGTCGGGACACCCTCTCACAGGGTCTCCCCTCCCTCCAGCTGACTGTGGGCTGGTCCCTCCCTCTCCCTCCTGGGCCCGGGACAGAGGGCCCATTGTGCCACTCCTGGGCCCCTGTGTAGGGGGCACCCACCACAGTCTAAGCTGTGACCCCGGCTCTCAGAGGTCAGGCACGGCTGGGTGTTTGGTGAGGTGACACAGAATGAGGAGGAGACACATCTCTCCCCCGGTGTTGTCCCCGCAGGCATTGATCTGGAGAATATCGTGTACTATAAGGATGACACCCACTACTTTGTGATGACAGCCAAGAAGCAGTGCCTGCTGCGGCTGGGGGTGCTGCGTCAGGTGGGGCCCGGGCCCGGGCAGGGAGGGGCTGGGCAGTGGGCCCTGCGAGGTGGAGGCCAGCCCTGGACACAGTGTCTCCCTCTGGTGTGGAGGGGAGCCTGTCCTCTTCTGCCGTTGCCCTGACATTTTCTCCACCTCAGCAAGCCCTTCTCCCCTGGGGTTTACAGGACAACCTGAATCATATTCTGGGCTAAACACCTGATACCAGCCACAGAGTTACATATGTAAACTCCATGAGGGCAGGGGTTTTGTCTCTTTGCCCTTTTTGCTTGCTGAAGATTCCCTGGGCCTAGAATGGTACCTGGTGTGTAGTCAGCACCCGGTAAATATTTGCTGAATGAACTAGTTGAAAACCTACTACGTGCTAGGTATTGTGATGAAAACTTTATGTGCATTTTCTCACCTAAATTCTCATGAATACGAGGAGTTAGGTATGTCATCTCTAAATGATGGGGAAACTGAGGCTGAGAAGTTCAGGTCTGGTCCAAAACAAGTGCACAGTAACAGTAATGGAACTGGGCCTGGGGGGCGGGGGGGGGCGGGGAGCCCCAGCAGCAGGGGGAGTGCTGAGGAAGCGGCTGGAGGATGGGAGGCAGGATATTCAGATTCTAGTCCAGCCCACTTACCCTGCTGGTTCTGCTCTGTTGGCTTGTAGGACTGGCCAGAGATTGACCGGCTGTTGGGCAGTGCCAATGTGGTGCCCGAGGCTCTGCAGCGCTTCGTCCGGGCAGCTGCTGACTTCGCCACCCATGGCAAGCTTGGGAAGCTGGAGTTTGCCCGGGATGCCCACGGGCGGCCTGACATCTCTGCCTTTGACTTCACAAGCATGATGCGGGCAGAGAGTTCCGCTCGAGTGCAGGAGAAGCACGGCGCCCGCCTGCTGCTGGGGCTGGTGGGGGACTGCCTGGTGGAGGTGAGGGGACCAGGGCTCCCTGATTGGGAGGGGGAAGAGGTTGAGCTTCCTGGGGCTTCCAGAAACGGGAACTCCTTGTAAAGAGGTGCAGGGGTTCCATGGTTGGGGGGAGGAAGGTTGCCTCCTGGGAAGGAGGGGGTGAAAAGGTTTGCTGGTTGTGGGGAGGAGCTGAGGGCTGCTCGGTGTGGTGTGGGGCCCCCCTCAGCTATGATTTTGGGGGCATCAGGTCTTGGGCACTCCTGTTGGACTCTCACTGAACTGTTTCCTATCTTTTTGAGCCTGCAGCCCTTCTGGCCCCTGGGCACTGGAGTGGCTCGGGGCTTCTTGGCAGCCTTTGATGCCGCCTGGATGGTGAAGCGGTGGGCAGAGGGTGCTGGGCCCCTAGAAGTGTTGGCAGAGCGGTGAGGCCTGAGTTGGGGGGTGGGGAGGGCAGGGCTGGAAATAGAACAAGGATCAGCAAGAGGGTGGGGGGTTCTGGGTGAATAGATGGGGGGCACGGGCGAGAGAATAAAGAAAGGCCTGGCAGTTCTCGGGTGGGTGCTGATGGGTGCCCTCCCACACGAGCCTCTGCCCTCGCACTTATTCCTTCAGGGAGAGCTTGTACCAGCTCCTCTCACAGACATCCCCAGAAAACATGCACCGCAACGTAGCGCAGTACGGGCTGGACCCAGCCACCCGCTACCCCACCCTCAACCTCCGGGCGGTGACTCCCACTCAGGTCAGACCCCCTGGCACCCACCAGACTCCCCAGGGCAGGCCCCTACCCCTGGGCTGAGGCAGGTGGTCAGCCTGTCTGGAGACCTGAAAGGGGCTGCCTTAGGTACGAGACCTGTATGATGTGGCAGCCAAGGAGCCTGTGAGGAGGAACAGCGACAAGATAGACGCAGGAATTCCAGCCATGGGTGAGCAAGCCTTCCTCGGCGGGGGGTGGGGGAGTTGTCCAAAATATTCGCCACCCAGTGTGGTGCCAGCACCAGCCACCAGCACGGCGGCAGCCCCCGGCTGGAGGGTGGATCGTGGGCAAGTCCAGGGCCTCCAGGAGGTGCAGGGGCAGCGGAGCGCTGAGCAGGGCCCATCTGTGCGCCAGATGTGTCGCCACACCCCCTCCAGAGCCCTCCCAGCCTTGCAGACCCCAGACCCGCCCTCCCTTTGGGCCTCCGAGCCTCCCTCGTCCCTTGGTTCACAGCCTCCTGCCCTCTCTGTGGCTAGCAGTGATACCACTTGACTCGTTCGCCCACTTTATTCCAGAAAGAGACAATTGGGATGAAGGCAGTGCTGCTCAGTGAGCACTGAGTTGGTGCCCCTGTAGGGATGGGCCCTGCCTACCCCCCCCCACCCCTCCCAGACTGAGCCCCGGGCACCAGGCATGCTTGGAGCCAGGGCCCTGGGGTGCAGCACAGCCTCCTCTCTCGGGGCCGGCAGGCAGCCAGGAGTTGTTGCGCTGGTGCCAGGAGCAGACCGCTGGGTACCCGGGCGTCCACGTCACCGACCTGTCCTCCTCCTGGGCTGACGGGCGGGCTCTGTGCGCCCTGCTGCAGCGGCTGCGGCCCGGCCTGCTGTGAGTTCAGATTAGGCTGAGCGGTCCCTGGCAGACCACACCTCTCTCATGCCTCAGCCCCCTCCCCCCACCTCAGACAGCGGGGACTGGGGCTGGGGTGGGGGGGCAGTGTAGGGGTCACCCCGTCGAGCCATCACTTGCTGGTAGTCTTTGTGCCCAAGTCACTGCCCCTCCCTGAGTCTTGTGGGAGTCAGATGCATTCAGTAGGGAGCCCCCCAAGGCCAGAAAGTTGTCAGTGGGCGGGTGGGGAGCTGGGAGGGGGGTTGTATAGCAAAGAATAAACTCCTCATGCCCTGTCTTCCCTTGGGCCCCACCAGCCCCTGCCCGCTGCTCACTCCCCCTCCTCTCCCCCTTTAGTGGGGTCAGGTGCTGGTCTTGCATTGGCTTTTCTCCCCGACATCCCACAGGGAACCCTCAGAGCTGCAAGGACTGGGGGCCCTGGAAGCCACTGCTTGGGCGCTAAAGATGGCGGAGCATGAGCTGGGCATCACGCCCATGCTGTCCGCAAAGGCAGTGGTGGCAGGGAGCGACCCACTGGGCCTCATCGCATACCTCAGCCACTTCCACAGCACCTTCAAGAACATGCCCCACAACCCAGGTGGCCTAGAGGGTAGGTGCGGGGGAGGGACAGCTGGGAGTATCACCCTGGGCTGGGCCGTGGCTGCCTGTTCAGGACGTACAGCACTGATTCGCCACCCACCTGGACAACCCCCCCCTTCCACAGGCCCTGCCAGCCAAGGCTTTCCCGGGACCCCCAGTGCTGTGCTATTCCTTGGCAAACTGCAGAGGACCCTGCAACGGACCCGGGCCCAGGTGGCGAGTCTGGGCAGTGGGGGTCCCTGGGGTGATGGGGAGGACATTCCTAATGGAGGTAGTGCTGTAGCTCAAAGCCCCATGCTGAGTGTAGGACTTGTTGCAGGAAAATGGGGAGGATACTGGTGGCAAGAAGCTGCGCCTGGAGGTAAATGCATGTAGGGCTGCAGAGTCCCCTGTTCTTTCCTGCATCCTGTAACCGCCCCCCGCCCACCCATCCAGGTTCCCTTCCTGGCTCACTTCTTTCAGATCTTTCTGTTCTCCACACATAGCCACTCTCTGGCTCCTCCTGCTCCTCCACCTCCCTCCCTGAACACTTACCTCCATAGGTAGAGGCTAAGACCCCAAGTACTGAGGAGCCACCTGTCCCAGAGTCTGGTGTACCCCCGACACCCCCATCCCAACACCAGGAGGTGAGAAAGGGGGCCCTGTCTGCAGACAGAGGCTTGGGGAGGGCAAGAAGGGGTGTTTCAAGGATAAGGAAGATCTTTGCCACTGGCCTTGACTCCAGCTGACCCTGTGGTCTGGGGGTCGGTACAGGCTGGTGCCGGGGACCTGTGTGCACTCTGTGGGGAACACCTCTATATCCTGGAACGCTTCTGTGCCGATGGCCGTTTCTTTCACCGGAGCTGCTTCCGCTGCCACACCTGTGAGGCCATGCTGCGGCCGGGTGGCTATGGGCAGCACCCAGGAGACGGTAAGCGGGCCTTGCCCTGTCTGAGGACAAGGAACTCGAAACTGGAGGGAAACGGGTCCTGGGCACAAGGCGGCAACAGGCTCAAGATGGCACTTCCTTGCCCTGAGTTCAAGGTCTTCTCTGTCCCCTCCAAATCCCCAAATGTGGGGTTCTAAGGAACCCGGAGGCCAACAGAAATTCACCTGCCAATCAAGTCCTGTCACCTCTGCCCTCGCTGATAAACGGAGTATATGGGCATTGGGCTGCCTACAGCTCATGTCTTCTCCCCTCCTCCACCCTTCCCAGGACATTTCTACTGCCTCCAGCACCTGCCCCAGACAGGTCCCAAAGAGGATGGCACTGACCCCTGCCCTGAGAGTCAGGTAAAAACTATGAAACTGTGTGTTGGGGTGTGGGAAAGAGTAAAGGGGTCTCTCCAAGCCCAGCAGACTTTGCTGGGGGGTAACAATGCTCTCCTTTAGAAAGAAAGCTCCATGAAGGCAGAGATTTTTCTTACTGATGTATCTCAAGTGTCTCGAACACTGCCTAACACTGTTCAGTAAACAGCATCAGTGAATGAATACATGGGTGAATACAGGGTCCACATTTGTCTAAAGGGGCAGCCTCGGCCCCACAATGGGCAGGTGACTGACCAGACTACATGGTGGCTTTTCTAGGACGTCCCCACACTGGATGAAAATAGCATGCCATTGGGGCCCTCAACTTCTGTCATCCCCCAGGAGGGGACCAGTCCTGTCCCAAACCCCAGCCAGCCTACCCGCCGGTTGATCCGCCTCTCCAGCCCAGAACGCCAGCGGCTGTCCTCCCTTAATCTGACCCCTGACCCAGAACTGGAGCCTCTACCCAAGCCTCCCCGCAGCTGCTCGGCCTTGGCCCTCCAGGCCCTGGAGGGCAGCTTTGTAGGTTGGGGAATGCCAGTCCAGAGCTCTCAAGGTACCTGCTTTGCCCAGATGTGCTCACCCAGGGTGGGGATGCAGCGGGTGGTACTGGGATTCCTGAAAAGGGGAATGCTGGGGAATGGAAAGGGAGGCCGTGGGACCCAGACCATGCCTACTCCTCTGTTCAGTTGTGGCCATGGAGGAGGAGCAGGAACAGAGTTCCTCCTCCAGTGAGGAGGAAAAGGAAGCAGAGGAAACCGTGACTTTGAACTCAGACACGGAGGAGGTGAGAAGGAACCTGGCCACCTATCCCGCTGAAGCCAGCACACATGCTCTAAATATGCTTCACTGCCCATTACAGGAAGAACCTATAGAATGCTCCCTCCTTTGAGCCAGTCTCTCAGAATGTCTTCTCACCCAATCTGACTCAGGTCTCTAAGTCTCTGTCTCTTCTACCAGAACTTACCCTATCTCCAGCCCAGGAAGCTTTGACCCCCTCCAAACAGAGCTTCCCCAGTCCCTATCCAACCGCGGGGGCGGGGGGGGGGGGCGGGCAAGAAGCAGGGCAGGGCCTACCTCTGACTGGCCCGGCCCTGCCGTAGGGACTGCTGACCTTGGCCAAGAACTCAGGCACCATGAGCAAGTATCCAACATGGCGTCGGACTCTGCTGCGCCACGCTAGGGAGGAGGAGATGAAGCGGTTCTGCAAGGCCCAGGTTAGGTCTACAGGTTCGCGGTTCTGGTGGGGTCAGAGTTCTGACGCGAGACTGGAGTTTCTCCGGAGCTCTGTACTTGAGCAGTCCGGAGACACCTGGGCCTTCTGTCTTGTGTCCCTCAGGCTGTCCAGCGGCGACTAAATGAAATTGAGACTGCTCTAGGGGAGCTGGAGGCTGAGGGCATGAAGGTGGAGCTGGCCTTGAGAAGCCAGAGCAGTGAGTAACGACAGGAGGGACAAGCTAGGACATCCCTCTGCCTCCCAGCACTCCCTCAAACCACCAGACTCTGTCCCCAGCAGGCTCCACTCTTCATGCTCCTGACACCTCTGACCCCCCTCCCCCATTCCTCCTTCCCGTCAGGACCCCCAGAACAGCACAAGGCCCTGGGGCTGGAACAGCTGCTCCAGCTGGTTCAGAAGAAAAACAGCCTACTGGCGGAGGAGGCTGAGCTCATGCTCACGTAAGGGGCAGGGGGTGGTGACGGTTGGCACCGGAGCCAGACCCCAGCTGGGTCCTTGGGCACCCTGGACAGCTGTGCCTCTTCAATCCCTGCCCTCCACAGGGTGAAAGAGCTGAACCTGCAGGAGGAACAGTGGCAGCTGGACCAGGAGCTACGAAGCTACATGAACCAGGAAGGTAGGTGGCACATACACACAGCCTCACGACCTCAGGTACTGACCAAGAAGCATGGTCCTCTAGTCCGAGTGCCTCTGAGGCATTTCAGGAGGAAGCCAGAGAATGGGGCTCCAAGCCCCTCCTCTGCCTTCAGTTCAGTCAGAGCTGCACAGCTGGGCTTTTACGTTAAGATTACTTACTTTAAAAATGGTGCTGCTGCTGGGGCGCCTGGCTGGCTCAGCTGGAAGTGTGTGTGACTCTTGATCTCAAGGTCATGAGTTCAAGCCCCATGTTGGGCATAGAAATTACACATATATCGTATGTTATTATCAATCTAGACTTAAAATAAAAATGGTGCCGCTGAACAGGACTAGCAAACCACTGGTGTGGACAGACCCAATTTTACAGATGAGGAAACACGGCCCAAATTGTGGAAGTCACAGAGGCTGGGATTAAGCTGTGCCTTTCCTGCCTCCCTGCCTAAGTCCCTGTTCTCTAAGCTTTTGTTGTCTTCTTCAGGAGCCCTAAAGACCCCTGCTGATCGGCAGGCTGAGGACCAGCTCCTGAAGAAGCTGATAGATGTGGTGAACCAGCGAGATGAACTTATCCGCTTCCAGGAGGAACGCAGGCTCAGTGAGCTGGCCTTGGAGCCGGGAGCCCAGGGCTAAAAGAGGACAGGCTGCCTGCCCTCTAAGATCCCTACACGGAAAACCACCTCACCCCAGGACTGTGCTCCCCTGCTCATCTGGGAGGAGGCCTCACTGTTTACAATAAAAATGTTTCTGCCACAGACAGGGCTTAGGCTGCCTGCAGGTGGGAGGCAGGGTGTGCAGGGAGGGTAGACATGTAGGAGCTTAACCATCTATATTATGACAGTCACAATGACCCTTGGCCCCAATCACTGCCTCTACAAGGAAAAGGCAGAGCCACAAAAGTGTCAAGTTTTATTGTTCCTCAGTTCCATCCCCCTCCTGCTGCCCCAGGAGCAGGGCTGGCTGAGACTCTGGGCCCAGATCCTGGGCCTCCCTTGCCCTTCCCAGCACATGCTGGAGCTCAGCCCGAGCCCCAGATAAGCCCTTGGCCTCCTGCATGTGGAAGATGTAGACTGCCCCCGCTCCCAGCAGCAGTCCTACACTGGGAGTCCAGAGTAGTATGGCAACCTCCCTCACCCCTCCTCCAGCTGCCAAGGCGCACAGCAAGGCCAGGAGAAGCAGCCCTAGACCAATCACGTAGCCGGCGAAAGTGGTCCACCAGCGAGCTTGAGCCACGCCCAGGTCCAGCTCTATCCAGGCCTCCTTTAATATACTGACCAACCGTGACCTTTCTGCTAGTCCTAGAATAAAGCAGGGCAGTGGGGCAGGAGAGAGTGGGTCAGAGTGGAGGGGCTGACTTGTGGGGGAGAGGGACCCCGGGAAAGGGTGACTTACCATGAGTAGGGCTAGGGGTGGGCTGGGGGGGGATGTGTCTCACACACAGAGTAGCCATCAGGGCCTCATGATCAGAGAGGGGGGTGCCACTGTGAGGGTCGCGGCCTGTAGTGGTTCTAAGAGTCTTACAGGAGATGTAAAAGCCAGAAACCGCCTAGGAAAAGTCAGGGCCAGAGAGAAACATCTTTGAGGGCCTCTTCCCATTCTCCAGCCATCAGTGACTAGACTAGACTAGCTGGACTAGACTAGCTGGATGAAAGATGAGCACAAGCTGGTGAAAGACAGAGACATGGTGGGTGAAGACACACTGAGGGAACAAGCCTGACCTTATACAGCACATAGTCAATGCGGATGCCAAATGGAAATGGCTCTAGCTCCCGCTGGTTGACGTAGCAGTTCTCAGGTAGCATGGTACAGCCTTCTTCCGAGCCCTAAGTGAATAGATGATTCACGCTAGGATGTAGGGGAGAGAAAGGAGAGAAGCTGAAGGTGTAGGAATGGAAATAATCAGGCAGGTTCTCACCTTGAAATCCTGGGTCTCAAGGTAGGCATCATGCAGCCCTGTCCACTCCTTCAGCAGGCGGCAGCCCAGGTCCTTCGGGTGCAAGTTGAGGTCCCCACACAACAGAACCACATCAGCCTTCTTGGATGTGTGGCTGGGGGAACCAGGTTGGTGAGGCAGGAGTTCTTCCCTGACCAGCTCTGCCCTCCTTTAAGTGGCGCCCTGACCACCCCTCAACCCCTGGCCCATCCCCACTTCCCTTGCCAAGCCCAGGCTCACACACTGGATGAACTGGGCCAGTTCCCAAGCTTGGGCCACACGATGTGTTAGGTAGATGTCCTTTTGTCGATTGTACTCGGCATGGAGCTGAGCAAGACAAGTGAGGTTAAAGCAGATGAGACTGAGGGTTCCTACCTGAGGGTCTAAATCATGCTTGTGTCTGTCACTTGGCATGATACTTGGTTAAAAAATGGGCAAACCTTGCCGAGTAACCTTAGGAGATCCTGGCCCCAAGTTCACCCTCAGGCAGCCCAACTAGAGGAGCCCCATCTCTCCCTCCCAGAACTGCCTATCCCAGCCCTGCCAGCTTCACTCACGTGGGTCACATAGACATTGAGCACCAGTCCACTTAGATGGAGCACCAGCAGCCCCACAGCCTTCCCACAGAACCAGTCTCCATGATGGATCTGCAGGCAGGAGGGAGCAGGAACTCAGGGCGTGGCTACCCTCTTTCTGCCCACTCCCTGCAGCCCAGGGAAGGCTGCCTCCTTTACCATGTGTTACTGGGGGGTGGGAAGGGGAGGCAGAAGAAATCTGACATAAGGCTTACCATGTAGGGGTACCCATTGAGGGTATAGACGTGCTGGGTGAATTCCTGGATAGGATGTTTGGAGAAGACGCAGAGACCACTGCCAATGACACCACTGCAAACCAAGTCCTGATTAATAGTCAGAAAAGTAGGAAGAGAAATACCCAGCCTTCCCCTCACTCCTCTCCCAGCTGTATCAGCTACTTTTTATCTCTGTTGCTGAGATCAGCACCAGAGCAAAGCTCAAAGCAACAGTCTTTGTGGGACGACAGAGTGACTTGATAAGGCTGGGATGGGCTGAAGAGCGAGAATCTTCCCGGTTCCACCTACTCTTGCACCCACACCCAGAGGAGAGGGCTCTGGGAGAGAGGAAGGAGGATGCAGGCAGGACAGGGAAGGGCTGGTAGGATCGAAAGCTTCCTGATCTGAGAACACGCTTCCAGACGGGTTAGGTAGGCTTCTCACCTACTGAAATAGTGTGCAGCTGGGTAGGTGGGCAACAGCTTCTGTCTCAGGTACTGGAAGTCCTGCTCACTCCACACCTGAAGGAAGAGGTGAGGATGCTTGTCTGCCCGCCCCCGGGAAACGTCCCCTCCTGAGCCACCAGCCGCCGCCCACCCCGTCCCAGTCACGGTTCCACACCAGTTCTACACTGCCCACCTCCTCCAGCAGAGCTAGGTCGAAGCTCTCCATGTTCAGAAAGTCTCCTAGGCGCTTCATGCGGTCGCCCCGGTGCTTGCTCAGGTAGGGAATGGCCCTGAGGACGAGAAGGGCCAGGCAAAGTGGTGGCTGGAGGCGCTGCGCTCTCCATGCACCGCAGGAGCTGGGGCCGGTGTGGGCCTGGAGGTGCGGGTGCCCCCCGCCCCCGGAGACTGGAGGACAGGGTAGAGCCGTGGCCCGGATGTGAGGGAGGCTTCCCTCTCCTGGCTGTGGGTGCGAAGGGAGCTGTGGCCCCGGACCCACCCCGCGGGCGCTCTCACCAGCAGTTGAGGTTAAAGATCCTCAGTCGCAGAGAGAAGGTGGGCTTCATGGCGAGCGCGCTCCGCAGGCGTGGGACAACACTACCTCCCCGGCGACTGCTGCGGCTGGAAGCGTGCGGACCCGCGGCGCCTCCTCCCGGGGCCGTGCGCACAGGTGGTCGGCCCCGCCCTCGTGCTCCCCGGAAGGCCCCGGCCTCCCAGTCCGCTCGGCTCAGGCCCTGGGCGGGGTCAGACTCCGCGTTGCCCGGGCAACCAGCCCACTGCCCCCCTCCTCCTCGCACGCCCCCCCCCGCAACTGGCTGCCCGCCAACCCGGAAAGGCGATCTACTGCGAAATCCGGTGCTGCCGGGAGGCGAGGGCCGCGCGCGCCGTTCCTGTAGGGGGGATACCAGAGGAGGTTCGGGTGGGCTGCCAGCCGGGCCGAGGCACGCAGGGCTTCGGCGGAGCTCCCCGTTCTTTTTCGCAGAAGCTCCGTCCCCTGGCCACGGGCGCCCGCGCGCCCTCTCCCGCCTCTCGCCGGGCTCACCAGCAACAGGCGCAAAGTTGAGAGCAGACCCGGCCGTCGCCGCCGGCCAACTCACGTCCTTCCTCCCAGCTGGAGACGGGGGCGGAGCCGCGCGGTTGCCCCGGCGACGTGCAGTGTTTGTGCTCCGAGCAGTCCCCCAGCGCCGCCATGGCGAGCCCGAAGCCCTGTCGGCCAAGGTCGGCCGGGGGCCGCTCGCAGTCGCCGCCCGAGCAGCCGCTGCAGGTGAAGGTGGTGGGGCTCTTCAAAAGCTCCAGCTTTCAGATTGCGAAGAGCGCTGCTGAGGTAACCGCGAGAAAACGACACGTGCGGGTGGCCCTTCAGGTTTCCCGGTCTCGCGCCTCCTGTTGACAGGGGTCGATGTTCCGGGAGGTGGGGATGTGTCCCGTCCAGGCAGGCTCAGTCTGTACCTCCCAGGGGGCAGGGTCGGGTCGGCTGGACGTTCCACTTCGAGAAGGGCGACCTTTAAAGGGGGATCGGAGCAAAGGAAAAGTTCAGAACCTTGCTGGGTGAGGGAGGGTAATTCCCCCCTCTAGATATCCACATATTTTATTTCCACAATTTTTACTTGCGTTATGGATTTTAAAAATTCATGAAAAAATATTTAGGAAGAAGTGATACCGTGTAACTACTGATTTTTGTTTCTTTTTACGAATTACCTCAAGTGATTTTTGGAAACTTCATTCGGGAAGTTTTTTGGGTTCTCCTCCTTTAAATTTTCTCTAGCATTTACTGCATTCCAGTCGAATTAGGTGCTTAAGGGATTCTCAACAAATGACCCACAAGTGCTTTGGAGAATCCAGATATTTCTTTGTAAACACACGGAACGCTATAAAAGGAAAAACACTTTAAGCAACTGGAAGAACTTGGCCAGGTCCGCCGCGGTACAGCACACATACTACCCAAATGCAGGAGAAATGTAGAATTCAGCACATCTTTGGCGTTTGCTCCGGGAATGCTACTGTTAAGATTATGCCAAAATTCTCTCCTCCAAAACCCCACCTGGGACTCTGGGACCATGCCCTGTCCATGTTTGTGTACCCCAAAGTACCCAGCTGGATACCTGACACAAAATGTTCTCAAATAGAAGAAATCTTAAGCAATTCCTGCCGGCTCGAAGTCCGCAGAGTTAAAGAAAAGTATGTAATTATATCAAGTGAAGAAATAAACTGTCGACCTTAAAAGTAAAACAGTTATTTTACCAGCAAAATGCGTTTATTTGATACTAGCACAGGAATAGCAATTTGGGACACAGAAGCTATGGCAAACCAAAGGCAATCTGGGAGATCACAAAGGACAGGTACATTGTAGAGAAAAGGAGGAAGCTGGGAGGGGCTGCTCTGAAGAAAACTCCACTGATAGAAATGAGAGAGTTCAGGGTGGTGAAAGTCTCACCGGCTGATTATCGTATTGGCTGTGCTTGTTGCTTAGCAAGGAGACATTCTCCTTTCCTTCTGCTGGAGGAGTAAAATAGACTTATTCCTGCTGGGAATACAAAGTTTGTCTCTTCCTAGACCTGCTGGGGTCTGCAATTGAGGAGTGGTGGGGTAAAGCATGAGAGCTCCCCCTTCTGGCCTCCCGACTCCATTTTAAGTGAGGTTTCCTTTGCTCAGTTTCACAGTAACTAATTTGTGAAACAGGTGAAGTTTACATCAAGAGGAAGAGAACAAGCAATAAGTCTTTGAAAACGATACATGGATCCCATCAAAATAAGTAGAAATTATGGGCTGTTAGCTGGGCTGATGGGATCTATAAAGTTTATGGCTCAAGTTGTATTTAATGAATTTAAGGAATTTTTTTACCTTGTTTTTCTTTAGCTCCTTTTCTGAGGGCACATGTTTTTGGTGCCTGCTCCACACTGTAGAGAAGGTGTTGGCAATTTTTTTCTGTAAAGCCTAGATGTTAAGTTATTAGGCCTACAGGGCCATAGGCTCTCAGTCACAACTACTAGACTGTGCCCTTGTACAAAAGCGGTCACAGACAATATGTAAATGAATGGAGGTTTAACAATAAAAATTATGAATACTGAAATTTAACTTGCATATAATTTCACATGACACGAAAGATGATTCTTTTTTTTTTTCAACTGCTTAAAGTCTAAAAATTCTTCTTAGCTTTCAAGTCTTAGGAAAACAGGCAGATTTGGCCTGCTGGCCACAGTTTGCCATCCCCTGCTGTAGAGGATGCTAAGCAATGTCTTTGTTATATTAGTAATGTTAATTTTCCCTTTCTTGAGCTTTTGCCTACTGTAGCTTTATTTGAATATGAAAACCTATCAGTGTAAATTGAGTTAGTTCGACCTTAATAAAGGATATGGCTTGGAATAATTTCTCAACATGATCCTTTGGTAAGCAATCCTGAATACCTAATTTACTGTCAGAGATTTAGATTTGTGAAGAGTAAGTATTACATAGATTCTAATTTGGAGGTAGTCCATCCTGGATACTAACTTATGAAGAAAGTATGATGAAGTATGCTTAATTTGAAAACTGTTGGGCTTATTAGTTGTTCTAGATGGTCCCCCAATTGCCTCAAACTAAGCACGGACCCTGGAACTGTGACAAAGGACAACATCATCATCTGTTGGTTGGGCAGGAGTCTAAGAAGGAAATGACCCAACTGCTATTGCTCTCTTTAGCTCCCCCTGGTCCCAAGGGCTTTCTCCTCCTTGGAATATCTACCCCTGATGAAACATGCCAGGCCAGTGTCCTCTTTTAGGCCATAGTCGGACCGCTAAGCAGTGTCCTTAATGGAGAAGGTACCCACTGCAGCAGCCTGCTGTCACTGTTCCTTGTTGGACAGATCCCCTCCTTAGCCCCGCTCAGAAATGTGGGGCCTGTTAGTGCCTCCTCTGCCTTCTCTCGCTTGACCAGGAGGCAAAATGCCAACATACCAGAAACCAAAACTTTTTTTTCTTTTTGACAGGAATTGTTAACCAGTAAGAATTTTCTCTGATGTGTATAGACAAAATAATGTATGTTACACCAAAACATGCTCAGTATCTAAACCTAAACATATTTAGTATTTATTTCACTTTTTCCCAAGGGGTTGTAATCACACCAGTATCCTTTTGGTCATTCTCCACATATCGATAAATTAAAATAATAACATTTATTTTAAAGTTGTCTGTAGAGGGAGGGGGATGGGTTAAACAAGGGTTGGGGATTAAGGAGGTCACTTGTCCTGATGAGCACCAGGTGATGTATGGAAGTGTTGAATCACTATATTGTACAGCTGAAACTGATAAAACACTCGTTAAAATAAAGTAACATCTTCTTTTCATTAAAAAAAGTATCTGTAGATCCCCTAAAGTTTAGTTTAGGGAAAAACTGGTCCTAAAAGAACATGGCAAATCAAAATTTATTTGTTCATTTGCTCATTCATTTGCTATGTGTGGATGGTCCACTGTGTGCCAGATGTTGAGGCCAGTGGGAGTACAGGAAAACCAGGATGTAGTCCTGGCCCTCAAGGAGCTTATGCTCTAGAAATGAGAGACCAAATAAGCCAGAGCCCCAGGATGAGCTGTGGAGTGAATTAACGGAGGTAAGCACAGGGGCCCCTAGGAGCAAGAAGGGGGCATCTAAGCCAGATTGTGTGGCCTGGGTAGTATAAAACCTCCTGAAGCTCCCATAAAAATTGGGGGAAATGATTTCTACCTTAAAAGAGAACTTACTCTAAAATAATTATTCTATTTTGAAACCTAGATGCTGAAGAGTAATTATCCATCCAAATTTGAAGATCCTATAGTAGTTCCTCTTCAAGAATTTGCATGGGATCAATATCTACAGGAGAAAAAAAGGGTAAAGGATATCTGGGGTATGGGAAATGAACAAAGTTTTGCCTCAATTATTCATCTATGCATTGTTTTGGAAAAACCGGAGCAGTGATTTTAGAGCAACTTGATTTGATTTCTCTAAATTATATACTTTTCCTAAATCATTTCAATCATTCTACCAGGCTGATTTTAAGAAAAAGTAAAATATTTACAGGATTTTCTTTTGGAAGACATGTGACAAAGGTAAGTTTTAGACTCTCAATGCTGCTATTGACCCCAGCTGATGGTTAGCCCGCTCTCCCTGCACACGCTTACTCACACTTCCTGTGACACCTTGGCACTCGCGGTCCTTACTTTGGAAGGTCTTGGTGGTCTACAGCACAGACACAGTGTGGGGCTTGTGTGGGGCAGGGGAGGGGGGAGCTTGTGGCCCATGGAGCTCTGATGACAGGCACCAAGTTCCCACAGGGCAGCCCTGTCCTAATTAAAGCTTCCTCTCTGCCTTCTCCCCACTAACAGCACCCTTGGAGAACCCCAGGCCCCAGGGCTAGCAGAGCCTGCCTAAGGAGGGCAGATAGGTTTCCTCTCGGGTGCCAACCCTGATCATCTGGTAATTCTGCCTAGAACATGTGATACAAAGAGTTCTAAGGTGGCATCCTGGCCCAGCCACACGTCACGTTGGGGTCAGGCAGGAATGGGGTACACTTCCTGCTTGCCACCCCTGGCCCAGAACCGTAAAGTCCCTGCCCTGGTTTCCCTGCCCCAGCCTGTCTCCCCAGTGGCTGGTGAAGTCCCACGTCCCCTGACCAGAGCAGTGGCTGCGCGAGGACGTCCTGTGACCCTGTGGTTTATCCTACAGTGTTGCTGTACGGTACGATGGCACCGTGCAGTCACGCGAGTGCTGCAGGACGGAGGCCACACTACATTTGTTCAGTCTCACACCATGTTCAGAGCCATGATACAGTCTCATTGGAATTCAGAGAGAACAGCAGCAAACATCTACACACAGTGCTTATTCTATGCCAGATGCTATTCTCTTGACTTATGTATGTATGTATTAACTCCAATCCTTACAACAACTGGGGTGACCAGTGGTCCTGCTTTGCCTGGTTCGGAGGGCTTTCCTGGGAGCAGGAATTTCAATGCTAAAGCTGGGACAGTCCTAGACAAACTGGGTCAGGACAGTTGGGTACCTTACCAAAAATAGGTTTTTAATTTTTTTTTTATCACCAAACTACTTACACTGCCTACCAGTCTCATACTGTCCACCTACAGAAGAGCCATGATCTCGTGCTTTGTAGTCTGCACCCATTCCTTTTACAGATTCCCACTGGATTCTTAAAGACTGCTGTGGATTCCATTCTGCAGTTTCCAGCCACTTCAGCCTGCGTTTACTGACCTTGGGATGTTCTGTGTTTTCTTCCTTCTGCTTTTCTCATGGGGCCTGAATGAGGCTTTCTAGGTAATCACTGCTGCTTCTTTCCACCTACTCTTTATTCCCTATCCTTCCTTTCTTCCTTTTCTCACCCTCATCTCTTGGACACTTGCCACTTTATCCTTTTCTTGTTTCAGGCCAGTTTTTGTCCTTCCTCAATGTAAGCATTGTGCCTTGTGTCATATGTAGTGCTCTTAGCACATCTGAGGTTAGGTCTGCGCTGGCCTTACGTTTCAGCAGAATGTCATGCCTCCCCTGAGTGGTGGCTTCTGGGCCTTTGGAAAAGCTTTTCTCCTCCCTCCAAAGAAGGCAGCATCTTATGTCTCAGCGCTGGAAAGTCCCAGAAACCACTGGGTCCAGGACACTATCTTAAGCATGTGAGGGGGCCTCCTCATGCACAGAGGACACACAAAGATGAGGCATCTACATCATCAGCCTCCGAGTAAAGTGTACCTCCTACTGCATTTCTCCCACCAGGCTAAATAAATATCCACATTAGCCATACCCAGGCTAAATAAATATCCCTTTTTAAAGTTTTGCATTCTATAAAATGTGATAACACTAATAAATCTAAACAGTTTAGGGACTATTGACCCACAGGCTTTATCAGTGATTTATAGTTCAGCCTGAAGAAGTTTATTCTTTTCTTCAAACTAGGTTTTAATATGGGTGTTGGAATGGGATATGAAATCTGGCAGAAGAGCAGGGAGTGCAGCAAATTGGCAAGATGAAGGCAAACTGTTCCCCAAACCAGCATTTCCCCAAGTGTGGTCTCCAGACCAGCAACGTCAGCATCTCCTGGGATGTTGTTAGACATGCAAATTCTCAAGCCCCATTCCAGAATCAGAATCAGAAACTCGGGTGGGGCTCAGGAATCTGTAATTCTGCTTGCCTGCTAAAATTTGAGAACAGCTGTCCCAAATTATTCATACTTTTGCCAGGACTGGCACTGGGTCATAATAAACCAGATCTATCTTCCGAGGGGGCATTACTCATGGTCACACACTGGGATTCAGGAGGTTGACTGTTAGTGTCTGGATAAACACACAAATGCACTTCATTTTAAGGGGCTTAGACTTGGAAGTGTTGACAAAGGTGAGTTCTCTCCCTCTTTACACCTGGGGTCCACCAGAAGTCCCTGCTGGCCCCCAGGAGGCATTTCCTTTCCCTGACCCAACTCCCTCAAAAAAGCATTCTTTCCATCCTTGGCACTGAAAACCATGTATTATTCAGAATCCTTAGCCTTTCCAAGTGTACACACAGTAAAATGTATTTCAGAAGTGAAGCCAGAGACTGCATTTTGTTTTCAAGTTAACATAACACGTATGCTATGCATACAGATTTTTATTACCAGATCACTGTCTGCTTTCAATGACTGTACCATTTTTAGTATTTACTTTTAGGTCATTCTTTGCTTTCAGTGATATCAGATTCTTAAAAATGTTCTTAAATTCTATTTGAGAGCAAAATTCAAAAAGATGGCAAAAAAAATCCATTTTGTTTTAAAGATTCAGTTAGAGTCTATCCCAGTTGGGCTCTGGCTTGTGGGTTTATAGCAAGGTTGGTTCCCCCCCCACCCCCGCCACAATTCAGTGTTTTTTGTTTTTTTTTTTTTATCCTTTTCCTTTATAGGAACTCAAGAATGAAATCTGGGAATATTCTTCCTATGTGATGTGTTTTGTTAACGATCAGCTCCTGGGTGATGCATTTGATCTTCAGAAATGGGCTCACAAGATGTGGGATGTAGTTGATTTTAAGCCCCCTGAACTTTATGAGGCACTTACTGTGGATTATTCTGCTAAATTCTTAACAGACACCAAGGCAAGTTACACTAATTTTTGAAGAAAAATAGTGGAATCTTTGATCATTTATATTGATTCAGCATAAATAACTGATATCCTAACAAAGGAATATAAACGTTTAAGAGTAGGTTTTAAATTCTCAGTGGCCTATAATCCAGTTGCCAGTTGCAAAGGATTATATATAATGTTGCAGGATTTGGCTGAACAGTTTGCAAAGCAAGCATACCTCACAGCAGGCAGACTGCACAGGGGGAGAGCATCCCTGTTCAAACATTTCTACTCCCCATTAGAGATTTATATGCATTAATTATCCATTTTAAAACATAAAGAGCCCTCCCCCTGCTTCAGAGAAGTTCGAGCCTATCATCCATTCACCCTTAGTATGAAAAATTTTAATTAGTGCTGTCTAACACCTAAGTGAGAGGTACTACACTAAGAGAATGGAAAATTTGAGAATAAAAGTGACATTTTAAAGATTTTATTTGAGAGAGAGAAAGAGCACAAGTCGGGGGTGAGGAGGGGCAGAGGGAGAGGGAGAAGCAGACTCCCCACTGAGCAGGGAGCCCGGTGCTTGATCCTAGGACCCCGGGATCATGACCTGAGCCAAAGGCAGACGCTTAACTGACTGAGCCACCCAGGCGCCCTGAAAGGTGACATTTTAATGCATGACACATAGCTGGCAAGAGCAGGACCAGACAAGCTAAGGCCCTGGGGAGGTTTCCAATGGACAGTCATGAAGCTTGAGGTCCAGGAGAGAGAGACAGACATCAGGGTGGAATGGCAATAGAGGTAAAAGTACTTTGTAATTTTGTTCAGAAACTTGTTATAGCCACAAGAACCACATGCTGAAAATCATTTCCTGCTTATGGTGGCCTGTGCCCACAGAAAGACCCAGTGCTAGGATTTGAGCTGTAAAAAGGCAAAGACCTTTGTTTCCTTCATCCTCATTTAACTGTTAACTGCCTTGAACACAATCTGAAACATAGTATGAACTCAGTGAATGTCTGGTTGAATAAACAATGCACTTGGAAAATACTAGAAACTCTGGGGTATGGGGAGGAATGTAATGTTCACAGCAGTTAATTCGCAAAAGGACAAGAGTCTAAAAGTGCATGATGTATTCAGGGAAGGGCAGGGGACAGCAAGGAGGCCAGAATTAATAGGAAATGAGGCTGGGAAAATGAGTATCAGTCACCAACAATACCAAGCTACTTAAGGACAAAAGGGATGCATTGAAAGGATATTGGTAACCTCACAATTGACAGGAAAGCTGGAGAACCAGGTTTTGGAAAGCAGGTGGGAACCAAGGGAGGCCTGGCAGCAGGAAAACGTGGCTAGAGTCACGTCCCAGAAATGTGCAGCTAGGATGCTGCCATGGGTGCCCACTGGCCCTGGGTTCACACTGCCACCTTCATTGAGAATTACTTCTCAACTGGTGTCTTTGCATCATTCCCTGGACATCCAAGGCCCCAGGCAGGAGCACCTGACCAACCCAGCCCAAGTCATATCCCCACACCCTCACCGTCACTGAGTGGGGGGAGGAGAATCTGGCCCCTTTAGTGTCTTTAGAGGGTGGTGGGTCCCGTAGAGAATGCTCCAAAGGGAAACATCCCCAGATGTTAAAGAGGGGGAGAAAAAAAAAATCCACTAAAGAAAGGTTGAACTTAGTCCATTCTGAACTCCATTCTGAACTAAGGAGTTAGCTTTTTTCCTAGAAGGAAGCTGAGCCAACAGAATTTTTCATAAAGAGTATGACATAATCTTTGCTTTTTTGGAAAAAGTTTTAGGGCTGTGCAAAAACAGGGTGGAGTAGGGAGACCTTGGTGGCAGGGTGACCACTTGGAACACTGCTATAGTAGTGTGGCCTAGAGATGATGATAGCCTGAATTCATGGCAGTGAGGAGGGAGGACCTGGATTCCAGAGAAAATCCTTAAATTTTTTTGTGCAGAGGCTAGATTTTTCTTGCTGCAGGGACTTGTTTACTTCTGGGTTGCAATGATATACCAGATAATTATGTTTGCATGTTTGGCTGCTAGGTGACTTTACCTTGTGTTGTGCTTATTTGCTCTTTCATTAGAATTGTCAGAATTATCTACTCTTGACAACTGCATAGAGATAATATATTGACACAGAGGGAAGTGTAATGCTGCCCGAACGGACTTACCCGTTTCATAAATGAATCGTGATTTCCAGTCTGTCCCCTTTTTCCACCCGAGGCTGTTCAGTTTACTACATCACGCCTCTTACAATAAAGTTATACTATTCTTTTATAATTCAGAACTTCAGAAATAATTCAGAACTTATAATTCAGAAGCTCAGAGGCACAAAAAAGTTAATCATAATTACTATGGACATAATACTTCCTGGATGCCAGATAACACAATCATTACAGTCTCTTAATTTAAAAAAAAATAAAAAGGCTCAAGTGACATAAAGTAGTGACAGTGATACCGTAAAAGTGATTTCATTTATGTTTCCTAGATTCTTAAGAAATAGGGCAGGGCAAGTTATGTGGCTTGTTAAATCAGGTGGCATCTTTATGTATAAGAATGGTGCCCAAGATTTGAAATGTATCCCATTAGATGCGCTCTGCTCCCTAAATGAATGCTACTGTGATGGAGACTGAGTTTTCACTTTGGATGCCTCTTTGTAGAGCTAGCTAAGATCACACAAATGTTAGCTGTCTCTATCAGGAAGGATGCCAAATGAGCATGACTGAAATAACACGAAAGCACAGCATGTTCTCTTCCCTCCCCCTGGCCCCACACCTCCTGTGGGTACGGTGCCCTTGTTCCCTCAGAAAGGACGTGACCGGCTCCGGGCGGCTAATGCGTGCTCTCTCTCAAAATTGAGAACATATGGTAACCAAATCCATGGCGCTCATGTTGGATGTTTCCCAAAATTACTCAGGACAGAAAATTCTGTCGTTTCTTTTCCCAAAGGGACCAACTAGTGTTCCTTTCCACACCTAGCTTGCAATGTAGGGGGTATCTAGGCCATGTGTTCTCTGTCTGGTGTGTAGGTTAAGATTATTCAAAGCTTCACTACTACAGGGTTTTATTTTTTTTAGAATTTATTTATTTATTTGTCAGAGAGAGAAAGAGAGCATGCACAAGCAGGGACAGCAGAAGGAGAGAGAGAAGCAGGCTTCCCGCTGAACAGGGAGCCCAACGTGGGGCTCGATCCCAGGACCCTGGGATCATGACCTGAGCCAAAGGTAGATGCTTAACCGACTGAGCCACCCAGGTGTCCTTGCTTTTGAAATCTTATCACTAAAAACATTATTCTGTGGTATTTTTGGTCATTTCTAAAACTTTCTTCCAGACACTGACCTGCATTATCTTTTTCTCCCTAATTTTACTAGCATGCTTTTGTGTTCTTGGACATTTCTATTGATTGTTATCCAATTGGAAGACTGGTTTTTGAGGTAAAAGGCTTTTTGTTGTTCTTATTTATTTTTGTTATTTTTAGTAAGTGGGAGGTAGAGGTAGGTATCTGTAACTGTCAAAATATTAAATATTTAATCTTTGAAACCTTTTATTTTTATTTGTAGCTATACTGTGATGCATGTCCCAAAACATGTAGAAACTTTCAGATCTTGTGCACAGGAAAAGCGGGGTATTCTCAAAGTGGCATCAGGCTACATTACGTAGGTTCGATTTTTCATCGAGTAGTGCCAAATGGTTGGATCCAAGGAGGAGGTAAGTTTAAAATCTTAAATGCAACTTAATTGTAACGTCAAATCAGAATGTCCAGAATTTTATCTATATGCATTTGTGAAATGATATAGAATTAGATATATTTATATTAGATATTATATATATATTTAAAGGATATTTTATATGGCCAAATGATTAAGATATTCATCCTCTTTTTAAAAATGTCATAAATTTTGAAGTAAACAAATCTAAAGTTTTATTACCCAGAATATTACAAATTAAAAAGTGATATAAGATAGGAAGATACCATTTTTTATATCAAAATATAATTTTAAATGTTCATCTAAGTAGGGGATGCCTGGATGGCTCAGTTGGTTGAGCATCCAACTCTTGATTTCGGTTCAGGTTATGATCTCAGGGTTGTGAGATGGAGCCCCTGAGTCACTGAGCCCCTCATTAGGCTCCATGCCCAGGGTGGAGCCTGCTGAAGATTCTCTCTCTCTTCCCCACCTCTCTAAAAAAAAAAAAATGCTCATCTAAATAAATAGCACCTAGAAAATAGTGCTTTTAAGAGACATTCTAAAGCTAGGAATTTAAAAACAACTTATTTGTCACCAAAGATGTTAGACTGTTAGAGTGTAAAAGTAAGAGCTAAAGCGTTTTGTTCTCCATTTTCACTATCTTTTCAGGTCAGTCCTTTGACTTCACACAGAGTAGGTCTCTGACTAACAGCACAAAATTAAATTTTGAAGGCCTTTTGGGAGGTATCCCATAGGGAACAATCAGGCAGCAATTTAAAAATAATTGGCTTAGAGTGTAAGGAGATTTGCTTGAACTTGATGAAATATGCAGAGGCTTAAACTAATAATGCTTAATTATTTTTCTACAATCTGGAACATTCTGAAGCTGATGAGAAAAATGTAGTTTAATCCAGGCATTTGTATGAAAATCAACTATTTTTCCCTCAGTTTCTCCAAAAATGAGATCATATCACCCATAGTGTTACCTAACCTCATTATTTTTCCATTCCATATACATATATGGTATGTCTTGGTATGTCAATAAACATAAACATGTACAATTTTTAGGGTCTGCCTAGTTTTTCATATATTGCTATACCAATTTACAGTTGGCCCTTGAACAATAAGGAGTTTGAACGTGGGGGTCCACTGATTTTTTACAATACAGTACTATAAATGTATTTTCTCTTCCTTACGATTTTCTTTTCCTTTTATTTATTTATTTATTTTTATTTATTTGAGAGAGATAGAGAGCTTGAGCAGGGGAAAGGTAGAGAGAGAAGCAGGCTCTCCACTGAGCAGCAAGCGCAATGTGGGACTCGATCCCAAAACCATGAGATCGTGACCCGAGCCGAAGGCACTTAACCGACTGAGCCACCCAGGAGCCCCTTTCTCTTTTAAAGACTTATTTATTTATTTGAGAGAGAGCGTGCATGTGCACATACAGGGTAGGGGCAGAGGGAGAGGGAGAGAGAGTCTTAAGCAGACTGTGCTGAGTGCAGAGCCCCATGTGGGTCTCAATCTCATGACCCCGAGATCATGACCTGAACCAAAACCAAAAGTTGGACACCTAACTGTGCCACCCAGGCGCCCCTTCCTTGATTTTCTTAATAACATTTTCTTTTCTCCAGCTTCCTTTATTGTAAGAATACAGCATATAATACATGTAACATACAAAGTATGCGTTAACTGTTTATGTTACTAGTAAGGCTTCTGGTCAACTGTAGACTATTAATAGTTAAATTTGGGGGGAGTTAAAAGTTATACAGGGCTTTTCAACTGTGCAGGGGTTGGCACACCTAACCCCTGCATTGTTCAAAGGTCAACATAATTAATTCCCCATTGGTGAACATTTAGATTGTTTTCAAGTATTTGTTGATATAAAACCATCCTCAAGGGGACTAGTATCAGGGTCTCCTGAAACTTAGTTCAGTGTTGACTATTATGTGCTGGGCTCTCAGATGCTATGTTCTTTTTTGTTTTATTTTTGGTTTTTGGTTAGAGGTACACCTCCCCTTCCAGAGCCCCAGAGCAAGATTTGGGAAAAGTATGTCATATTACCTGTTTGTTTACTTATTTGTAATAAAATTTCCAAATACTAAGATGCACAGATCTTGGGTCATGAGTTCAAATAATGAAGCAGCAATGTTAAGGACAGTTTGGGAAAAAATGCTGATTACTAGATTCAAGCCCAGCCGATATATACCAGTTGTACCACTTAGTACATAGGCACTTAGCATCTCTCAATCAGTTTCTTAATCCTTACATGGGGAAAATTATAATATCACAGGATGTGGCAAGGATTCAGGATTCAGTGACATGGTATATTGGAAGTACCAAGCTCTACAAACGTTCTCCCTTCAGATGCCAGATTTGCACAGGGCTGTGGGGAGATTTTTGGAATATGGCTAATGTGGTTTTATGCTGTGCCTTGGGATGCCTCCCAACACTACTGGTTGCCTGATGGGACCAGCACGGCCTGTATGGTCTACACTACCCCTAGCCTCGCCTCATCCTCTTGACATGTCTACTGGCTCTGCTCCACACAGTGGCCTCCTTGCTGTTTCCTAAGCACATAAAGCATACATTTGCTTGAGGTCTTTTGTTGATTCCTCTGCCTGGGGCACAGCCTACCCAGCTATGCCTCAGATATCCCCTTGCTTCAGCCTCTAATCTGTTTTGGATTTTTGCCCGGAGTTCATCTCAGCAAGACTTACCTGACCATCCTATTTAAAACTGCCACTTTCCCATCCACACAGGTCTCCTCACCCCTTTCCCTGCTGCTCTCCTATCCCCTAATCTTTATTTTTAAAATAAAATATTTTACTTTTGGTTCATAGCACTTGTCATCACTGGACATACTATTACATATTTCCTAGAGAATTTGTTTAGTGTCTGTTTTTCTTCATTAGAGTATAAATAAGTTCCATGAAGGTAGAGGATTTTATCTATTTTGTTCACTGTTGTATCCCCAGGTTCCAGAGCAGTGCCTGGTATATAGTAAGGGCTTAAAAAATATTGTTGAAAGGATGAATGAATAAATGAACAGATAAACAGGAAACATACATTCTACACATTTCTAAAGTACAAAATGAAAGAAGCTATCAAGTCGTGAAGCCACTTTGGTGGGATTCTCTGTCTGTGGCTCCCACAAGGCCTACTGCCTTCTGAAGGACCTCTTGAGAAAGAGTTTAATACATTTTGTCATCATCATCATCATCATCATCATCAGTATAATGATGGTGAAGATGGTGGTAATGAGAAGATGCATTCCCTAAGCATGCAATGCTGCGTGACTATGGCCACCCGTGAACGAGTGTGGCGCTCTGCCCTGAGCTGCACCAAGTGCTGTCGGTAGAACATGATTTTGTTTAATCCTCAGAATTACCTGGGAGGCACTAAGCATTACTCCTGTCTATACAGATGAGGAAACAGGCTTGGAAAAGGTAACTAACATCAAGATTGAAATCAAAATTTGAACCATTATTCTGCATTGTAGAATTTGTCGTCAGAAGTACAGAAATAACAGATATATAAGGCTGAATTCAAGTACTGATTGAAATGGTGTCAATATAAAATATTTCCCTGGGAGAAAAATGAAGGAGGGGAATCGGAGGGGGAGACAAACCATGACAGACGATGGACTCTGAGAAACAAACTGAGGGTTCTAGAGGGGAGGGGGGTGGGGGGATGGGTTAGCCTGGTGATGGGTATTAAGGAGGGCATGTACTGATTGGAGCGCTGGGTGTTAGACTCAAACAATGAATCGTGGAACACTTCATCAAAAACTAATGATGTAATGTATGGTGATTAACATAACAATAAAAAATTAAAAAAAATAATTTCCCTGGAGGATGTGAAGCAAAGGGCAAGAGGAATGGTGGGTGTTGGAGAGACAGGGCAAAGGAGTATCACCAATGCTGAAGTGAGTCAGTAAGGGTGGTGAACCACAGGCCGATGTGTCTGAGCAAAGCGAACTCTGGGATCAGAAGGAATCGGTGCTGGAGGACGTGTGACTTCCCCATTTCTGGAGTAGCCTTCTGCCACTACAGTGTGCTTCTGGGAGATGCCGAGGGCTCTGGAGTGAGTCACGCGGGGAGTATCAGGCAGAGTAGGATTGAAGACTTCAGGATTAATGATGAACTTCTGAACCAGTTTGTGAATGGAATTTAAATGCTACATGCCTGTCTTGAATAAATTCTCTCCACATGCTTGCTGTTGCATCTGATTTCTTTACAGTGCACTTTTATTACAGGTAACTCATTCACACTGAGTTAAAATGGCACAGTCTTTCAACAGAGCTGTATTGTATGCTGTACTCAAGGAGGGTGAATGAGAGAGGAAAGGAAGTAAAGAGGTGCTGATGGGGAGGCCGGGGCACAGAGCCAAGAGACCCTTATTTCCACCAGCGTCCGCTATTTCCAGTAGTCACCTTTGTTTCCCTTTCACCTGTGGATACAGAAAAAGTCGCTTGTGCATGGAGGATGTTTGCTGTAGGAGCACTGCCGGAGCAAAAGTATGCGTATTGATGCATGTAATGCAAAATGGGACATGACAAATACTTTTTTTTTTCCTTAATCCACCTCATCACATTATAAGGGATCTTCCTTTCCAAAATACTGGCTAAATGAATGAATTATCAGTCTGGGGTTCCAAGGAATGAAAATTTGAACACTGATTCTTTTTAGAGCATTTATTTTTATCCCTCCTCTAAAAAGACCTCACTGTTCCTATTTCATTCTCTCAGTCTGGTCTTTCCATTTCCCTAAAAAGCAAGATGGACTATGGAATAACTTGTGAGGCAAGCAGAATCTATATGAACACACTTCCTTTAAATTGTGACCACAATTATAATTTAATGCTTCATCATTTCAAAGGTTCTGCATTATAATTTAGCCTACTTCAAAGAGTTATTATCAGGGGGAAAAATGGGATCATGAATGTTAGAGTGCTTACAAAATACAAGTAAAATCATTATGGTAATATTTTCATGGTTTAGATATTGAACAATTATGTATCTTATAACTTACTCTAGTCATTGGTATTAAGTGGAATCATAATTTAAAGCATTTTCCCCCAGCCATTACCATGCTCTTTTTCAGTCTCAAAATTCTAATGTTTGTTTATTGTTATTTCTCAGATATAGTAGAAGGAAAAGGAGATGATGGAGAGTCGATTTATGGACCAACATTTGAAGGTATGTATCTTTAAATTCTGTCAGTCTATATCAGCTGATAATTCAAATCTAACAAGACTGGACAATTCACAACTCCAAATAAGATGGTGTTTGGGATAACACACTGAAAAGTGGGAGTTACAAATGGGGTAGGGGGAAACACACCCCAGTCCAGTCCAGAACAGCTTTGTATACATATTTTTTCACTTGCCTAATTATATTATTCCTTTAGGCTAAATTTCTAGAATTAGTATTGTAGGGTCAAAGGGAATTTATATATATATATATATGTGTGTGTATATATATATATATATATTTAAAGATTTTATTTATTTGACAGAGAGAGACACAGCAATAGAGGGAACACAAGCAGGGGGAGTGGGAGAGGGAGCAGCAGGCTTCCCGCGGAGCAGGGAGCCTGATGCGGGGCTCGATCCCAGGACCCTGGGATCATGACCTAAGCCGAAGGCAGACGCTTAACTGACTGAGCCACCCCGGCGCCCCAGGAATTTATAGTTTTAAGGCTTGTGATTTGCCATGCTTGTACCCAGAGTTTGGTACTTTGATAATCATCCCATTAAAACTGCTGTTGGGGACCCTGGGGAGATGAGGTCGTGGTGACGGCATAGTTTTTGAATCTTTTGAAATTCCAACATAAAAACAGACTGTATAAGTAGAGAGAAAAACTAAAAACCCATGGATGACATTTACAACAAAACTAGGTCACAAGGTATCTAAATGAATTCTCAATACAAACAGATGAGGACAAACTTCCTATAGCTATGAAATCTGCAAGCTGTCAGCATCTGTGTGGGAAAAAGCAGCACATCTGGTGGACTTGAGACTAGCAGAACCCCAAAACAGCCAACAGTGGGTGAGTGCAAGGGGGTCCCTGGTAAGGTCTGAGGCTGGAACAGCCTAACCTCTCTGAACTCTTGAAACTAATCTGAAAGGGCGCTCTTCCAAGACAGGCCCACAGAAGGAGGTGTTGCTGTGAATGGAGTCAAAGTTATGCAGGATAGAAGGGCAGTGGCGACAAAGAGGGAATGGGGTCAGAGCCAGAAAGTCTCAGAAAGCAAGTTGCCATACTGTCGAACACTACATGAAAACAGCACAAGAGGGAGCTTTGTGAAGTCAGAAAAGCGACCTTCCTTCTAAAGCCACACTTCTTCTAAACACCTAGGAAACCTAATTTTACATAAAAACAGGCAACAAAAATTTTCGTGGTTACTAGAAGAAGTAAAAGAGAATAAGGAGCAGAGTAATATCACTACAGATCATGAAAGTACACTAGGAAAGACATGCTTACAAAACAGATCAAAACTGTACAAATTTCAGAGTGAGCCAGAAGACACTGAGAACATGATACAAGACAGGAAAGAACTCATAAGTCAGAATTAGAAAAACTTAGAGGTTACAGAACTAGGGAAGAATCAGCAGTAAAAGAACATTTCAGAAATAAACTAGAAGGAACATGGGTCAAATAAACACAACAGATATGTATGTCTTAAAATAAGTAAAAGGTGGAAGGAGGGAATTTTTTAAAACCAAAAAGAAATGAAGAAAGATAAAAGGATTTACGAGAAAGTGACAAATAGCTAGAAAGAGAAGATCCAACATACGGATGGTAAGTTGTCCCTAAAGGATTAAATGAATGCTAGGGAATGGAGCAAATACTAAGAACTAATATTGAAAAAACCTCCTGAGTTTAAAAAGGATTTGATGTTCTATTTTTGTTTTCGTGGTGGTTACACAGCTACACTCAACTGTCAAAATGCATCAAACTGAGCATCTAAGATAAATGCATTTTATTGTATGTTTATACCTCAAGTAAAAATATTGTATAAAAACTTGACATTACTTCTTTTTTTTTTAAAGATTTTATTTATTTATTTGAGAGAGAGAGAATGAGAGATAGAGAGCACTAGAGGGAAGAGGGTCAGAGGGAGAAGCAGACTCCCTGCTGAGCAGGGAGTCCGATGCCGGACTCGATCCTGGGACTCCAGGATCATGACCTGAGCCAAAGGCAGTCGCTTAACCAACTGAGCCACCCAGGCGCCCGACATTTCTTCTTGAAAGAGAACAATGCCACCTGATAATATTAAACCAGAACAACCAACACTAAGACATATTTTAGTAACATTTTGGACAGTTAAGAAAAAGTAAAAATTCTTTGGGCAGGTAGGCAAAAAGAGCAAGTGATTTATAAGGGAAAGAAAAGGAAGTTATCATCACATTCTTTGACATTATATTATTATGTCACAAGAAAATGGAGTAATACATTTAAGATGCTCAAGGAAAGGAATCATGAGCTAAGGATTTTATATTCAGCCAAACTGAATCTGAATTATAAAGGGCATACAGACTTTTCAGTATGTAAAACTTTAGGGAATAATGTTGCCACAAGCCCTTCTTGATCCTGAGGAATCGACTGCAGAATGAGTTTCACACAAATTATGAGACCATGACATAAGGATTGGTGATGAGCAGTAATCATATAGTGACTTATGAAACTAAACTTTAATGAGGAATAAAGGGTGAGACTATGATATGTAATGACTGTATCTTTAGCTTACCTTTTTAAAACTGGAAAAAATGGGGAGAATGTATGCAAAAACTTTTAACTACTTTCAGTAGTTATACTAGTGATGGTATTAATACTGTTATTTTGAGACTGTTGTATATGTAATGTGGAAAAAGTAAGTAATTATAGGATATCCTAAATTCATCGTTTCGTGTGTCCTTGAAAGAATCATGATTTTCAATAAAGGAGATAAATATGCAATATGATAGAGGCTAATAAGTAAAATATTCTGGGTATTGGAAATATCAGTTTAAACTCACAAAGTGTATCTACCTATATAGCTCTATCCACTGAATTGGTCTATAAGGACCAACCTAGTAGCTTTACACACACCTAGCATTTAGACTGGTGTTCTGAAGTGTCACTTCTCACTTAAAGAAACCAGAACTCCTGGGAGAAATGGCAGGTTTCAGTTCCAGGACAGGAATTTACAAAATGAGCCTTAAACCTCCTGTTTAATCATGCTATATTCAGATAGCAAGGAAGCTATTAAAGATTACTAGGGTCATGTCAAAGGCCTTGGGAGACACTTAAAGAGGCTCTCACTGGCCAAAGATTTGAACTTCAAAAAGAATAGTAATCGCAAATAACTGAAACCCAACAGGTATTTTAAATCCATGAGTTCATAATGACATCATATTATAAAATAAAGCCTAATAGCTTATCTTTGGGGGAATGATGGGAAACAAATTCATTATCTTAAAAATTGATAAATATAAGGAAAGAATCAAGCATTTATCTTGCCTTTCCTATATAAACTGTACTAAATTGTAGATAAAATTGCTACTTATAAAAGCATTCCGATAGATAGATGACAAGGAAATAAAAGAATTAGAATAGCACCATTTTGCTGCCCCAGTGAAATAATGGATCTATGCCTTTGCTGCATTGGTATCTGCCAACTTCACAAAAACAGGGACAACCAGACATTATGAGCCTTCCGTGGAGAGAACACACCACCAAAGGGATAGAACATGAGTCTGATTAAGCCTCTGGACCCAGCTGCCAATCTGCAGGAAATACAACCAGTTGTGATGTCATATGGTCTTAAAGATCTCTGCACTATGCAAAATCATGCATGAAAAACTACAGGACTCAGGGCAAAAGTGAGGTACAAAAAAACCCTTTCTCAGTGACACATTAAAATATAGAATAACCTGATAAAAACAGTAATGGTTTAACATATATTTTATGGTCAAGAAACAGAAATACTATAATAAATTTGGCACTCTACCTTGAAAGCTCCCTGATGTTTGAGGAGGTGGCATGGGAAGAGTTGCAGCTTGTGAGTGATGGTGAGGTGGTGGAAGGAAGGCTCTCTGAAATCGGAGGCAGGTTGTAACATCAGATGTGGCTGGATGTGGTGGATGTGGTGACCTGCGGCGGACGTCTGAGGTGTGTGTGTTCCTATGCAGCTCCGTTCGGCTGGGAGCCATTTTCTACATTTACTTGGTGTTTCTCCTAGACATTGCACATAAACACGGGCGAGCTTCATTATGCTCAGATGCTCCCAATATATCAATCAAGTTGAAACTAATATGCCTTCTCAACACAAGTATTCTAGGCCAAAGGACAGGACAGAGAACACAGAAACATACTGAAATGCCCCACGCAGGTGCAATCAGCAAATTTTGGACTGGGAAAAATCCTAGAGGTTAAACAGCTCCGGTTTATTAACAGATAAGAGTAAGTAAAGGGATAGAGGCAGACCTTGAAGATTAAAAGAGACTTAAAAGTCATAACAAGTCTTTTAAAATGGTAAAGACTGGGGTTCCTGGGTGGCTCAGTCGGTTAAGCATCTGCCTTCGGCTTGGGTCATGATCCCGGGGCCATGGGATCGAGCCCGCGTCGGGCTCCTTGCTGAGCAGGGAATTTGCTTCTCCCTCTCTCTCTCTCCCCCTCTGTCCCTCCGCCCTGCTCTCTCTCTCTCTCCCTCTCAAATACAATCTTCTAAAAAAGGGAAAAAAATAAAATGGTAAAGACTAAACCATACTACGCAGTAACTACTAATAGCTATGGACTAACTACTAACACTATTGACCTGAAGCCTTATCAAAAACATGAACAGTTGATTAACACATATTTTGTATGTTGTATGTATTATATACCATCTTCTTACAATGAAATAAGCTAAAGAAAATGTTAAGAAAATCATAAGGAAGAGAAAATACATTTACAGTTCTGTACCGCCTTGAAAAACATCCACATATGAGTGGACCCCTGCAGATCAGAACTAGTGCTGTTCAAGGGCCAACTGTATGAGGAAACATTAAGCATGAGAGCATTTAAAAGTCGGGAGTGGTTACTTTTGAACCAGACAAGGCACTTAAGCTGGACTGAGTGGGGATGAAAAGGGTGTTTCCCTTATAATAACTAATAAATATAACTATACATTAGTTTTCTATGGCTTTTGTGTCTAAATTTTAATACAATGAAAAGGTGTTTTTTTTTAAAAAAATAATACTGAACCAATACCAAAGTGAAGGGAAAAGGAAAAGCCAATTTCCTTCTAAGTGCATGTGGAGCCAGCTTTATCAAATGAAACCGGGTGAGTGACCCCATTTATTTATTTATTCATTAATAAAACACTCAACTCTTAGTTAGGTGCCTACATGGTGCTAGGACCTTAGGAAACAAAGATGATATGACCAAGCTTCCAGCCTCAAAGATTTTAGGTTTGGTGCAGACAGATACTTAAACAGATTAGCTTACAGGCACAGTGCCAATGGCAGTTACAGAGGAAGCACTGAGCACTGTGGGAAAAGAACCAACAGCTGCCTGGGAGAGTTGGGGGCGGTGGCCCGGAGTAGCTTTTGAATTGGGTCTTAAAATAAAAGATTGCAGATGGGGAAGGGATGTTCCTGGATGCTTTCCTGACAGGCTTAATCCCTGATGAGAATCCACCCTATGGGTCCACCCCACGGCTGCTGTCAGATCACCCGGACTCCTGTTTGGAGGCACAGTCTCAGACAACTTGGGCCTTCTGTCCAGCAGGAGATACATCTCTTAGCTCCTCTCCTTGCCTGCCCCCTGCACAACCCTGTGCCTCTGCTGATGGTCCCTCACTCCTATCCTTACACTGTTAGGGAGATTTAGTCTCCAGATGGAGGCGGCTGTCCTCTGGTGTCAGGAGGAGGCCCAGTGTGTTTAGGGAAGCTTCCATTACTCGGGATGTCTGCAGGTGCAGAATTAGAAACTCAGTAACCCATCAAATGAAAAGGAGAGATGCCCCCAAGGAGAGATGAGTAACTGCTCAGAACAACCATGGGTTTCCCTCCCTCTTTCAGGCCCTGGGGGATATGCACACAGCAGCCAGCCGGTCCCTCTTCCTCCACATCTCTCTCATTGAACCCTATTACCATGAGCTGCAGGATTGAAACCCGGGGCTTGCTAAAAACGACTACAAGCACAAAACTCACTTTTATTAAGCTGAGCACAGTGAATTTAAAAGAACGTAATAAATTATTCAATTAGATGATTATTTTATAAATTGGTTAATCATTTTTTTAACTTGAAGAAAGTCTATTTTGCTTTGTTTTGAATCACAACTTTTTAAACAGTCTTCCCAAATTCCATTCTGAATGTTAGAAATTATTAACCCTTTTTTCCCCCTTATATAATATCCCTAATCCTTCTCACTGGCCAAGGATTGGCAATTAGGTGGTTTGGGCTGACTAGAGAAAATGTCATTTATACAAAAAGCAAAAGAAAAATATTTTAAAATACTGTATTATCCTTGTTACGTTAAGTAGACCAGTTTGTTAATATTAGCTTGTGCCCTAATTCACAGATACAGCACTTAACATCCATTTGTCTAATTCTTAGATCTCCTTGCCTTTAAATGAAAGTGTTCGGGGTGCCTGGGTGGCTCAGTCGGTTAAGCATGTGCCTTCGGCTCAGGTCATGATCCCGGGGTCCTGGGATCGAGCCCCACATCGGGCTCCCTGCTCAGCGGGGAGTCTGCTTCTCCCTCTCCCTCTGCCCCTCCTCCCTCTGCCCCTCCCCCTGCTCCCTCTGCTCACTCTCTCTCTAATACATAAATAAAATCTTTAAAAAAATAAATAAATGAAAGTGTTCATTAATAAAAGACACAGAGCCTGATGTACTGTCAGTACTGAATAACTGAAAATAGTATGGTCTGGGTAGCCATTTAAGGGCTATTTTTTAAAAAATTGTGAGACTTATATATGGAAAGTGCATATGCACAAAACATAATTATAAAGCAAATCCCCGTATTACCAACCTTGTCAAGAAAGAAAAATTGCCAGCATGCCAGAAACACCCTATTTATCCATCAGCAATACTCCACCTCCCTCAGAGGTAACCACCAGCCTGCCTTTTTTCCTTGCTTTCCTTGATAGTTTAACCACCCATGTGTGTATCCCTAAACAATAGTTAAATTTTGCCCGTTTTTGAATTTTATGTAAATGGAATTACACTGTAGGCATTCTTTGTGTGTCTTGCTTCTTTTGTTCATGCACTGCCTATGAAATTCATTCATGTTCTGTATAGCTGGAGTCCTCTCATCACCAGTGTTCAATGTTATAAATACACCCTAAGTGTTTATCCCCGCAAGTGTTCATGAATACTGGCTATTCCTTCCTAATGTCACACACACAATCAACATGTTTACTTACAAATGCTTCGTTAAAGCAACAATTAAAACATGCTAAGTAGCACACTTTCATATACTTTTATATGATAATAAATAGTGAATAGCTGTTATCAAATATGATGGTAAAAATAGAACAGTTGGTTTACAAAATTGATACTGCAGGATTCAGGTCAGATTTTTACTTGATATGATTGCCTTCAGCAAATTACATGGAAATGTCCTAAACTGTCTGATTATACTTTTTTTTAAAAAATATTTTATTTATTTGAGAGAGAGAGAAAGAGAGAGCGCATGAGAGGGGGGAGGGTCAGAGGGAGAAGCAGACTCCCCGCTGAGCAGGGAACACCAATGGGGACTCGATCCTGGGACTCCAGGATCATGACCTGAGCTGAAGGCAGTTGCTTAACCAACTGAGCCACTCAGGCACCCTTGTCTAATTATACTTTTACCAGAGAGAATGCATGGCAGTCTTCCCAGACTTGTGGTAGTTGCTTCCTTTGTAAGCATCAATGAGCTTTATTTTAAACAGATTCAGAAACCGATTTTCTTCAGCACATAAAGTCTGATTTCTATTTCAAATAGTTACATGTTACCCTTCATGTTGTATGTTACAAATGATGCCAGTTTTGACCACAGAGCAGTAACTCCATTGTGTATCTTATGGTAAGTGGTAGAGGTGGGAATTCCTGAGTCACAGACAATGTAATGAGAGGGTCCTGAGATCCTACCATAGCTTTTAAACTTCCTTCCATGCCTCAATTAACATGACCTAAAAATAAAATTATTACTAATTTTGCAGGTTTAGCCAGCACTCAAATTTTAAATTTTTCTATTTTTGCCCGGCAATAAAAAAGACGTTTTTTGTTCTTCCTATCTCAAAACATTTTTTTGTAGGTTGCTGAAATTTTTCCTTTCCATTCAGAGCTGCTAATAGAGTGAAAATAATCTAGAATAGTTAATTATCCCATTCAGACAAAGTGGGGGGGGGACGGTTGTTTGACTTATGGATCCGTTTTTTTCCCTGTCCTCAAAAAATTATGTGAGCACATTAAATTTACATTTTTTATATAACTGAAAAGTCTTAAGCTCTGCACTTAACCCTCAGAACACACTAGGCATTGTAAAAATATTTGTCAAATAAACAAATGTTGAATTAAACCTGGGATTTTCACTCTCCACCTTGTTACTTGTGAAAAAATATTTCTCTAAGGACAGAATTTTATTTCGAACTCCATCATGCTACTGGCTCTGATCTTTAAGTGGATAATATGATCCCGCGAGGCTGGGGGTCCACTCCATTCCCCAAGTGAGCTGTGGACGAGGCACCAATGGCCCAGTCCTAGCTGCAGCTCATGCTGAGTTCATATGGGAAGGTCACCACAACTTGTTTCATAGCAAAGGCCCCCACCAGTAACTGTGTAGAGAACAGGAAGGGCGGGGGTTGGATCCCCTCCCCTCAGTGGGATGCTTTCCAGGAATAATTCTACCCAAGGGCCTTACCTGGTGTGGCAGAGTCACCGAGTGACTCCCCTCTGCCCTGCCATTACTGCCAATCTTGAAGCGACAAGCCTCAGGTCCTTAAGTTCCACAGCAACATTCTGTTAAAACAATCGTTAACATAGTTACTTTTCACCCATTTTTTGAGGTAAACACACTTTAAATTTGTAAGTCAAGGGCTGCCTATACCTATATATTAACTTTAAAAGTTAAACTTTTTTTTAAATTAACATATAATGTATTATTTGTTTCAGGGGTACAGATCTGTGATTTATCAGTCTTACACAATTCACAGTGCTCACCACAGCACATACCCTCCCCAATGTCCAGTTAATTACACCTTAAGATTTCTCCCACAATCATAGAACTTTGTGTAAAAAAAGGTTACAACCCTATAAATTTTCTTTCTTATTGCTTACAGAATTTAAGAAAAAATTTATCATATGTCTAAGAACAATGACAAACACTGTTTTGTTAAAACTCTGAATCTTTACCTTGGGCAGATTTCTGTGCCATGTAATTTTCTGTAAAATTAATGGATTATTTCTTAATTCCCTTGAAATGAATATGGAGCATCAATGTGATTATATAGACTCATTTGTACAAAAGTGCTTTACTTGCATTTCACAAGATTTCAGAGGTTTTTACTCAGTTGCAATTTAACAAGCGAAAAGTAACTACTACGGATATGGCTTCATTGCTTAGTTGGTTTAGCTTTGAAACTTTGAATACTTAGCAACTGCAGCTTCAGGAAATCTTGACAGTTAATGCTCATACCTCTCAAATATTCCCAGGATTTTATAAGGTTACTGAATGAAAACTTTTAGTGAATTCTTCTTCCACCACTTCCTCTGTGTTTGAGTTTGGAGGTAAATCTTACTTTATGCTAGAAATGGCACTTCCTGAAAAGAGTGGCCTAATTAACCACCATACAATTCTCTTTACTTGCTAACCTTACACTAAAACAAAAAATTTGAAAAAAAAATCACTTTCCACAAAATCTTGGTCAATCTATATAAGGTTTGAGATCAAAATTTATTTAAAGACTACTAAAAATAAGCATGACTTCCTTTCTTTTCATCCCCAGCATTTAAGGCCACATATCTGCCAGTTAATGTGCTAGGAGGCCTTAGGAGCAAAGTTATATTGAGACCTCCTGCACACAGTAAAGAAGAAAAGCCATGTCATCAATGGCATAGGTCACAAAGACTATCACAGAGGCCTGTATAAGACGCCATGAGGGCAAGCGTCAGATCCAAAAGCCTTCTCGAAGAGGGTATTTTTAATGATCACAGTGGTAGTTTGAATGAAATACTACTGCCAAACAGCACAAGACAATGTGCTGATCTTTATTCCTCAGCGATGTCCTTCCTTTTACATTACTAATTTTCTTAGCATACTTGTTTTTAGCTACAGTAATGATAAACTGAAGGTGGAGAAATGTTCAAAATAGTTCTAATGAAGACTTTCTAGCTTATCTTTTTTAACAGCCCAGTTGAGTGAAATATGAAACAGAATACAATTTGGAAATATTTTAATGACCTACTATGTATTGTCTTTCCTAGATGAAAACTTTTCAATTCCTCATAATAAAAGGGGAGTTCTTGGAATGGCCAACAAAGGCCGTCACAGCAACGGGTCACAATTCTACATCACACTACAACCAGCGCCCTATCTAGATAGAAAATATGTGGCTTTTGGGTATGTACATTATAAGCTTGTCTATATATATATATGGTTTGGGGGACCTGGGTGGCTCAGTCGGTTAAGCGCCTGACTCTTGATTTTGGCTCAGGTCATGATCTCAGGGTTGTGGGATTGAGCCCCAGGTCAGGCTCCGCACTCACCATGGAGTCGGCTTGTCCCTCTCTCCCTGCTCCTCCCCCTGCTCACGCCCTCTCTTTCTCTCCAAAATAAATAAATAAAATCTTTTTTTTCAAAAATGTGGTCCAGGGGTGCCTGGGTGGCTCAGTCGTTAAGCGTCTGCCTTCGGCTCAGGTCATGATCCCGAGGTCCTGGGATCGAGCCCCGCATCGGGCTCCCTGCTCCGTGGGAAGCCTGCTTCTCCCTCTCCTACTCCCCCTGCTTGTGTTCCTTCTCTCACTGTGTCTCTCTGTCAAATAAATAAAATCTTTAAAAAAAATAAAAATAAAAAAAAATGTGGTCCACATAGTTTATGGGTAACTGAAGATGTAATTTAAAAGCAAAAATAATACAAATACAAACATTTAGAATAAATATTTCCTAGGAAGCTTGCTATCTATAAAAAACACAGACACCATTAAGGTACAGCCATTATAATGTTCTGACTATCCATCCATCCATCCTTCTATCTTCAGCCTCAAGGATATCGTCATTCTTATTTACTATGAATAATACCATAGTGCTTAATCACACAGATATATTTAGATGCAGAAGTGAGCTGAAGCCATTTAAGTGCCTGTCCATGAACACTGTGAAGAGATATATGAAAACTATCCAAATTACAAGTAACTTTTTTAACTGAACAATTTAAAATATGGAAACACCTCAGGTAATAATGACTAGACTATTATTAGCAAGTTGCTTATAGGCATGTGGACCTGAAATGGATGATGGACATACTCTTTACCACTCCAGTGTTTATGTCTCTATTTGATTAGTGGAGTGAACATAAGTTGAAGCTTACTTGGTCTTCCCTGAAATGATGCAGAGTGTTAGAGTTTTTCTGAATAAGGATTAGATTATTCCAGCTATTCCACAGGGATAATTACTGACTCTTCATCCCATGAAAAAATTTCATAGCAGTTTTAATTTAAACTACAATTATCCCTTCAGTGTAATGCAAGTGATATTTCTAGACTGAAAAAGCAGAAAGTGTATTTTCATCCAAAAGACGATTTTATATTGATAGATGCATAACCTAAAATGATGTTATCTTCTATTCTCCCTGGTCCTAATAAACTGTATTCTGATTTTGAAAACGCATTCTTCAATTATTTTAAAATCCAAATAAAACTCACAATTTCTTGGATCATTTAAGTATCTTCCTGTCATCTTAACCACATGATTAGGTGATCCTTCCTATCTTTCCAAAAGGTTCCTTCTCAAACACACACATGACTACTTTAAAATGTTTTATGTCTCCTTTTTCACCACGTCCACCCCCAGATGCATATAGCCTAAAGTCTAGAGTGGCATTCGGGGCCTTTACTGCTGACCCCACATCTATTTCAGCTTTCACTTCTGTTAGCCTCCTCATTCATTCAACCAGCATTTTATTAGGCACCTACTATATGCCAGTCATGGTGCTCAGTCCTGGGGAAAGAGTGAAGAGGCACAGTTTCTGCCCTTTAGGGAGTCTATAGTGTATTAGAAAACCAACAACTGTAAGTGAGACACAGGCAATGACAGTTCTGTAAGAGTGCACTGGGGGTACAGGAGAAAGGGAACACAGCACCCTCCAACTCCTCTAGTAAAAGCAAGCACAGATCCTTACATGGCAGGGGCGAGGAGGATGTGGTCTCCTTTTGACGATTGTTATTTTCCATGTGATTCACTTCCTCCAAGGGAATCTTGCTGAATTTCTTTGTCACCACCACACTAGTTTTGGGGCGGGGCACTGCACCTCTCTTATTGTTCTAGCCCAAGTATGATCTCAATCGATCCCTTAAATCTCCAAATCAGAGCTGAGTCTGGGCTGAGATATTTAAACAAGACCTTAAAGAACACTAGGGAGAAGCACCATAATAGGCAAGTAGATGCTCTGACAAAGTGTAACTCCTTCAGGGGTATCATCCTCCACTGTAGGGCTGCCTCTGGTGTTAATGCTTTTTCTTCCGATCGTCTCAGAGCGTCCCCAGGTTTATCTGAGCTTCTGGAATCCCAGACATGGTTAGCAAGGTCCAGAGACAGACCCTCCTTTTGAGCCCTAGTTTCTGGTACATGAACTTGTCCCTTCAGCTGGATGACACTAGGAATGCCCTTCAGGGGAGACTGTCTCGCCCAATGGTTTCATAGGGAAAGAATGTCAAAACACAAGCCTGTAAGATCCCCATTCACACACGCACAGGTAGAAGGAGTACATGTTGGGATAGTGTGGGGGGGGATTGATTTCATTATAGGGGACTCCCAAATGGGGGGTGGTCACAAAAAGCTTCACGAGAAGGTGAGATGAGTATTGAAATTCAAGTAGAAGTTAGCCAGAGGAGGCTGAAATCAAAATGAGTAAAATCAAATTTTAGGAAGAGTGAAAAGCCTTTGCAGGGGGGCCCTAAGGAATAAGGAGAGCCCCTTATCTATAGTTCATTTGGTCTGGCTAGAGCTTAGCACCCTAGGGGTGAACGGAGGGAGAGAGGAGGAGACGGTGAGGCCCAGGGCCCAAAGGGCTATGAGTGCCATGCTGCCAAGCAGGTCCCCCACCTGAAGGGGATGGGAAGCCATGGAGGAATTAATTGGGAGCAACATGACCAGGTTCTTGTTTTGAAGAAATTCTTTTCAGCAGAAGTGGGGAATTAATTGGCAAAGGATGAAAATGAGATTGGCAAGTCCAGTTAAGAAGCGATGATAATAGTACCATTAACTGAAGTTCTGGTCCAAGGCACTGGCAGTACAGAGAAGTGAGGGATAAACAGAAAGACTCAAGAGATACTCAGAGGTTAGATTCAACAAGACTCTATTGACTATTTCGATGGTGGTGGTGAGGTCATGAGCAGTGGTATGTAACAGAATCTTCTGCAGTGATGCAAATGTACTACAATCTGTGCTGTCCCGTGTGACAGTTGCTAGCCACTGAGCACTCAAAATATGACTGGTACAACTGAGGAACTAAATTTACTAAGTTTTAAATTTAAATACCCACCTGTGGCCAGTGGCTACCATACTGGGTAGTGATGGTCTAGAGAAACTCCTAGGATCTTAAAACTGGTTGGATGGTTGATGCCGTTCACCAAGATAGAAAATATGAGGATATGGGAGGTAAGATAATGGATTTAGGATGGGCAGGTTATGTTTCAGATTAGGATACCTACACGTGAGACAGAAGGCAACTCTGGGATACCATAAGCAGGTATTCAAGGGGGCGCAAAGGCTGGAAATGGAGATTTGGAAACTCACCATGGCAACTGAGCTGCAGCCAGACCAGAGTACCAACACTCCCGGGACAGCCTCTGGGCCTTTGCTCATCTTGTTCCTTTCAGCCAAAATCCCGTTCAAGGCTTAAGTCAGAAACCTCCTGATTACCAGAATCAAACTGCTTCTTTGTCCTCCTTGGTGCTCTGTAAAAACTTGCATCTTCTATTCTAACACCCGTCACAGCGGAGAGATGCACACAGTAGGTGCTCCTTCAGTATTTGTGAAACTGGTCTGGAGACCAGGCTCTACATCCTCTTTGGTCAGAGGTGAATCTGTCCATTTATCCCTTGCTCCTCATCCTCAGAATGTACCTTGTGTCGGGCACTGTGTCATGGTTTCTGACTGGGACAGCCAGGGAGGCGGACAAAGAGATGACTACAGCATGTTCAGTGTCAGCACTGCTGTGTCCATATACAAGTTCATGAAATGGACATTGTACCTTCCCCTCAGCCACTGCCTCAACTCAAACACTGGCAAAGGGAAACAGTCCTACGTGTAGGGCTGTCTTTCTAGCCCATGTTACTCTCTTGCAGTTGAGAGAACCATCTTTTTTTTTTTTTTTTAAAGATTTTATTTATTTGAGAGAGAATGAGAGACAGAGGGCACGAGAGGGAAGAGGGTCAGAGGGAGAAGCAGACTCCCCACTGAGCAGGGAGCCCGATGCGGGACTCGATCCCGGGACTCCAGGATCATGACCTGAGCCGAAGGCAGTCGCTTAACCAACTGAGCCACCCAGGCACCCCGAGAGAACCATCTTAAGTCCAGCTCCTCTCAGGGAGTTCCAGCTCATGGCCAGTGAATATCTACAGAGATCCAAACTGGCATGGCTTTGAGCTTTTATTCACGTATTCAGCGATGTTGATTCAGTGCCTCCTATGTGCCAGGCACTGTGTTAGGCACAGGGTACTAAGTAAAAGCATGAACTATGTCCTCATTGGAGAATCAGAAATTAATCAAAGAAGCATACAAATAAACGTCAAATTATCCCCAATAACTCCTCTAAAGACAACTGGGAGCTTGACATAAGCAAGGAGTGATGAGGAGTGACGACTGAGCTGAGATCTGAAGGAAGACCAGGAGGTAGGGAGGTGAAGGGGAAGTGGGGGGCAGGAGCACAACAGACAGACGTGGCAGGAGAGCAACATGGGATACTGAGGTACTGAAGTCAGTCCAGCTGAGGCAGAGAGCCAGTGGAGCAACGCCCCAGGACAGCACCGGGGGGCAGCGGGGAGGCAGCCCATGGCAGGCCATGGTGGGAGATTTTTGGTCTTTATCATAAGGATAATGGGAAATTACTCAAGTATTTTAAGTGGGGAGGTGAGAGCAGACTTGCAATTTTTTCTTTTTTTTGGGTTTGCATTTTTAAGAGATTGCTCTGACAGCAGTGAGGATGACAGATTGAAAGGGTCCCAGAACAGAGGTGGACGAACCATGGCAAAGTGGACACATCTAGGGCTATTTATATTTATGACCGATAATCTGATTTATAGGAAATAGCCATAGCTAAACAGGATAAGAATGGATTTAGGAATGGAAGCTAATGTGAAAATTTGTGACTAAATTTTCCATTTTTTCCTTCTATACAGGCAATTGACTGAAGGAATCGAAGTTCTTCAAAAACTAGAATTGGTTCCAACAGAGAATGAAAGACCAAAACAACGATGTATAATTGTTGACAGTGGAGATCTTTATGCCTGATTTTCATATCAATATTTTCTGACAACTTATTATTATGCATCTGATCAGCTGTTTCCATATTTAATTAAACAGTACTTGATAAAATTTAATTTGAAAGCTGTACAGATGCTCTAGGTTGGCCCTCCCAACACCCAATCCCTCCCCATTTTCCTTTCTTGCCTCTGCTGCAGAGACTATAAAAAGCAAAACACTTAATTTCCCAGCCTCCTTTGCAACCAGTAGTGGCCATGGGATACCATCTGGCCCATGAGACAAGAGTAGAATGCCAGTGGGCCTGTCCCTTCCCCTCAACCAGTGTTGAATGCAGACAGGTCAGAGCCGTGAAGGAAAGGCCAAGAGATCTGGAGATGTCAGCCCCAACTCTTGAGCTGCAGAACTAATACCAGCAAGCACCTATCTCTGGACTTTTTACTGTGAGACAAATAGGCTCCTGCTTGTTGACATTACTACTGGTTGATTATTTTGCAACCCGTAGCCAAAACCACTCTTAATTTAGCAGCAGTACCTACCGGCCTTCCAATCCTAAAGCATTTGGAACAGAACTGTGTTGTTTGTAAACTACATTTCTGCCCTAAGAAACATGGTAAATAACCAAATAGAAAAGAGGCAATAGAAAAATTCATCATAATATTTCAGTTTATACACAGCATTCAGAAAAAGGCATATACCTTGGATATTGTTATCTGACATGAAGAGAAGGCTTAGCTCTGAGCTACACCAACCATAGGAAAACCAAGGGCTTGGGTTAATCATCCCAACCCAAATAAACCCTGTAGTGGTTGACTCCTGAGATGTTACTGGGGATCCTGCTTTATCAGCTGCTCCTTAATCTGAGATTCTCAAACCCATCACCTGGGGAGCTTTTAAAACACAGACTGCTGTACCCTGGCCTTGATCTACTGAGTCAGAGTCTCTAAGTGTGGGAAAGGGACTCTGTGCATTCATTTAGCTCAACCCAGAGGTTCTTGTTTAGCCAGCTGGGCACTAGTCATTTGGGAATCACTTTAAGACATAAGTAACTGGTTTCAGCCCTCTCTTTGTAGTTACTGAAGTGCATGACTCTGTTGGTGGTGACCTTGCTCAGCTGCCTCCACCGCCACTGCCACCGCATTCACGCTCTGCTCAAGGCCATTACATTTTGAGTTTTTCTTGCCCTTTGCGGAAGGTCTTGTCTTCCAAGAATGATCTCTCTTTGAGCCAATCTTAAGGAGACAGGTCTCTAATTGACTTGAAGGTTGCCAAAAGGAGGCATATGTTTTTTTTACTTTTCATTATGAAATGATTATAAATTTACAGGAAGTTGCAAAAATAGTACAGAGCAAGCAGTCCTGTGTACTGATCACCCAGGTTCTTCGATGGAGATACGTTACACAACTAGTGTACAATATATCAAGCAGGCAAATGACATCAGTACCGTGTGTGTTATCATTTTATCATGTGTAGATTCATGTGACTGATACCACAGTCAAGTCATGGAACTTTTCAAAAAGACCTCCCCTGGGCTACCCCTTTATGGTTACACTACTCCCCTGCTCCCCACCATCCATCCCTAACTCCTGACAACTGAAATTTGATTTTTTTTTTTTTTAAATAACAGCTTTACTGCTATGTGGTATACGGTTTTACACTAAGATTGGAGGTGGTTGGGGAGAAAGCATACTGCCTATGTCACATTCTCAGGTGACCCAGAGGCAGCAGAGTGTTAAGAATGTGTGTTCTGGAGCCAGACAGCCTGGGTTTGAAACCTAGCTCTGCCATTCCCTAGATGCATGGACTCAGGCAAGAGCTTCCCTGTGCCTCTATTTCTTCATGTCAAAGCAGAGTACCTACCATATAGAGTTGTTGTGAGGGTCCAAGGAATCAATAATTTGTAGGCAGGATCTAGAATAGGACCTTTTTATGCTGTATGTGCTCATTAAATGTACGCTCAACAAATTACTGGTGTATAACCTTCAGGGGTTGGCCTAGGAAGTTGTATTTTTTAAAAGCTCCTCAATGACTCTGATTAATAACGAGATTTGAGAAACACTAAAGAGGAGACAGTTCCTCTTCCTGTCTTCTGAAGAGGTCTGGCCAACCTGAGAGGTTAAGCTGTTTGCATGAAGTCTCCAGATCCATTCTCTGGACCTTTGGATGGGTTCCTCTGGTCATACTGGTGACATTCCAAAGGGGAGCTAGGCCTGCCACGGGGCCTCTCACCTACTAGTGAAACATGTGATCAACGAAACTGATGCTCTGCAGAGATCCTAGTTAAAACAAATTAACAAGCATTAGTCATGTAATAACAAGCAGCAGAGCAATTCTTACTTGCTCTTACTTACTTGCATGAAGCCGTATACTAGGGAATTAAACATTTTATCTGATATTGTGAAAGAACTGAGATATTTGCATGGGTGTAAGAAACTGATTCCAGCTCTCTTTTTTTTTTCAACTTACCTGCAATGCAAAGGTAGAACTCTGCCAACCTTCTAAAGGATGGCAAGTCCCCGGTCCCTTCGTCCGCTCCCACTTCCTACTCTCTGGCTGTAGAAACTTTAATCACAGATCTGTATATGCAGTGGTTCTTATTACCACCATTTAAAGGTACACACAGTGATACATCTGTATCAGAATGTATTCTGTATCGGAATATGTATGTTTAACCATGTCATTTGAAGAAATGGATTCAAGGATTCAAAAGCTTATCCCAATTAACTCCAAATATAAGACTTTGATTTAATCAAATTGAAAGACTCTGATTTGATTAAACAGAAGGAATTCTAGACTTTTCCGTGTCTACAAATATGAAAGTAAAGGCAGTCTGATGATTTATACAAAATGTTATGTGATCTTGCCCTAACTGCTGATATGGCAAAGTCAAACTGATATCCTGTAACTTACACTAAGTCATGTTAATAAGGGGAGTGTGGTATCTGGACATTTTTCTCATTTGGGAGATTTGAGATAAACATTTAAAATTCTATCTAAAGAATTTGTTTGCCCCAACTGCAAACCATGCCCATTATTTGTTCATGAATGAACCAGTCTGGCAACCTCAGGATTCCGTATTTTGAGTTTCTGCACTTTATACATATCTTAAATTAGGAGTGTCTTAGTCCCGGTTACCTAGAAATGTAGCAATCACATAACTTAGTCTTTCACCTTCCTCATTTGTAGAAAGAAGAGTTGGAAGAAGCTGTTAGCTCTGACTCTAAAACTTTAGAGATTCTCTGAGTAAATTTATGAAATCAATAACAGTACTACTTACTTTGGGTTTCAATTTCATTAGTAAAATGGAGACACATCTTTCTCACAGTGGTCGGAGGGCTGAGATAATACGTGAAGACACTCCTGATGATGCTTGACATGTAGCAACTATCCAATAAAAATTAGCTTCCCTTCTGGAATGTTAACCCACAAAAACCAGTCAAGCTGCCACTGACTGAAAGAATATCATCATCATCACTTCAAGAAACACCAAGTCCCTCTTATGGTCAGTCTTAGCTATTGTCCTTAACATCACATTAATTTTCAATTGACTGAATTCATTCAAAAGTATATCCTCAAAATTAAAATGGATTTCCATCACACTTAATGATATGCTCTCATTTTTTTAAAATTACTAGGTTGATTATATTATCCACCACCCTTCCTAAAATGGAATAACTTAAATTGGCCAATCTAGCCAGTCCGTATCTCAAATAAATTTTATAGATCATACAAAATTTCTGTAACAAACTCGAGAGTAACATATACAACTTAAAGTACAAAGTTTGGTATTTGATTAGAGGGCTTTGAAAATGTGATAAATCATAGGTTCTTTTACTTCGGTGTGCATGAGAAATGCTTGAGCCTATCGACAAAAAACAGGTTCCTAAGCCTCATCCCAATTTCTGATTCAGTGGGTCTGGAGTGGGCCAATCTGCATTTTTAACAAGTTCCAAGTGGTGCTGATGCTGCTGGTCCGGACACCCCACATTAAGAACCACCAGCATGTATTAAAGACATAGATAGGGGGCCTGGGTGGCTCAGTTGGTTAAGCACCCAACTCATGATTTCAGCTCAGGTCACAATTTCAGGGTTGTGAGATCCAGCCCTGTGTTGGGCCCTGCGTGGGGGGGGGGGGGGTGCTGTTTGGGATTCTCTCTCCCTCTCCCACTGCCCCTCCCCTTGCTTACACACGGTGTGAGCACATGTGCTCTCTCAATCAAATCTTTTTTTCTTTTAAGATTTTTTTATTTATTTGACAGAGAGCGAGAGAGGGAACCCAAGCACGGGGAGTGGGAGAGGGAGAAGCAGGCTTCCCGCAGAGCAGGGAGCCCAATGCAGGACTCAATCCCAGGACCCTGGGATCATGACCTGAGCTGAAGGCAGACGCTTAATGACTGAGCCACCCAGGTGCCCCTCAAATAAATAAAATTTAAAAAAAAGACATATTCGAGACTTGTGGCATGCAGGTATGTGCAAGAAAAGGTTATAAAATGCAAGATGTGACAACAGAATAGAATGAGAAAAAATGATGAGACAAAAAACTTTGATTTCATCAAGGCAGCATTAGACATGCAAACATTGATCCATCAGAAAGGAGAGCAACTAGAGGCCGGCTTCAGGGTCCTGGAGCTCCTGCTGGACTAAAGGTGAGCCCTCCAACTGCAGGAGAGGCAACAAGGCAGAGGGGTCTTAGGTAAGGGGGACTGGACTCTTAGCACTCAGGACAAAATCCCCTGAATATTTTAAAAAACCAGAATGTCCACCTGGGAGTGTTCTGGCTGAAAATCAGCTCTCCAAGACAGGATGAGGAGGAACCCAATAATACCTGGGCACAGGAGGAAGTTGTAGTAATGCATGGTATAAGAAAGCTGCCTGGGGCGGGGGGTGGGGGGGGTGGGGGGGTGGGGAGGCGCGCCTGGGTGGCTGAGTCGTTAAGCGTCTGCCTTCAGCTCAGGTCATGATCCCAGGCTCCTGGGATGGAGCCTCACATCGGGCTCCCTGCTCAGTGGGAAGCCTGCTTCTCCCTCTTCCACTCCCCCCTGCTTGTGTTCCCTCTCTCGCTGTTTCTCTCTCTCTGTCAAATAAATAAAAATCTTTAAAAAAAAAAAAAAAGAGAGAAAAGAAAGCTGCCCGGGGTGTAGTTTAGCTTGTACTTGGGTTGTTCCAAAGGGATATGTTAGAAAAACAGATTCCTTCTGTTTTCTAAAGGACTAAGAGATATAACGGAAAAAATTCTAGCAGACCCGGGGTTTGAAGCAGAGTAGAAATAAAAATAAATACATCTCAGGTGCCTGCCTAGACAGAATCTACATCCAAGAGTTTTGCATTTGTACCCTGCCCTTATATTTGTAAAACAAAACAGAAACTTTACAAAATGTTTTGCTTGATGTCATCTTGTAGATGAGGCACTATTAAGAACTGCAGCAATTTAGGAGGATAATTCTCCACAGGTTATAATGTAAAGCGGTCTTCTCAAACTTTAAAACATATGTACATATGGACCTCAAAAAAAAAAATGCAGATTACCATTTGGGAGGTCTGAGGTGAGGCCCGAGATTTTGCGTCTCTAACAAACTTTTGGGTGGTATGAGTGTACCAGTTCGTGAACCACACTTTGAACAGAGTAAAGCTGTGGTTTTCAACTTAAATTGCAGATTAAAAACACCAGGAGAGCTTTTAAAAATCCTCATGCCCAGGCATTTTTCCAGAGTAATTAAATTGGTACCCTGGCATCAGGATTTTTCAAAACTTCCCAGGTGATTCCTATGTTCAGCCAAGGTTGAGAACAACTGCTCTCAAGCATAATGCTCCCTTCTGAAACCCCAGAACAGTTATGGAAGAAATATCCATAGTCAAAGTAAAGAGCTTCCTTATGATAGTATCTCCAGTATTTTATCATCAATCTTAATCACAGTGTTAATAGTTAAGAATGTGAATCTACAATTTCAGCTATTAATCTTCGATTTATTACAATCCTTTGTTGAAACTTAAATATTACAATGTTTAATATATGTTGTTAAAACTGTGTTATAGACGCCAGTCCTTGCTCTGGAACAGTGAAGTGACTTTGGAAGTCTTCCCTGAGCTAGCTCAACAGATGTCACGAAAATAAGCCAATGCTTTCCTAGTCTTAAGAGAGTGAAATGTCCTCTTATAAAGACTATAAAAATCTGAAGACTAGAGTTGAACACCCAGATGACAAATTGTAAAACAATGTCCTCCACAATGGGGCGGATTGATCCTAGGGTGTAAACAAGGTGATCCATGGGGGTATGGGAAGAAAACAGAACTTCTAATTATGTTTTTAACCTTCCAAAAACAAAAACAAAGTTGACTAGTGCCTTTCTTTGGGCGTCAGATGGTACTGTGCATACTGTGGAAGCCATACCCTGAGAAGAGGAGAGGGTTCACTGAAAGCGGATAATGGGATCTCATTTAAATACTTGGCTGCACTTTCAATTCTTCTGGCCATAGGTTGGATCAAACATCCTGTCTCACGTTTACATCAAGCGAATCGCCAGCTGGTGTAATCAATAGAACAAATGCTCATAGTCATAAGGGTACAAAAGAGGCCGACTGATTAGATTCTAGAAAGTTTTAAAGCCCTCAAATTGAAACGAAAAAAGGTTAAAACGTTTATAGAGTCAACTTTTTTGGTGTTTTCATAGCAAAGCAGATCTCATAAAAGCAATTAATGCTCGTGTTTTATTTTATTAGGGTAAATGTGCATAATTAAACTTCCGCAATAAATACAAATAACTGAAAAAAACCGGCATTAAAAACAGCTTTTTAATCCAATTTTTACTCGTCAAAAAAAGCACGATGAGTATTGTGAGACTGGACATCAGATGGCGCTCACCTTTCCTAAAACCCTAAGCAGTGGCAGAACATTAACGGGCATTTCAAAATTCAGTCCTGATGTCAAGCATCGTGTTTCGGTCAAGTCACTCTTCCTGAGTCTCGGTTTCCTCACCTGTAAAGTGGGGGTGGGAGCGGACCAGACGCATTTCCAACCCAGCTCGTCTTTGATTCTCTGTAGTGGTGGCGTTGACTGCTGCTATCGCTGATTGAAATAGCAAGAAATTCGGAAAAGACAGGTTGGGAAAGTGGGACAGAGGTAGACGGAGTACAGCTCTGGCTGCAAAGCGGGAGGCCGCTTTCGGTGTTTTGGCCGCTCACACTAGGTGGGTGGCGGAGCAGAAACTCAACCACGTGGCTTCTTCGTTTCCCTGGGGGAACCCAAAGCAGGGTTACTTCCAGAAAAATTCAAGGGAGAGAAGCGCGGGTCCTACTAACGACCTCTGCAAGCACCTTCGGAACGCGGGAGCACACCACAAACTTAATTCACGGGCTAGTTCCAAACGCACCCCACCATAACCATCACCCGTCGGACTCGGGCCCGGGAAGCGAAACCCCGAAAGTCACGTGGGACCGCGGATTTACGGCCTCCCTCGGGTGTACGCCGAGCGCCACCTCATGTAGGTTATTCCATCCAAGCCAGGGTGGGATCTTTCCCTGTCGCAGGAACTAGAACAGCCCAGCTGTATCTTGGGTGGTAATCTGAGGGAAAAGGAAATATGTTACTGCGTCTGGCGAGCTTCTTCGCTACATTTCAGTCGCTGTGAGGGACAGCCACCCTCGCTTTCCTCTCGATGTCCCTGTTCCCCCTCCCGTAGGAGTGCAGTTGGTATCGTCCGCGGCCCGCCCCCGCACGCCGTGGCCGGGAGGGGGCCCTCACGTGACCCCGGCGCGCTCTCGCAGGGGGCCAGACTCTCCGAGGCGGTGCCGCAGGAGACAGAGGGACTGCTGGAGCGGAGTGCGCCGTAGCTTTCGCCCGAACGCCAGCGCGGAGGACGTGATGTTGGGGCTCTCTCGCCAGCTGCCTTGGGCCGCCGCCTGCCTGGCCACGCTCTGTGTGCTGACCGCGGCTCAGAGCCCCTCCCCGGCCCCGAACGTGACTGTGATCACGACTTTAGCGACCACCACCAAGACAGTTCCGACGACGGTGACGACTCTTGCGCCGGTCACCATTCCAGCACAAGGTGGGCGCCGGCCCAACGGGCTTCCTGTACTCGCCCGCCCGCCGTGCCGAGCCGCCCGCCCTGTTCGCTCTGCGCGCGGGGCCGGGGCCGTGCTCCAGCAACATGGCGGCCCGTCCGAGTCCCGCCGGGGCCGGGATCGGAGTGACGGGGGTGAGGGAGCGACCCGGGGAGCAGGGGCGGCCGAGCCTCGGTGGCCGTTGGGTTCTTGGCCACCCCGAAGTGTCCCACGCCGGGGTGCTTTTGAAAAAGTGCCTCGTAATCCCCAGTCTCACTTCAGTTGGGGAAGAGGGGACGTGGCTTCCTCCCGCGGTGGTGGCAGTGGGGTTGATCGTGGGCGAGGCGACTCGCCTCCAAAGTTGGCGATCAGGTCGAACTCCCTCTCTTTGGTGTTAGTCATTTGCCCACCCAGGTCCTGTCTCCGAAAGAGGGCTTCTCAGGGACTTGGCAAAAGAGGGAAAGAAAGTGAAGACGTTAATGCTCGCCTTGGGTGTCTCAGACTTGGGTCTGAGAAAATAAGTTGCCTGCAATCTAACTATTTTGATTTTGCGGATAGGTGTGGGGTATATTTGAGGTTTGGGCATTTGGTTAATTAAAACTTTAAACTTTGTGCCAAGGAAGAAAAGTACCCCATTCGTGTACGCGATGCTTCATATATTCTTTTTGGTATTTTAGGCTAAATTGGAAGATAGGTGGTGAAATCTAGGAGGAAGATGGAGATAAAGTAACTCTGCCGGGAGTGTAGGTTTAGTTGATTGTGAAGCTGGGATTGGAACCCAGGTCTGTCGATTTTTTAAAACCCGATCAGGAACACACCCTTTGTTAAGCTCTGCAGTCGTTTTGGGTACTGGTTGAGTCGTACACTGAATCTTAAAGCAGAAATTGGCGATGCCGTGACAGCACAAGAGAGAGAGGAAGATAAATTTGAGGTGAAAAAGAACCCTAGGTATTTAAAATCTGAAATCTAGTGTGATTGGTTATTACCAATAGTTAATATCGAGTAAGGAGCAACTGGCATCTTGACCGAAGAATTGCTAAAGTGTCAGAATTTTTACCTTGCCCCCCACCCCGGCTGATCATACTGTTTTGAGTGTCTTCCTTTGGTTTTTGTGTTTTATAGAAGTTTAATAAAATGTATAATTAATATTCAGAAAGATGTAGTGAAATACAAAAGTTGTTAAATGAGGAAAGTACATTGCAGTACAGTACTGGACATTCTAACTGCACTGTTTTTAAGATGATAGAGCACAATATGTTTTGTCTTCTGCTTATTTGGCAGTTTCTTCCCAGAATTGTAGTTTTGGAGTGTGTGTTTTTCCAAAGTGAAGCTTGGCATACCCAAGTTAATTGCCTTTTTGTAATTGAAAGTCATACAAAGGAGATGATTTGTTTTCTGTAAGTAGCAGTTGTATAAAGCTGCAGCCTAAAATGAAAGGTAACAAGTTTAGTTCATTGTAAATAACATTGATTGTGCTATTCAGACATTAGTCGTCAGGCACAAAAGATTTTTAGACAACTAGCATTTTATATCAGTACACAAACCTCTGCAGAACTTATTTTCTATTTTGTGAACCCCTTACTCAAGGGTATTTTATGTGTCCCAGTCCCTGATAAATTCTGGTGATAAAATATTGAAATGCATGCCCTCTGTGCAGAACGGGTTTTTTTGTTGTTTTTGGCATAAGGAAAGCAAATGTGAATGTTTTTTGGAGACATCTAGCTTCCAGGAAAATGGATAGAGCCCTAGTCTAGACTTTTGTAGCCATTTGGCCTAAATTATTGACAAAGACCCTGCTAATTTGTTAAATTGTATGTGCATGAAGGTAGCCCCTTCCAGATCTTACTGTCTTTTATCCTCCAGTCACGGGCACAGAGGACCCTGGACAGAGTGGATCATTAATGAATTACAAATCTCGGGTTTTCAGAATGGGCATCATCCGAATTTGGGTTCAATCTGTAACAAATCTTAATTACTATTAAAAATTTCAATGTCTTAGCTGATGTTTTGGGGCAGTGATTTCCCTTTGTGTAGTGTTGGCCTTATAACACAGCCTTTTTTCCAATATTTTTATTTTTTAAGGATGCTTTAAAATGGCTCAAGAAACCCTGAGTGTCTGTGAAATAGTTGTCCTGTAGAAAAGGGTTGTTTAGATAGGCACTGAGCATTCCCAATAGTTTGTGCGGTTTTTTCCTTCCCTTTCTCTTTTTATTTCAGCTTCAGCAGTCATTTATAATGATTGGAATTTCTTATTAAGCCAATTTATGAAGTGTTTTTGTGTTTGTGGTTAAAAACATAACATGAGATCTACCATCCTAACAAATTTTTAAGTGTACTGTACATTATTAATTGAAAACCCAGTGTTATGCAGAAGATCTCCAGAACTTTTCATCCTACTTGAAACTATACCCTGCTTGAGGAGCAAATCTCCCATTTCCCCTCCCTCTAAGCAGCTATCATTCTACCTTCTGCTTCTGAATTTGACAATTTTAGATACTTAATATAGGTGGAATCATGCAGTATTTGTCCTTCTTTGAATGTCTGACTTGGCATAATGTCCTTAAGGCTCATCCATGTTGTAGTGTACAGCAGGATTTCCTTTTCTTATGGTTGAATACTATTCTATTGCAAAATGTAGAACACATTTTTTAAATCATTCATCTGTTGATGGACTATAACATTTTACCATTTTTCTGAATCAGTAAGTCTGGTACTGTACTTAATACTCACTTTTGTTTAAAAAAGGTTAAGTTGTACAAACTCAAAGTGAGGTATCAATTGATTGGTTTTATATGCCCCTTCCCACCAGAAATCTGTGAAAACCGCAACAGCTGTGTTTCCTGTTTCAATGTTAGCCTTGATACTCCTTGCTTTTGGATAGAATGTAAAGGTAAGAACCTTTGGGATTGCTTTAATTTTGAGAATGGAAACTGTTTTGTTATAACATTTTAAGATATTCTACAGGGTATTCCTGAACACTTAAAAATTATGTAGAAAATTAGGTATATTATGTACTATTTATTTTGAAAAACAAATACTTTTTAAAAGATTTTATTTTTTTATTAGAGAGAGAATGAAAGAGAGCACGAGAGGGAAGAGGGTCAGAGGGAGAAGCAGACTCCCTGCTGAGCAGGGAGCCCGATGTGGGACTTGATCCCAGCCAGGTTCATAACCTGAGCCGAACGCAGTCGCTTAACCAACTGAGCCACCCAGGCGCCCAACAAATACTTTAAAGTTCCTATTGCTTAACACTCCCCCTAAAATCTCTGGTCTCTCATTCTGTCCCCACCCCTTTAATTTCTTAGACTTGATAATTAAGGTTCAGTAGCTTTTAAAGGAAGAGAGATTTTAAAGCTTTGGAAGATTAAATGGGCAAGTACACTGAAATCAGCTGTGAAAGAAAGTTGTGAAATTTTCCCCTGAAAACAGTTTCCCGGAAAAAGGAGGCATTTATCTTCTGCATGTGTCCTGCTAGATGAACTATAGAGACCTTATAAAACTTAGTTGGATACTTAGATATGGGAGAAGAATGAGATGGAAAGAGAGTTGGTGTTTTTGTTCAATCTTAAAATTAACCTTTAATTTGAGGGATAAAGAGCTAGTTGGAGATAGTTTGAAATGCTAGTAAGGTTTTTCTTAGAACCGTGGGATTACAGCATATTGTTTTCTTAATGTAAGCTAGTTACTTTTTTTTTCTTATCAGTAAAACAGTTTATCTGGTGTGTGTGTGTATGTATGTGTATGTATATATAGACAGACACACACACACATACACACGTAAAAAGGCAAAGCTATATGTTAAGCTTTTTTATTTGTTAAAAAAATCTAAGTTCTGGGCATTATATCACTTCATAACAAAGCTTAAAAACTTCTTTTAAAATTAAGGTATTAGCTTAATTTGGGATTAAAATTTTTATTGTGTAAGAGTCACCTTTTTTTATGTCAAAAAATGGAATTTAAGAGTGTATCCTTCCCCCCCTTGTGTATGGCAGAGTTGGCATGTTTTGGGGCTTGAATTCCCTACTGTAGGATATGTTGGGGAAGGGTCTCCTTTACTCTTGCTACAAGTTTGACCATCAGGAGAGCAGTTTTAGAAAAGTATAGAAAGCAGAGATCTGAAACAGAGGTCCGACCACTGCTAATGGGGTACCTCCTGTGGTTACTAAGCCTTTATTAGATCCTGACTGCTCCCTATGATTCAGCCGTCTTGTGGATTCTAGCAGCCTTTGCTATATAGTAGTCCTGCCACAATTCTCTGATCTAAGTGTTCCTGATTTATCTGTTCAATGTATTCATGTGGAGTTTAGAAGAATATTTGGAGGGATCCTGTGTAATATTTCTTATTCAATGAGGGAAAGAGAATAACAGAGTATTTTCTTGGTCTGTGGACTTCTAAAGTGTTTATGCCTGAGTTTGATTTTTGGAAGCAATTCTGGAGCTTAGTAACAAAGTCAAAAGATAATATAAACAAATGATTGGTGCTCTGTGTCTTTTCCCCCCCATAACAGAGAAAAGCTACTGTTCACATAATGCAACAGTTAGTGATTGCCAGGTGGTGAATGGCACACAGTTCTGTTCTGGTAAGTATTCACATTGGCTGCTGGGGAAAGTGGCCAAGAGGTGAGGAAGATCTTTGCCTCAGGAAGTCTTCTTTTAATATTTGGTTTGCCATTTCCATAATTCTCATCTTGTTAGAAATTTGGATATAAACGCATATTCGTACTGATCTAGAAGGACAGTGTTTTGAAGCTTAGTTTAGTGATTTGGGTATACTGTGGAATGCTGTAGGTATAGATGACTCCTCCTTTACTTTTTTTTTAACTCTTCTGGAAACTTACTGTAGTTCAGATCCTCTCTTTATTTGCATTTTACTGGACTGGACAATCTTGTTCTGGCCCTTCTCCTGATAATGGTGCTGGTGATTGTCACAGTCTCTAGCATAGTTTGTGTTTGGGTTGAATCTTTTCTGTATTCATCTGTTTTCTCATTTTTGTACTTTAATTTGAAGAAATTGGTAACTCTTTAACCTTAACTCTTTGCTCAGGAAATAGTTAAAATTCCTAGATGAAACAGCTGGTTTTTCTAACAAGATTACAGATGGACAGGGAAGTCAAACTTCCAATTTGATGCATAGATAATAAATAGAGCAAAAGAATTTTCTGGAGTGTGTCAGTAACCTTGAAAGACTACCTGTAACAATTTACTTTTAGTAAATTAGTCCAAACTTGAACTTCATGACTGAGAATTTCATTACTGTGACGTCAGTCATCCTCTTTGTAGAGTTCATATAATTTGGTTTAGGTGGTAAAAGAACATTTTTAGTATCTATTTTAATGTGTGTGTCAGAAAAGAATAATTATATCAAACCTGTGGTTTCAAGAAAATAATTGCTTAGAAATAAGGTTAAGTAAAACCTTTTAAAAGATACTAATTTAGAGAAAAATTGAGTAAGTAATTCTACTTAATTTGATGATGTATCAGAATTAGTTTGTACTGTGTAGCACTCTACATCCAATAAGGACCCAGGCTGTTTACTGTCATTGCTCAAAAATATCTTTGACCTTATTCTCCGAGGTGAGTGCTCATGTTCCAGCCATCAAATTGGTTTTCCTGCCAACAGGAAGAGGAAAGAGGCCTGTATCTACCTACAGATGCTTTCTAGAAGTTATACTGGGCTACCTACCTGCAGGGGAGGCTAAGAAATGTTTGTCTTTCCCCAGGGGAGGGAAATTCAACTATAGATCAGTGCTTCTATTTCTGAATATTGGTTAGAGCAACTGTCCGTCTCCTCCACAAGGTGGTACTTAAACGTAAACATCGGAAAAGGGGTATTCAAATGACTGCAATTTGAAAAATAGTGTAATAGATTGTGATATTTTAGATTGCTTTGACTTAATGTTTGTTTGTTTTAAATAGCACCCGAGCCCACTCTGATGCCAACGAATTCTACAGGTAATAACAAGATAATTGACTCTTCCCCCCTTTCACGATTTGTAAGGTCTCTTGATGGACTTTTTAGTAATTAAATACCTAAAAGTTGTTAGTATAATTTAAAAACTTAGTAGATGTATTTGGTCTTGGACCATAGTGATCACATTAGTATGAACTGCTCGTGCCACTGGCACAGAACTCTAGCAATTCACATTTATTGAATAGGGGAGGATTTGCCATATCTTTGGACATTGAGTCCACAAACTGCTTTTTGTGGATTTTTTTGAAGATCTTGGGAAATACAGAAGCCTAAAGGAAATTAAACTTTCCTATAATTCCCATCATCCAGAGGTACCCCAGAGTGTCTTCAGTAATAAGGTTCTCCCAGTCTTCTCTGTGTGTATCTCTCAAGAGATGTACTTATTATGAACTTGGATAATATACCCATGCACATTTGGATTGTTTTTTCTCTTACATTGTTGTATACACTTCACTGTCCTGCACTTGGTTAGATAGTTAGGTTGTCTTTCATTCTCCATGTAGCAGATGTCCTACAGGGAAATATTTGCTCTTATCCTTGATAGGTTTGATTCAAACAGCATTCTTACATCAGAGGATAGGATTATTTTAAGACTGAATATTGATTGCTTTCCAGAAAGATACGCTTTTCATTTCCAACAACAACTGGAAAGTTTTCACTACCCCTTCAACAGGATTAGATAATTTCTCCTTTCAAAAATCTTTACCAAAGTGATACGAGGAATAAATTATTAAAAAACAACTACTCCAGGACAGGTAGTAGGTAGGCTGGATGATAGGGATTGGAAACAGAAGACGGCATTTTGTCTATCATAGGAACTGTGAAAAGGGTAAGTAAGCGCAGACATTTGTAGGAAGGTGTGTATATGGAGTAATATGGCAAATATGGTGACAGCTTCCTGGAGATGCTGACTGAATCTTGAAATGACCCTGGTAAAACCTGAGGACAGCTTCCCCAGTGGAGCAAGGCGGTCAGTATATGTGAAGGAGATGTGAAAGAGTATAGTGAGGCCAGGGAATTTCATTTGGAAGTGCACGGTGAGGAATGGTTGAGCTGGACAGTCAACAGGTCAAGAGCCAGATTGGGAGGACAGATTGGAACAGGAGACAAGAGTGAACGCAGGCAGATTAGAATAGATAACCCGTGCTGGGATCTGGAGAACTAATAGGGGAAGAGTTGCAGGTGTATGCAAATAGACTTGGGAAGTAGGAGGGATAGGACTTGGAGGTGATGGCAGACTCTTAGCTGAGAGTGCGGTGAGCTGATCAGTGTTAAGGCAGGACTGTCCACTGGCGCAGCTTGTAGAGAGACCAAACTCCAGGCGACGGTAATGTCTAAGGGTTGAGAAGACCAGAGAGGAAGCTGAGTAGGGAGGGGCAGACAGGTGTGTCCAGGAAACTGTGTGTGTGTGTGTGTTTTAGGTATAGTTTTTCAGAGGAAAAAGTGGTCAGATGCTGTAGCAAGGACCAGAACTCATTTTGAAAGACTTGGGCAGTGGTGAGCTAGCTCATAGCAGGTTTTGGTAGCCAGCCAGTGATACTGTGTTGGTAGCTTGAATTACGGTGGAAATATTCGTGCCATAGAAATCTGCAAATGCTTCAGAACTTTTGAGAGTACACGGGTAGCACGCATCAGAAGTCACTGACTAGGAGGATGTTAAAGACTGATGAAAGCAGAGAAGTTGAGAGAAAATTAATTTCCAGAAGGTGGGATGTGAACCGAAAGGCGGAAAGGGGGGAAACAGTTTCTTCAAAACCACTGTGGGTTCATTTTTAATTTCTTCTCCATGAACCTTGATGTAGTTTTCATGCTTGATCCACACTGGGTTCTCCAGTGAAGTACCATGGAGTCTCTTGTTTTCTCTCTCTGGTTCTGTAAGTGAAAGGAAACCAGGGCTTGCTTATAGAAAATGCATCTGTTGAGTGGCAATTAGTGGTTGAAAAACAAACCTTTATATGGTCTCTTTCCATGGCTACTGCTAAAAGAGAGCAAGTGAGAAATTAAGGGATTATTAAAGAAAGGATGCAAAGAGAATCTGATTTATGTAGAAAGGTGCTTATTGGGGTTAATTAGAATAGTCTTCTGTTAGTACTGATAAATAGTATAAATAAAAATACTGGTAAATAACCTCTTACAATAGAATGACTAGATTATGTCAGAAATATAGTGGGAAATATTCATAATATATTAAGTGGGAGACAAACCACTAAGTTCTACTTTTTAAATTTTTCTGTTACATAAATGCCTAGAGAAATGGCCGGCAGGAAGTAACATGTTACTTTGAGTGATGGGATTACTAAATTTACTGTATTTTTAAAATTGTCCATCACCAATAGCAGCTTTTGTAACTGCTGAATTATTATTTTTTTATGAAAGGAACATACTGTAGGTCAATAGAAATATATTCCCTAAATATTGTGTAATCTTGAAAATTTTGCCAAAGTAATACTTCGGTCAAAAGTAAAAGTGTGTAAATGTTTTGCCTATTTACAAAAAATAGAATTAGTGTGTGCGGTGTTCATAGGGTTGGTAGTAAGAATCAAAAGGCAAATTTGCAAACTTGTTTCCCTACCATTGTCAGACAAAATTTAAAAAGTATTTTAAGATTGAAAAGAATATATGCTTGTTTGGTTTGTAAAGTGTTATTTTTTGCAGCAACTTTTTAAGGGATTAAAAATCTGAAAATAATCAGACCCTTTAATCTAGGAATTATGTTTAAGAATCAACCCTATGAGAGATGAGATCAGCTATTTCCCTGCCAGGTGTTTATAGTATGGAGAAATGAGAGATGACCTAATTGTCCATCCAAGAGCAGGGTAGGGAAAATGTGTGCGGCAGTGCTCATAGTGAGAGAAAAGGATACAAACGTGTAACCCGTCAGTATTGTTAACATGTCATTGACTAGAATCTGTTAGTAGTTATCAGTACTAACAGAAGTCTGTTACTACAGTGCTTTGGTTCCTGAAATGTGTTTACATTCAAATTAATTCTTCTCACAGGAGTTCATTTTCTTTACAGGCATCATCAGATAATTTAAATTGGGGGACCTGTTCTTAAAATTTTATTGGAATGGAACGATGCCTATTTATTTGCACGTTGTCCTTGGCTGCTTTTGCACTACGCACTGCACAAAGCCTAAAATATTTACTCTCTGCCCCTTTAAGAAAGTCCGCCAGCCCTTTCAAGTGAAGAATATAAGCCAACCTTGATACTTACTTGAGAGATCCTGAGCCACACTTGTTTCTTACCATGACTTTTTAAGTTAATAGTTTTTGTCATAGAAGCATAAAAAAACCTATAGTTCCCTCACCTAAACACTGATTCTTGCCCTCCTGTGTGTCTTTTTGCAAAACTTTATCTAGATGTATACGTAGATTTCCTACTTAGATATATAGATTGATGTTAACATAGAACTTCATAATTGCTTTGTGTTTTCAAAAGTGTAATTTAAAGGCTAGTAGTCTGGCTATGTAGGTGTGTTAGTGAACCACTACCTGAAATCTGGCCTTTATTTAAAAAATGGAAAGCATGTTGAAGTTGGCAGCATTATTTTAAAAAGACAAATGGCTAGGTACTAGGAGGTTTGGAAATGTAAGTTTGTAGTAAGTTTTGTTTCTATCGCAGCCAGAACCACCACCCTGCCTGCCTCTACGACAGCCACCACCACGGCTACTACGTCAGGTAATGGGGGTCACACTAACGGTGGGGTAGGACGGGCTGCAGCCCTGCCTTATACTGTTTTTGCCACCATTTTCCAGTTGCTTTCACGAATGGCTGTGAACCAAACATTTGGAGGACCAAGATTGTAGGCTTTTAATGCAGTAATGGTAGGTTGGCTGCGAGTCCTCAGTTTTTAATGTGTAGCCACGTTTGGCATGACACATGAGAGTTAAGAGAGAGTGTTTTTCTAAAATCCTTTTACTACGACTTGTAGGTGAGATCTCATTTCTTATAACTTATAAATTAAATACTGATGACTGTTAGGGATTAGTTGTATGCTGTGCTAGATCGTGGCAATTGCAGTGAAGATAGTAGAGCCGTCCTTTTTGCTGAGAAAGGCCTAAAAAGCCAAGATCACTGCAGATGTGCACCTCAGCCATATTCCTCACTGTTTCTTTACATTCCTTTATAACTCTTAAAAGTGCATGTGAAAAGTAACTGTTTACTAATTAATGAGTTGATGTATTATAAACTAAATCATATTTAGGTGATGCCATAGGACGTTGCAGATAACACGGGTTACGAATCCTCTCTATCCCTATTTAAAATACTGGTGTTTGTTTTTGTTTTTAAAGATTTTATTTATTTATTTGACAGAGAGAGACACAGCGAGAGAGGGAACACGAGCAGGGGGAGTGGCAGAGGGAGAAGCAGGCTTCCCGCAGAGCAGGGAGCCCAATGCAGGACTCAATCCCAGGACCCTGGGATCATGACCTGAGCCGAAGGCAGACGCTTAATGACTGAGCCACCCAGGCGCCCCTTGTTTTTGTTTTTGTAAATTCTTTTGGCTTATTCTTGTGCTACCTCTCTTAGATTCAGGGAAACCATTTTGTCTTTGCAAGAATTACAGAACGGTTGTAATTAATTTTAAAGCTTGGGGTGCCTGGGTGGCTCAAGTCAGTTAAGCATCTGCCTTTGGCTTAGATCCTGGGATTGAGCCCCACATCGGTCTCCTTGCTCAGCGGGGAACCTGCTTCTGCCTCTGCCCACCTGCCACTCCCCCTGCTTGTGCTCTCTCTCTCGATTGCTGTCTCTCTCTGACAAATAAATAAATAGATAATCTTAAAAAATTTAAAGCTGTCCAGCTTACTAAACAGCCACCAGAACCAGTGTTTATTTGAAACTCCACAAAAAAATTTATTTTAAATCTGAAATTGCTTTTTATTAAAATGGTGCTCAACTTGAAACCTTCTACTCCCTAAAAAGAAATTTATGTTCTGTTTCCTCTTAAAGCATTTTATTCCCTGAAAAGGGAATTCAAACTTTTGTGCTTTTATTCCATATGGTTTGGTAGTGCTCATAATACAAAATTTTAGAGTAAGATTTACAATACCTTTAATAACAAGTTCTTTTATTTGTTGAAATTATAAATTGCAGATACTTAAGATAATTTTTGTACTTTGAAACATTGCAACTGAATTTTTGCTTACCTTGTATATTTAGTAAAATTCAAAAGTTATATGAATTCCCAACACAAATATTAATATTTACTCTAACAACAACATGTTATCTGAAGAAATTGCAAATTTTTAAAGTGCTTGACACGTTCTCAGGGTATAATTTATGTACCAGGAGAATCTTTTTCTGTCATTTCCATATTTGAATTTCTATGGCAGCTTTGACCACTTGTTATCACTGGATGGAGTAAATGGGATCAATTCTAGTTGTAAAGACTTGACTCAAGAGCAAATACTTTATAGAATTTAACTCATGGCAAAGTCAAAGTAGAAGCTCAGGTGGGTCTTGAAATTATGGGGAGAGGATCATGGGACTTCCTGAGTCTTGTTATTTTTTCCTTCTTCCTTACCAGGTACAACTAATACCACTTTAACTCCAACTTCGCACCCCGGCCGGAAGTCTACCTTCGATGCAGCCAGTTTCATTGGGGGGATTGTCCTCGTCTTGGGTGTGCAGGCTGTAATCTTCTTTCTCTATAAATTCTGCAAATCGAAAGAACGAAACTACCACACTCTGTAAACAGACCCATTAAATTAACAAGGACTGGTGTGCAACTCACTGAAACCAAAATATTCTCTTTCAAGATGTCCCACAGGGAAGACGCTATTCCGGGATCTTTACATGTTCAAAGGATGCATATAGGATACTTGGGAGCATCGTCCTCAAAGAAAAGTCACTTAGGTCATTTTGCTCAACAGGAATATTTCAAATACTCTGCATGAATCCTTGTGGCTGTCTTCTTTTATTTTAAATGGCTGCTGCTGTGGGATTATGTTATCTCTTCTTGACGTACCAAATGTAATTCTGTAAGTGAGGGGAAGCATCGTCCTGCACAGACAACCTCATGACTCTTTTGGCAGTTTAAATTTAGTCATTTTAAAGCCTGAAAGCTGCATTATTGTCATCCTATCTCAGGATGTAGTTTAGTGACCAGAATTGAGAAGAATGTGCCAAATGAGCATCAATCGGGTGGACTTTTGGCTGTCCTTTCAAAAGTGGAATAAATCTATAAATTTAGTATCCTTAGAGTAACATTTTGTGCTTGATGACAGTTATTTTTTCTACATTAGAAATAAGATGCCACACAGGGAATTACATTCCAGATTTAAAGAAACAAATAGGATACAAACCGTTAACAAATAGCAGGTTATCGCTCATATTTGTAAAGCACCTTAAATCACTGAGAAAATAAAGAACAGTGCCTTAAAAGACAGACTGAAAGGTAGACTGTAACTTCAGATGTTTGTGATTTGTTCTTTCCACATCAGGGAAGGTAAAAGTTGGTCTGATGATGTAACTTGAGCTGTAGCAAACCTGCTTTTAGTAGATACCATACTGTTAGTATTTAATTGAAAACTTACTATTTTATTTCAGACCTGAGCAAGTTAAGCTAAAGGATGTTCTACAAAGTTGAAAGCCTTCATATATTGTACTTCTCAACATTTTTCTTAGGCTGTTAAAAAGTATAAAGTTGATGTACTTACATTTTCCTTTGTGTTTCACGAAGTATCCTGACACTGTTATACCTTGAAAGGATTTTCACCAAGTTTCCTTGAAAACTTTTTTAATGAGGCAAGAAGGAAATCAGTTGTTTTAGGGTCATTTACTAACTCTTGAATGAGACAAACATTTTAAGTTTTGAGACCAGAAATGTGACCAGTGTAATTTCAGAAAATCTAAGGATTTTCACTTGATTGGATTAATGTAGATTTTTGATGATGATTGCGCGGATAGACAGGTGGTGCTCTCTCTCCCCTTTCTCCTCTCTCCCATCCTTTCTTCTGAGTTTCAATTCCTGTAGTGTAATAAGCATGCAGACTACAGTTTTTTGTTTTAGTTTTCTTAGGAAGCACTAGTTTTTTTAGTTTTAGAGGGATACTTCTCCCCTGCCTTTGACATATTGGATTAGTTCAGAGGTTTTCATTAGTTTTAAAAGAAACTTTTGCTTTTGTAGGTCATTAAAGTTTTTTTTTAGTTTCTTTAGCCTATAGAGGCTGAGTTTAGCACTTGGTTTTCAAATATTTTGTAGTAGGAACTGATGAGTTGCTTTGGTCCATTTCATAAGCCAAAATTCCTTGCATTTAGATATGATTATATTCAAGGTTCTTAAAATGAAGATTTTACTGTTTCTTTGTTACTGCCGGTACAGCTAAAGTTTGTTTTACTTGCACATTTGTACGTACACTTAATGTTTTCAAGTGCCTTAATTGTTTAAAATCTCTGGCTTCAAAGGTTTTTGGGAAAAGGTAGGATTTACCTCACATTTTTGTGTTTTCATTAGTAATATTCTGATATCAGTTCTAGGAACCTCACAAAAATTTTTATTATGGTGCCATGGCTGTTTTTAGTGAGTGCTGTAAGATCCAAGAATCATTTGAAAATATACAGAATATCCATTTCTCCCAAAGTGGCAAAATTTAGCTACAGTGGTATATAATTATTATTTACCTAGATGGGAATACCTTGTCACACATAAATGTCAATACATACAGCAATTTTTGTGAAAATGTAGCTGATGAAGCTTCTCCTCTTCTCCTCTTCTGTAATTCTGAATACTGCTCTGACAACAAAACCGTAATATGAAACCAGTTAGATTTTGCAAGAAGAGCTCTTAACAACAGAACTCATGGCCTTCCACCCCTCCCCCTTCCTTTAGTATCTTGAGCCATTTGGGTTGGTTTGTTTTTTTTTAATCCAGAAGGTATATAGAAACCTTTTCAGATTTTTCTCTTGATTTGTTCATTTGGATGTAGTTCTATCAAAACACCTGATTTTACCTTACAGATATTTGTTGCACAGGCAGACGCTGCTGTATTTAGAAATTCCTACTTCGGTTCATTAAAAACTGCAAAACCAATCTGTATCATGTACCAAACTGATTTAAAATAAATCTACATGTTTATTGAATTAATCTGTTCCTTTTTATTAACTGAAGTGTTTTTGCATTTTGATTATGAAATTTAATGTTAGTTGAATTTACCTTACCAGTCTGTTTGGGGATGGGTTGTCTACTCTCTTTTTATTGCTCTCCAAGACCAGCAGATCGTAAGCTACGCATTCATCAGTGCAGGACAGAGCTTTAGAAACTTGCAGTGCTTCAGTGCTTTCAGCACTTCAATGATGTCACTCCGGTGTCTTCTCACTTGCATTGTTGTTCTCGGGAATTCTCTCTCGCATTGTTCTCGGGGAAATCTCACTCGCATTGTTCTCGGGGAAATCTCACTCGCATTATTGTACTCGGGGAATTCTCACTCGCATTGTTCTCAGGGAAATCTCACTCGCATTGTTCTCCTCGGGGAATTCTCACTCGCATTGTTCTCCTTGGGGAATTCTCACTCGCATTGTTCTCGGGGAATTCTCACTCGCATTGTTCTCCTTGGGGAATTCTCACTCGCATTGTTCTCCTCGGGGAAATCTCACTCGCATTGTTCTCGGGGAATTCTCACTCGCATTGTCGTTCTCGGGGAATTCTCACTCGCATTGTTGTTCTCGGGGAAACCTGTCCTCTTCATCTTCTGTTCCTCTGCACATGTCTTTGTTTTCCTTTGTTGCTTTTTGAGATTTTTCTCTATCACTGGTTTGAGCAATTTGATGATGATGTGCTGTGCCATCATTTCTTGTGCTTGGGGTTTGTTGGGTTTCTTGGATATATGCTTTTCATCAGCTTTGGACATTCTCCGCTGTTAATTCTTCAGATATTTTTTTCTATCCTTCCCCTTCTCTGGTGGGGATTTGCTCATCCATGCACTGTTTAGTTTTTTAATCTTTTTCTGTTTCATTTCAAATTACTGTGTTCAAGTTCACTAATGGCTTGAGTTTATCTGTTAATCTTACCCAGCGTGTTTTTCATTTCAGATGTCTTCATTTCTAGTTCATTTTGGATGTTTTTATATCTTTCACGTCTACATATCCATTCTTTAGTTTTTGAACATACAGTGGGTTTCGTTGGTTGTTTTTTTTTTTTAATGCCTATGTCTGCTAATTTTAATACTGGGTCACTTTGATTTTTTTGCTCATCATGGGGTCATACTTTTCCTGTTTCTTTGCATGCAAGATGTAAATTATAACCCGTTGGGTGCTGGTTATTTTTGTTCTGGGACAGAGAAAACAGTTTGATCCTTTTTAGGTCTTGAGTTTGAACTTTGGTTAGGTGAGAGAAGAGCAGCATTCATTGGAGGGCTAATAGTTGCCCAGTTCTGAGGCAAGACCGTTCTGAGTAGTCAGTGTCCCTGGATTATGAGGCTTTCTAGTCTGGGCTCTGGGGACAGACTCTGTTCCTAGCCTTGTGTGGGCTTCCCGGTGCTGTTTCCTGGGAACCTTTGCCCAGGCGTGGGTAGTTAATCTCATGCGTATGCTGATCAATATGTTGCTGAGACTGCACTCTGCAGATCTCCGGAGTTCTCTTTCTGGGGCCTTCCACCCTGGTGCTCTGCTCTGGAACTCCAGCTGCCTTCAGCTGCCTTGACTTTCAACTCAGGAAGCTCACTGGGCTCTGTCTGCGTGTCCTCTGCCACATCATGGCTTAGAAATTCAAGGCAGGCTGGGTCGATAGTTTCCTGTCTTTCAAGGATTGCTGTCCTTTGCCCAAAGTCCAGTGTGTTGAAAACTACTGTTTCGTGTGTGCTGTCCAGTTTTTCAGTTTGAGAGTAAATGCGGTCTCTTACTTCATTTTGCCCAGAAGAAAAAATTCAAGATGGGGATTTTAAAGTTTTAATTTTTAATTCAAGGAACATACAAATACATACTCTTAAGTTTTTTTTTTCTTAAACTATACAAGATAAGTGTGTCTGCTTTGACCGTCCCTCAATCCCTTCCCCTTGCTTGTTCCTCCACTTTGCAGAGGTAATTACTGGAACTGGTCTGATGTTAAACTCCCCCTCTGCCAGCATTGTTTATATATTCTCTGTATCCTTAGAAAATACATAATGTGGATTTTTGTTTTAACATCAGCCTGCAACAACTTCTCACTACTTCTTGGAGATCTTTCCAAGTTAGTGTATGTAGCTATACCAAATTCTTAAATTCTCTTAAGGTCATATGTAATGTGAGTATCATAAGTATCTACCTATTGAAGGATAGTAGGTTTGCAGTTTTTAGTTTTTAGTAACACTTTTGCAGAGCGTATCTTTGCACCTGCCCCCTTGTTTATGTGTGAATTTCTCTCTAGAGTAAACATGGAGAAGTGGAGATCTGCATCATAGGGTTTGCACTTTGAACTTTTTATATTTAACTCATTTTTTTAATTTAAATTAATATATAGTGTATTATTAGTTTCACAGGTGGAGTTCAGTGCTTCATCAGTCTTACGTAATACCCAGTGCTCATTACATCATGTGCCCTCCTTAATGTGCATCACCCAATTACCCCATCCCCCACCCCCTCCCCTCCAGCAACCCTCAGTTTGTTTCCTATGACTAAGAGTCTCTTATGGTTTGTCTCCCTCTCTGATTTCATCTTGTTTTATTTTTCCCTCCCTTACCCTATGCTCCTCTGTTTTGTTTCTTAAATTTCACATGTGAGTGAGATCATATGATAATTGTCTTTCTCTGATTGTCTGATTTTGCTTAGCATAATACCTTCTAGTTCCATCCACACTTTCTACATTTTAACAGACTGAGATTGCCTTTCAATTTCCACCAGCCAGGATACCTGAGAGTTCTATATCCTTTCCATCTGATGTTGGCAAAGTTAAATTTTAATACTCTGGTGAGTGAAATGATTTACTTGGTTACTGTCCTTAATTTGTACTTCCTCTGTGAATTGTCTTTTTTTATTGTTTTTTCTTAATTGTAGGATTTTTTTAAAAGTTTTTATTTATTTGAGAGAGAGAGAGATCACAGAGGCCGTGGGAGAGGGAGAAGCAGGCTCCCTCCTGAGCAAGGAGCTGGATGCTGGGCTTGATCCCGGGACCCTGAGATCATGACCTGAGCCAAAGGCAGATGCTTAACTGACTAAGCTACCCAGGTGCCCCTTAATTGTAGGGTTTTTTATCTTAAAATGTGCTGGGTTCTCATCTATGGTCAACGGATTTTCTTTAATATTTTCTTCAAGTCTTTGTCTTTGATTATCGTGTCTGTATCACCGGATTACAATCAGGAGATAGAAGCCACATAATACAAACAGAGGAAGTTTGACCTAAGAGTGGATTGGAGTAATAGGACATATTATCTGTAATATTTTAAGAAATACAAACAAAGCAGTAAAGCATTCTAAAGAATACTGGCATGGAAATAGAAGTGGCCACTATCTGTTCTCCCTCAAGCCAGAAATAATTAGGAAATAGCCGTGACTCTCTGGATGAAGTTTCTGGTAGCTGCAAATCCACTACCAGGCAGCTATGGGGAAATGATATACCAGTGGTAACCTGTGAAGTTATCCAAGGGATGCAAGGTAAGCCATGCACAGGAGGTACCACACCAGGGACACCCCACTGCTAAGCTGTGTGCACTGCTAGAGTTTTGCCCAGAACCAGGAAAAGAAATTCCTCCAGTACTGTCTACTGACAAAACATCATGCCACCTAGCAAAGAAGTATTCACTCATATGGTTCAACTCCATTGTCATAATGGTGGAGTGGGCAACAGGTGGATTCAAAGCTTAAAGCCCTTCTTTCTGTTGATTTATGACCTCCCACTATTTAATATTTATTTTGCCCTTGCTGAGAATCTCAAGTAGTCAGTTCTTTTCCTGGTGGTGACCCAAATATTACTACCAAAGGGTCTGAGTCTTCCATTGTTCTACCTGTTTTGGTTGCATAGTTTTTCATTAATCTTTACTATTGGGTATGGAACTACTCAAGCACCCAGAGAACCCTCTTGTTCCAGATACAGTCCTTGCCTCCATTGTGTACCAGCAATACAACCTCCCTTTGGTAATCAGGATTGACCATTCCAGCCAGTAGGGGTAACACCTTTTGCGGCCTATTGGTTTAGTGGCTTATGAATCCCAAGATGGTCAAGTGGCAGTCTCATTTTAGGTCTTATATCAATAGAACCATTGTTGTGTCCCTGGTTGAAACAAATCTTGGGAACTAAGACCTCCAAACCAGCTCAGCTTAAGGTTCCTGAGATGAGAAGTATAATCCTGAGGAGTCTTGCCCATTTCTACCCCTGATTCCTGGGTTCATATGCTACCTCCTGTGAGACAAGTCCATCCTTTCAAGGTGGTATCTCCCAACAATTCCAACTGAGTTTTCAATGAATTATTCCACCTTTCAATCAGACCAGCCCCTTCTGGGAGTTGGGGGATGTTAATTTCACAGGCATGAGTTCACCTCAACATTTCCTTTACTGTGAAATTGATTCCTTAATTAGAAGCCGTGCTATAGGCAATGCCATGACAGTGGATAAGGCATTCTGTGAGTATGTGTATCAGATAGTAGTGCTGGCAGAAGCCTTATAGACCATACCCAGAATGTGTGTGTATTCTACTCAAGATGAATCTCTGTCCTCTATGATGGAAAAGGCCCAGTGTAACCAAATTGCTATCACATGGATGGCTGTTACCCATGAGATTAATACCATATTGCAGCCTCAGTATTGGCCTCGGCTCTTGACAGATTAGGCAGTAGTGGGTAGTGCATGTCAGCCTTGGTAAGGGGAGATCCATGTTGTTGAGCTCATGCATAGCCTCTAGCTCTGCCACCATAGTCACGTTGTTCATGTGTCCACTGAGCAAGTCCTGGGGTAGCTGGGGAATGAGACTGACTGACACCCGTAGAGTGCATTATTTTATCCACCTGATTAATAAGAGGCTTCTTTGCTGTAGATGCCCTTCAGTGACATGGGCTACGAATATCTTCACAGTGTGTTCCCATTCCGAGATCCAACCACATACCTCTTTCCACATTTACTTGTCACCAACCTTTACTATTTCCTCCAAGTCTCTGACTCTCCAACCAAACCATTAGCAACTACCCAAAAATGAGTGTGAATTTGTACTTCTGGCCATGTCTCAGATCAGACACAGTGGACAGTCAAATGTACTACTTGCATTTTGCACAGGGAAGATTTTCTTGCACTCCTTTTATTTAGGCTTGCTCTTGAGTGGAGGATGGGGATACAGCTGTCCACCTTTGGGTGGATCCAATATATCCTACAGACCTATCTATAAACCAGGTTTGATGTTTTTTTTTCTTGGCTAGCTAGTTGTTAGAAACACCCCAGACCAGAGGTATTGACTGAGGAAGAGGAGGCAACAGGAGTTGGTGTTGAAAGAGTCTGAGCCACATGTTCATGGAAGCTATTTGTACCTTTCAGAAGTGTTCCAGAAAGTTAACAATTGTAAACTATTTCCATTGATGATAGATTGCTGCTGTGCATGCTCAAGTTTATGACTAGGTAGATTCTCCAACACCCAACTCATGATGTGAAGGTCAGGCTACCTGCTCACCTACCATCCCATGGCTGGGTAATCAGTCTCTATAAGGCATAAAAGGAGAACAGTTATCTTCAAAAGAGGGCATAGATTTGCTCCAAAATCCTAGGGTTAAGCCCTGTGTTTCTGCTTGACAAAGGCTCTATACATGCCGGGACACTTTTAGAATCACCTGCTCTGCTGGATCATAGGACCTATATGGCAGAACAGCTTATACTGTAACTCAAATTCATGACAGAACCTTCTCTTGCTCTGCTCACCACTCAAAATTGGTAATCTTATAGGTAACTCTAGAGGTGGGTTGAAATAGCAAACTCAAATATGGTACATGTTGCCTTCAAATCCAGAAAGGCCTACTGAGCATCATGCCTTTTTTTCATGGTATATAGTGTGAGCTGAAGCAAACTGTCTTTCTCCTTAGAGGGAGATATTTAACGTGCTCGAAACCACTGAACCCACCCAGAAACTACACGGGTTAATAGCCCTAAATTTCTGTGGAATTGTTTCTTTTACCTTCTAGTTCTTGCATGTTTTACTAAGGCGCCAAAATATTTACTGCCTCCTACTCGTCATATCCAATCAGCATAATGTTACCAACATAGTGGACCAATGTGATTTTTGTAGAATATCATGATGATCAAGGCCTCTACAGACTCTATCATGGCAGAGAGTAGAATTGACAAAGTCTTAAGGCCAGACTTCAACAGTATACTGCTGCCGTACCAGGTAAAAAGCTAACTGCTCCTCATGGTCCTTACAATTTGTTACGGAACAAAAGGTGTAAGAAATTGGGTCAACAACCCCATAACAAATGCCAGGAGGATACTCATTTGCTCCAGTAAAGATACTACATCTGAGATAGCAGCTGCAATTGGAATCACCACCTCATTAAGATGTGAACCTGATAGTCCGTAGTCATTTTCCAAGATCCACCTGTTTTCTGCACAGGCCAAAGTGGTGATTTAAGTGGCAGTGTGATAGGTATCATCACCCTTGTTTCCTTTAAGTTGTGATGGTGGCATTAATCTCTGCAGTTTCCCCACGGATATAATATTGCTTCTAGTTGACTTTCCTGAGAGGGGAAGTTCCAGCGGCTTCCAATGATCTCTTCCTACAATAATGAGCCTTCAACTCATGGGTTAAAAACCAATATAGGAGTGTTTTCAGTTGTTAATTATGTCTATTCCAATTATCCATTCAGGAACTGTGGAAATAACCACATGGTGGGTCCACGGATTGACTGGGTCCACTGTAATTTGAACCTGAGACTCCTTCTGTTACCTCACTGTAAGCCTTCATTTTGACTGGTGAGCCACAGCGTGTTTTGGGTTCCCAGGAATTACAATTTTATTTTTTAGGAAGGTTCCATATAAAATGTGGGGCTTGAATTCATGACCCTGAGATCAAGAGTCACACACTCTACCAACTGCGCCAGCCAGGCATCCCTTGTGTTCCCAGGAATTAGAATTAATTTGGAGGTAGTGCCTATTCTTCACCAAATAGTCTAGATATTTCTTTTTCTCTGATGAACAGTAGCTCTAGGAAATGATTACAGATCCCTTAGAAAAAGGTTTTGAAGAAGATTTATGATGTGTACCTACAGCAGTGGTATAGGGTCCTTTCTCAAGGGGATCCAGCCTCCCAAGAGGTCAAGGTCTGTAAATTGACTTAGGTATGGAATCTGAGAGACTATGACTCTCCTCTGTGCTAACTCAAGCCAGGTGTTTGGCTACCAGAGTCTTTCCTGTTGTATAGATCAAGCAATATTTTAATTGGCTGCCCATATGATTTCATTCAGGGGGACACGCTAACCACCAAAGATACCTAAGTGCCAGGTCTATAATCTGAATACTGATATGTCCCTGATGCCCTTTATAATAGACATACCCACCTTGTCCTTGGCAGTTGCCTTCTGCTATTCTGGGATTGCACCATGACCATTGAAATGAGAGCCCATCTCAATAGCAATGAGAAATGGCAGGGTTGTGATTTCAACTGTCATTATCATTTAGCATTCTGCACAATTAAAATCTGTGCTTGATTTTTTAGCAGTATTACCCCTATGACTACAAGAAATAAGAGATTTTTTTTTTAAAGGGTGCCGTGGAAGCTCTCTGGTTTTCAGACCATGATCTGAGCTGAGAATTAAAGGACCAGAGCTTGTCATTTTCTTCTGTAAGTGCTAAAGTGTTATACGCAACAAACGAATCATTGAACACTACATCAAAAATTAATGATGTAATATACAGTGGCTAATGGAACATAATAAAATAAATAAATAAAATAAAGTGCATCCAAGAAAGTCCATCCCACACCCCAGTATTTATGGTCATCATTATTGCCATGAGAGTCAGTATAGTAGCAAATTAGGCTCCCAAGGCATATGCTTCAGTAGGCTTCATCACAATCAACCACGGGTAATAACTTGGTAAATTGTCATGCCACTGCATGCAAAGGATTACTAGTATTCCATTTCTTATTGTCAAGGAGCTCAGCACTGTGTTCAAGCCCAAGGGTGCAATGAAACAAATCCCCAAACCCCATTTTTGTGAGTCTGTCCCCTAAGACCACTCCACTACTGGTATCAGTTCTGTATTACTCATGGGCCAATTAAGAGATAGAAACCACCCAGTAATCAAATTGTGAGAATGTTTAATATAAAGGATTATTAACTATAACAAGGGGTTGAAGTAATGGGAGGATTGGCTGGGAAGCAATAAAGAGAACTCTGAAGAATATAGGGATAGCAGAAATAGTGAGCAGCCACTACCCTCCAGAGCTGACATCCATTGGAGAGGGTGTGACCAAGGCTCACTGGATGGCAGAGAAGGTCATTGAGGCTGGGAAGCAGCCCTCACAGAAGGGGAGCAGGAGGAGAAAGCCCTTCACAGAAGGCACCATGCCAGTGGCCCTCCACCAGGAAGCTGCATGCTCTTCTGAGCATTCCTGCACTGAAGCCTGGTGCTACAGAAGCCATGGACATGGCAGGAGCCTGCCAAGAGGAGCACCCCAGAACCTCCTTCTCCAAGGTCCCTTCAGTACTCTCCCCTAACAAAGCTTAAAATCTTGCAGTGGGCAAAGAAGAAATATTTACAGGGTCCATATTAATCATATCACAGCAGACAAGAATGAATTTAGAGCTGAGAGGCATAAATTAATAACTGGTACCATACCTAGTCATGCTGAATTTTTAGCTTTGACATCAAAGTCATCAATCTTCCTCTTAGCTTTTGTTTTTCATGTTCTATTTCAGAAATAAGTTTGTGTGTGTGTCTTTGTGCATATGTGTTTGTGTGTGTGTGTGTGCACGCATATAGATCTTGAATCCATTCGGGATTCATTTTGTATAGTGTAAGTGATAATTTATTCTACTTCAAATAGACTCAACCTTATCCTTAATTTGAAAAACTATATATATCATATTTAAGTTTATATATGTAGATGTTTCTCTGGTCTGTTCTGTTCCAGTCATCTACCTATTTATTCCCTTACCCAGGATACATTTTCTTGTCTGAACAATAAGACTTGGATCAGGACTTTACAAAAGTCTGAAGAGGGTTTCAGTATTTGTAGGAAGGATAAAAAACTGTTAAGAGAGGATGATGTTTTTAAGTGAAACAAATAGAAATAAGTGCTCTGAAGTTTATTTAGATTAATCCGTTCTGGTTTTTCATTTGCTAATAAATACTGCTTAGCAGCAATGCCCTCTCTCCTGGTTCCCACCACCTCATCAGCAATCTAGAACCCATAATGAGAGGCTGTTGCTTGACCAAAGGCAAGGCCTAGGTTGTAGAAATGTGGATCAACTCTAAGTTCTCAAAACCTAAGGCCAAACCCTACCTCACTCGGGACATTCGGATATAATCATCTCAGTCCTTCCACACTTAGTACTCTTCAGAGTACTTTAATAAAAATTAGGTAAAGTTTTAATGGAGGTTAGAATCATTTTTATTCATTCAAATGCTCAAGGAAACAAAATGTGGAAAAGCATATATGATTACCAGTCAGGTCCTTATGGGATTATAGATGGAGCTGTGCGAACTTGAAAAGCTGAATGTTGAACATTTTCTGCCACATTGAGTAGAAAGACGTTGTCAGACCTTTTTTTGTGTTTAATAGGTACCTGTAATATAAAGATTAAATAGATATTGGAGATATCATTAAAAGTCACTGTTACTCATAAGACCAAGATCATTGGGTCAGTCTGGGTTAGGCCATTTAGGGTGCCTTCTTGTATTTGCCACTTGTCATAAAGGGAACTGGTCATGAATTAAATCTATCAACAGAAAGCCATTTTCATCTAAGGAAAAAAGATATCCCATATGTGGAGTAATCTAAAAGTTCCTTAATAGTTTATCATTTGTCTTAGTGCAGTGTTTTGTTTTTTAGAAAATCATTGGCGGTCTTACATTCCAGCTATGTATAAATTCCTCTTCAGTCTGTATTTATCTGATTTGTCTCATAGGCCTTTCTTAAGAAGCCAGAGCTTAGATTCAAAGATCCTCCAATTCTTTTGTGCCTTTCCTGGACCTTAGGCTTTTTGCTTGGGGTTTTTATTACACGAGTTAATGGGCCACAAAACACTCTACTTATTAGGGTTTGTTTAGAGCATCACCCTTTTGAATCTTTCGAATACAGTGGATCTCCTCAAATGCATTTAGTGACTTAAGCAGCCTTCTTAGCCATGAGTTATAATCCTCAACTACCTCCATGAGAGCAACATTTGCTTTTGGGAGTGAAATGGGGATGGAGTGACTCTTAAAAGCCCTTGTGGTCCCATACACACCAACTGAATATTGCTTCCTTTTGAAAAGGCTTTTTCAGAAACAAATAGCCATATACTAGAATTTCACCTTTTGGTGAAAGATGACTGCACAGAGATTGGTAAGTCAAGCAAATGGCAGGCATTAATAATGTGGTCCTACTTGTTCAAGGACCTCAAATGGATATTCCCGACCTGTTTCTTCCCTTTCTGTGTATGACTCCTTAACTACATGTTCAGAAATACTGCAACAAATGTTTGGTCCAATAACTAGACCCTCAGCTGCAGAATTACACCCTCAAAAAAGACCTTAGAATTGGCATATTTTCTCTGACAATATGATTAAATCTTTTTCTTTTACTTTTCCTCAAAGCAAGAGGCAGGAATTCTTAAATGTGTTGACATGTAAACTTCTGGAGGGGATTCTAAGAAACAATGGAGCAAAGAGTGTAATACTTATCAAAGTAGTGCGGAGAAGGCAGTGGAAGAGGGTGTAAATGTTTTACATAAACTAAAAGCTGAAATGTTAAAAAAAATCTTCATATACGTACTATACCTTGACCTAATCTGTGTTCCAAGAATTTCTTTGGAGGGTAGATTTCTCACATGTTTTTAAAATGACTTCTGAAACTTTCTGCTCTGCCAGGGAACTCAGATAACTGATCTCATGCTGCTAGTTAATTATTGTAGATGATGGAAGAAAAAGAAGAAATTCAGAGAAGAAATTCAGAGACAGAACACAGCAAGGTGTTGATACTGACTTCCACATCCATTTGTTTAATTGCAATTGAGTAAGTGCTTTTGGGCTGAATTGTTTTGACATCAGAATTCTATTACTGAGGAATAGCATCAGCAAGATGGCAGAGTGGGAAACCCTGGATCATCCTTCTTCCCACAAATGCATTGATTCAGAAACAATTCATGAACAAATTCCCCTGTGAGAAATCCAGAATTTTATTATCTAGACCCAGGTATCTAGATAAGAGCCTGATATTTTTAATGTAAGTTTGAAGTGAACCTAAAACCATAATTTCATATTTACATTTTCATTGTTTCACATATATAACCAAATTTATCATTACTTACAGTGTCTGGCCTTTGAATCCTTCTTGTTATTTTACTGCTCATAAGATTAGTCTTTAAAAGGTGTTGCTGTGAGTGTCTGGATGATGTGGGCGCAGAACGGAGGGAATACTGAGCCCGAGGTATAAGGCCTATAATGTTAAAAAATATTAAATTATATCTCTGGTTGCAGTGTATAGGCCTAGATTTGATCCATAAAATTTTAGAGCTTAAAATGAACATCTAATCCAGCTTCATCAATTCTGAGTGAAGATGTCAAAACTTGGATGGAATCTTTTGCCTGAGGGTCACATGACCAAGTGAAAGAGAAGGATATGATAGGTGACTTGGACTGTGGTGGGTAGAAGTGGACAGACTTAGGGATATTCAAATTAATCAGACTCAGTAATTAACTGGATTTGCAGGGTGACAAAGAATAGCTCCTAGATTTCTGGCTCAAGCAACTGGATAGATGTTAATTTTATTTTATGGTGGATTTTATGATCCCAGCACATATATACTCAATAGGTCACAAGATTAGAAGGGTAGATGGGTGGGAAATATGAGTATGTAGAGAGAAAGCAGATAAAAATTAGTTCAAGGCCCCTGAAAAAGAAGGACCAAATGGGATCCCATGCATTGGGATTGGCCCCAGGAAGGGGCACCTTTTCCATTTTATCAGGAAGGATGGAGAAGCAGCTGAGTATCTAATGTAGGTGGGCTGGGTTCAAGATATAGTGGGGGGTTCCCCCTGGATGGCTTTTAACTGCTCTGTGAAACTGAGGTACGGTGTTGGCTGGAGAGGAGGACAGTGTTTGAAGGTCTGAAGAGGCCAGGAAGATTTAAAATAGTTACTGGGAAGAGGAGAGAGTGAGCTGACCCCATCCTCGGCTCCAGGGGAGGGACATGTGAGCTGATCCTAAGCGCACTGAGCATCTTAGTCTCTGGCTTTAGTGATTTGTTCAAACCCGGGCACGTGACTCGAGTCAGCCCAGTCTGAGGCTGATTCTTTTCAACTGTCCCATCTCCGCACTGACTCCGGCCCCAAGAGCTGAACAGAGCAGGGGAGCTACAGCGGTGGCAGCCATCTTGCTTCCCAAGGCCCTCCACTTCCTCTCTGCTCCCAGCATTCTCAGAGCCCAGAGGCGGTGAGAGAGAAATCAGTGCTCGTGAAAAACGTCAAACCGGGATCAAGCGAACTGAAGCCAGTCTACCTCTCAACATTTCACAGTTTTGTCAGCCAAATGATTTCATTTGTTTTTCCCTTAAGTATTTTAAGAATAACTGCACTAGAACATGTTATAGTTTCCCAGGAGTTGTGAGATCCTAAGGGGAATCCATGCTAATGCCAAGTAAAGAGAGCTCGCCCCTTAACTCTGTCCTTGCCTCTGATGCTTCTGATGTTGGGAGCATCATAATCAACATTTGCACAGTTATTTAGTGTTTTTAAACAACTAAAACAAGTGTTTTAGTGTTTCTAAACAATGTGGCAGACGTGCATTATTTCGTTTAATCCTCAGAATACCCTTTTGAGGTGGAGAGTCCCAGTTTACAGAGAGGCTAAATAGCCTGTCTAAGGTCACATAGCTAGCAGTGACAGAGCCAGGATTTGAACCAAAGCTCACACCCTCAACCACCAGGCTACACCGGAACAGAAAAGCAGAGGCTTGACTGATCTTAATAATAAGTCAGTTGTGTATACTGATATTTGATGATACTTTTGATAGTCAGATCTAGAAAAGAACTTAGAATGTATTTCATCCTCAACTTATAGGGGAGGAAGCTAGTTTAGAGACTTCCGGGGTTTGACCCCTGCTCCGTGCTGCTTGCTAGCTACATTGCCCAGAGGGCTGTTTTGATTGCCATTTCTATAGGACTCCTCTGGTCCCCAGCTCCCACGAATCATAATATACTTTATAAATAACATCTGAGAAATGTGGTCATTGATGTCCCAAGGCATTAAGACAAAATATAGTGAAGTACCCAATGTTCTGTAAGTGGTATATTACACACTTCTGAGACCAGTTTTTATGACTAAAACCTTTTAGTATAGGATGTCAGTACTCTAAGGTGAACTAAAGTAGAAAGTTATGACTACAAATCAGAATGAAGTTTTTTTATTCATGTATCATTCATTCATTCAACAGCCATCATGGAGCACCCACTCAATAACCACTGCGTTGTTATGGCTAGACCCTGAGATCCTCCTCATTGCAGACCCCAGACCCTGGGAGTTTGTGCTAGCCAGAGTAGGGGACCTGCTCACCACCTGGTGAGCTCATCTGGACAGACAATCGCTCGGCATCATTAAGCTGACTTTGTAGCTCTTGTACGTGCTGGAAAGCATCCAGCTTCACACTGCACTCCCGGGCAAGCCGGCTTCTCATCTGAGGGGAAAAGTGCTTAGGAAGCAGAGATGCTTTTTGGTGCATACTTTAGTTCCTGGGGTTCCTCGGAGAGTGTGGGTCCAGGCTGCCCCAGGAATACAAGTCCTCATACAGTCCTGGTCAGGCTGAACTCAGCCTTCTAATGAGAGCTCCAAGAAGGCCAAGAACTTAACCAAAGAGGAACAGAGGCAGCCCTTGGATCCCCTTATTACCTTATCATAGCCAGGAGTTCTCTCACAACATTTTTATCTTTTATGTTTATATCACCACAGGGGAGGGGAGGGGAGGAAATGGAGAAGGGCCCAGTTCACAGAGGACCTTGTGGGTCAAAGCCACGAAACTACCCCAGGGATGGGAGGGAGCCCCTGGGCAGTTTCAAGCAGAGGAAAGACCCGATCTCTCTCCCAGATCTCTGTTTGGTTCAGCTCATCATCTGCAGGGACGCCCTGAGCACCGTCTCCCAGGCCTTATGTGAGGCCCCTACCAAGAGGTGACCTTTGTATTTACTCATGTGGCTCTCTGCTAGCACAGCTGGCCCTTAGACCCCCAGCCAGAGTGTGGCTGGGTCCAAAGTGCACCTCATCCACAGAGAGCACAGGTAGTTTTTTCTTTTGAAACATTTTTATTTATATAAATATAAATTTATATAGGTTATACCAAGTAATTTAATTATAAAAATTACTAAAAGTATAAAAAGTAATGTAATTATAATTATAAAATTAAAAAGTATAAAAAAGCAATAATAGTATAGTGGATTGAATAGTGCCCCCCCAAAAAAAAATTCACGTCTACCTAGAACCTCAAAAGGTAACCCTACTTGGAAACAGTCTTTGCAGATGTAATTAAATTATGATGAAGTCATATTGGGTTAAGAGTGGGCCTTACATACAATGACTGATGCCTTTATAAGAAGAGGAAAGGGTTCAGACACAGAGTGACACCTAGGGAGAGGGCCATCGGAGGGGGAAGGCAGAGATCGGAGTGATGTCCGTACAAGCTAAGGAATGTCAAGGGCTATAGGCTGCCACCACAAGCTAGGAGAGAGGCAGAGAACAGCCTCTTCCTCAGAGCCCCCAGGAGGAGCCAACATCTTGATTTCAGCCTTCTGGCCTCCTGAACTGTGAGAGCATACATTTGTGTTGTGTTAAGCCATCCAGTTTGCGGTGATTTGTTACAACAAACTAATCCACATGCTAATATAAAAAATTCAGCCACATGTGTTTTAAATCCTACTCCTGTCTGCATGGACCCAGTGAGAAGGCCTGTGAACTCCTGAAGCTGTGACCACAGGCTCATCTTACAAATGTTAAGGGGCAGTTTCTTGTGTGTACAGATGCTCTCAAGTGTGGTTTAACTTTCAGTAGGAGATCAGATCCCCAGAGTTAGGAAAACATCCTAATACAAATTAGGCCCAAGGTCCCTGTATGTACTCTAAGTATTGGTGTAGGCTCCCCAGTCCCCATGGGCAGGAACCAGGAAAAACATGTCAAGACTCCCTGAGCCGGGCTGGGGCTAAACCAATTTGAAGAATATTAGCAAAGGAGAAAAACATGCTTAGGAAGGACCTTGTGTTGTGTTAGGACCTTAAAAAGGATCCCAGCCCACTTCACAGAGGTAGGTGCAGTGATTTGCCCAAGATCCCACAACCAGTTAGTGGCAGAGCCAGGATCTGAAACCAGGTCAATCTGTTTCCAAAATTGTCCACTTTCATTCATATTCCCAGCAAAAAGACATATAGCCAATATTTATCAAGAGCTGTGTATCAGTTTCAGTTCTAAGCGCTTCATTGGAATTACCTGAGTTAATCCTTCTAAAAAATCCCACGAAATGAGTATATTGTTCTCCATTGTACTGATGAGAAGACTGAAGCACAGAGAGACCATGATCTAGCCTAAAGTCATGCAGTGGAAGGCCCCGGGGTGTGAATCAGGAAGTCTGACTCTAGGGCCTCTGCTCTAAATGGTGTCCCCAGGAGCAGGAGGTAGGCAAGGACAGTCATGCTCTCCAAGGTCAGATGGTCAAAATCTGCCCTTGGAATTGGAGGTTGGAGATGGATTAAAGAAGTCACTGTGGGTCGTAGGGGCTCTTGCTGGCTGAGGGTGGATTGCTAGTTGGTGGGGAATGGGACAGTAAGCCCAGGGGCACAGGGGCTGCCAGCAGAGGTAGAGGGGTGGTTTAGGTTGTTACATACATATACTAAAAACATGTATTTGTTGAGAGAAGCCTCAAAACATTTGTTTTGACTACTTTTAGATTCTTTACCATTAGGCAAAAATTAGTTAACTAGAGAGGACTTTGAGAAACTAACACTTTATGTATGTATGTATGTATGTATGTATGTATGTATGTATGTATTTATTATTTATTTATTTTTAAGTAGGCTCCATACCCAGTGTGGAGCCCAATGCAGGGCTCAAACTCATGACCCTGAGATCAAGACCTGAGCTGAGATCCAGCAGGACACTCAAACGATTGAGTCACCCAGGTGCCCGCTAACACCTTATTTTTGTGGTGGTTTTTAGAAAAGCATAACTTGAAAGATAAATATGTGACACCAAAATTTTCTTAAGGATTCAAGTCATATTTTAGTTTAGTTTTCATAAAATAAATGTGAAATTCTAATTTTCTTTTAGTCTAAAGCTACTCGTTTTTTTCTCCATTTCTCCACAAATATTTTCTCTAGCATTGCCTCAATTCAATTTTTGCCCTTTTTTATTTTTGTAGACTTCTCATTGATCTCCTCTTTAAGCACCTGAAACACTTGGCCAATAATTTAATTTAACTGTCCAACTTCTGTTTCCTAACATCTCTGGTGAATTAATTAAGTGATTTATTCCTTTGGTGAATGCATGAGAAGTGCCTGCTCTGGAAGGTGCTACTTCTTTTGCCTTTTGTATTGGATTACATTCTGTGGTCTCCTTTGTTGGAGCTTGCATTAATCCACATCTACATGTATTGTTTCTTCCTTTTTTTGCTGTAGGGGTATATTTAACAAAAGTATATTGTGTCTGGAAGTCACTTTTGCCTTTCCTTTTTGTCTCTGAAGTTCCAGAAATACCTTGAATAAAATCCTCTTATAATAGCTTCCATAATACTTTCTGCTCTTCCAGATTAACTGTTGGAATTTTCTAAAGGATCCCTAGTTCAAAAATTATAGCCAAGTGGAAACATGTTTTTCATGTGGGTTATAAAGGTGCCAAGATTCTGGGCCTTGAGGCAGTGAAGCCATCATCCTCCTCTCTCACCATAAACAGCCCGAGCATCACCGCGGCGTGGGCAGAAGTATTTCCATTATCCTGGTGGGCCTAGAAATGACAAAGGTGAGGGACACCAGAGGCATGGAAAATTCCAGAAGAAGGCCCCAGCTCTGTCTGGTGCATCCTGATTGGCTTCCGAGCGTCAGCTTCCTCTCTCTGGAGTTACCTGTTGGAGTTCCCTCTGACTTCTCTTCTGCTGCAGCTGGCCCAGTCTGGAAGCCCTCTGAGCCACTTCCGTCAGGAGCTGCAGGTGCTGTTCCTTTTGCTCCACATCTTCCAAGAGCGCCCCCATGCTGGGGGTTTTCAGTAGATCCATCTGTTGCTGGTGGCGAGCCTCCTGGGTTGCTCGGTGTTGCAACTCTCTCAGCAGTTGAGCCTGTGGCAGGAAAAGGCCAGAGGAAACGAAGAAGGCACAGAGTCTTTCCTCTCAGCAAAAGGCAGGGAATGAGAAGTTGCCCAACGGGATAACCATCCCCTCCAGTAGGGCCCAGGGGCCCGACTCTGTGGCGTACTCCTGGGCTCAGGGTCCTAGAGCCCGGCCGTTCGGGTCCGGGCTAGCAGGCAGCAAGACTACCAGGACCCAGGCCGGCTTGGCATTTACCGTAAGCCCCGAGGCAACAGTCGGGGAGGGAACAAAAGGAACAAACAGGAAAAGCCAGGCAAGTGGTAATGCCACCTTCAATACCAGGTCAAACAGTTCGGACTTCCGGTGCCCAAAAGTGATGATATGTATGTTACTCAGCTTATTAACCACATAGTTCTATCTACCTCATAGTACATGTGCAGTGTCACTGAGCATTAATCACAAGATAGCAGGGAAGGGTTGGCCCGTGGAGAAGGGGTGATGTAATACACGCAATGAGTGGACAAAGGATGTTCTAATCTTGCCGCTGTTTTGACTTCCAGAATAGCTCTGGGAAAGCCAGTTTCCAGATGGCTAAAGAAGGAAAAGAGTAGTAACAATTTGGTCCTGTTCTGAAATTTTTCTAAGCAGTAGCACCATAAGCACCAGAGGGTCCATCCTCAGTTGTAATACTAACACTGTTTGTATGGTGACGTTACAGTTTGCATAATTATACACCATTGTTCACCTGATGCACATAATGGAGGATGTAGGGTCTAGAAGGAACAAATTATATGTTAGGTTTTAAATATGCCCAGCTTTCCCAGGCTCTTATTACACTCGGCTCTTCTCTCTCTACACCTAGGGTCTTTCTGCTTCCTTCATGCTCAGAGAGTTGGCACAGTTATCAAGGGCTTAAACTTGGAAACACCTTTCTTTTGGTGCCGGCCCCTACTGAGCAGCAGTAACTTCTGAAATGAAGACTTAGTATGGATCATCCGGAAAGGACGCAAGACTCAGTTTGGGGAATAATGCTGATGGCTGGGCCACACTCCACATGCACAAGGTTGCTGTCAATGGAAAGTGTGCTTGGAGATGGAAGGACTGTGTAAAGGGCAGAGACCGCCACC